>NW_026897558.1:0-348089 GCF_033153095.1 Gastrolobium bilobum
TGTTATGTTATGTGGCTTCGGCTCATTCTAGGTATTGCTCAAACCAACACGGGAGATATGTTTCAGAATATAATGAATGAGATCTGAAGGAACCCAAATGCTAATGCAAACAATAACGGAGCAAGCGGCTCGGGAACAGGAGCCGGGGGTCGTGGTCGGGCCCCCGACCTCAGCCCGAGGCAACCCACAGTAAGGATAACCAAGGACTACTGTTGACGTTTAGAAAGCACAAACCACCCTCCTTTCAAGGAAGTCTTGACTCAATGGCAGCTGTACAATGGCTGCAAGCAATGGACAAGATTTTTCGAGTTATCCAATGCACCGACGATCAGAAGGTGCTATTCTCGACGTACATGCTGGAAGGAGATGCTCACCACTGGTGGGCGAATGCGTCCCAACCGTTGGAAATGCAGAATGCGGTTATAACTTGGGCCGTGTTCGAGGAAATGTTCTTGGAGAAATACTTTCCAATGTCAATCCAGGATAGTAAACAAGGAGAATTTGACAAACTGGTTCAAGGAACGATGACGGTGGACCAGTCTCGTGTTAAGTTTAATGAGTTACTAGATTGGCAACGTACCAAGGAACAATGCCTTTACCAGACTTCTGATGGCGAAGTTTCAAAGGGGTCTGAATCCCAGAATTGCTGAGCTAGTAGCCGGCAACGACCCATGTGACTTTGCAACCCTAATCAATCGATGCAGAAGAGTGGAAGCTATTGGCCAACAGAAGAAACCCGTGGAAGCTAGCGGGAATGGTTATAAAGGAAAGACTGGACCATGGCGAGGAAACAACGGAGGAAAGCCCTGGCAGCCCAGGCGAGATGACAACAAGAGAAGATCAATGTGATTCTAGGGATGGACTGGCTCGCCAAGCAGCGAGTGGTGATTGACTGCAGCAATCGCAGTTTGATTATCGGCAAAGAAGGAGCGGAAGAAAACTCAGCGCCTGAAACAGGAGAATGCTCCATGATGATGATGGGAACTCTTGTAGGAGAAGAAGAGATACCACTGTCCAACATTCTAGTGGTTAAGGAGTTTGAGGATGTTTTTCCCGATGATATCACCAATTTCCCTCCAGAACGAGAGGTACAATTTTCAATTGAGCTAGTACCGGGAACTGGGCCAATTTCAATTGCGCCATACCATATGTCACCACTTGAACTTGTGGAATTAAAGAAGCAATTGGAAGACTTAATAAAGAAAAATTTTATCAGACCCAGTGTGTCTCCATGGGGAGCGCCAATATTATTTGTGAAGAAGAAGGACGGGTCAATGAGACTATGCACGGATTACCGACAGCTCAACAAGGTTACTGTGAAGAACAAGTACCCACTGCCTCGTATTGAGGACTTAATTGATCAGCTGAGAGGTGCAAGAGTATTTTCAAAGATCGATCTCCGATCAGGATATCATCAGATCCGGATCAAGCCGGAAGACGTTCCGAAGACAGCATTCAGATCAAGATATGGGCACTACGAGTACCTGGTCATTCCTTTGGGACTGACAAATGCCCCAGCAGTGTTCATGGGGTATATGAATCAAATATTCAAACCTTATCTGGATCAATTTGTTGTCGTGTTTATCGATGACATATTGATATACTCAAAGAGCAAGGAGGAGCATGAGGAGCATCTGAGAATCGTGCTGCAAATATTACGGGAGAAACAGCTATACGCCAAACCATCCAAATGTGAATTTTGGCTGCCCGAGATTCAATTCCTTGGGCATGTGATATCAGATAAAGGAGTAGCGGTGGACCCCAGTAAAATCAAAGCAGTAGTTGACTGGGAGCGACCCAAGACGGTCACAGAGATAAGAAGCTTTCTTGGATTGGCAGGGTATTATAGAAGATTTATTGAAGGATTCTCGAAGCGGGTGTTACCACTCACCCGATTGACAAGGAAGGAAGTCCCTTTTGTGTGGACTGATGAATGCGAAGTTTGCTTTCAGGAGTTAAAGAAGATGCTGACGACAGCCCCAGTGCTGACATTACCAAACTCTGAAGAACCATTTGAAGTTTATTGTGATGCCTCAAAGATGGGTTTGGGATGTGTGCTTATGCAAAATGGCAGACCAGTCGCGTACGCATCTCGACAGTTGAAGTCACATGAAGAGAATTATCCCACTCATGATCTTGAGTTGGCAGCAATCGTATTTGCTTTGAAGATATGGCGTCATCACTTATACGGTGCTACTACGACAATATATAGTGACCACAAAAGCCTCAATTACTTATTCGATCAGAAGGAGCTGAACATGAGACAGCGCCGATGGATGGAATTCCTGAAAGATTATGACTTTGAACTAAAGTATCATCCCGGCAAGGCGAATGTAGTTGCCGATGCCTTGAGCAGAAAAGTCAGAGGAATTGCAAGTATGATGATAGCCGAACAACAATTGATTGAAGATTTCCGAGATTTAAATCTCGCAGTGGTAAACAGTGAATGCGGACAGGAATATTACGCAGTACAAATCCAAGATGAACTCTTAGAAAGGATCAAGGAAGCCCAACAAGCCGTAGATTGTTTGAAACGGTTAAGAAATCAACCTGGAGTTAGTTTAAATCAACAAGGTATAATTACCTTTCAAGGTAAAATTGTCGTCCCTACACAACTCTTGAGAGATGAAGTGATGGAAATAGCCCACAAGAGTCAGTACTCGATTCACCCAGGAGCCACCAAAATGTACGCAGACATGAAGAATAATTTCTGGTGGAAAGGAATGAAGAGAGATGTTGGAAGATTCGTAAGCAAATGTATGGTGTGCCAGAAAGTAAAGATAGAGCATCAACGACCAGAGGGCACCCTACAGCCCTTGCATATTCTCGAATGGAAATGGCAAAGTATTTCTATGGACTTTGTAACCAGTCTACCCAGAACTCAAGCAGGCTACGATGCCATCTGGGTAGTGGTCGACAGATTGACCAAGTCAGCACACTTTATACCGGTGAAAGGAACGTACACGACAGAGAAGATGGCTCAAATTTATGTGAAGGAGATTGTAAGACTGCACGGAGTACCAGAAAGTATAATCAGTGATCGGGATCCTAAGTTTACATCCCGATTCTGGTATTCATTACAGCAGGCGTTCGGAACTCAGTTACGATTGAGTACGGCGTACCATCCGCAGACAGACGAACAGACTGAAAGAACAATACAGACACTGGAAGACATGTTAAGAGCTTGCGCTTTAGAAAGAGAAGGTTGTTGGGATCAGTATCTGCCTTTGGCAGAATTTTCTTACAACAACAGTCATCATGCAAGTATAGGAATGGCCCCGTATGAAGCTCTGTATGGAAGAAGGTGTCGAACACCTGTATGCTGGGAAGAAGTGGGCGATAAAGAAATGTTTGGGCCAGATATGGTGAACGAAATAACTAAGCAGATAAAGATGATTCGTGACAGGATGCGGAAGGCTCAGGACAGACAAAAGAGTTATTATGATTTGAAGCACCGACCCCTAGACTTTGAAGTAGGGGAACATGTATTTGTTAAGCTCTCTCCTATTACAGGTATTGGAAGAGCACTCGGTGTAAGAAAGTTAAGTCCGCGTTATATCGGTCCTTATCAGATTCTGAAAAGGGTGGGGCCGGTAGCTTATCAGTTGGCATTACCTCCAAATTTGGCAAATCTTCACGATGTATTTCATGTTAGCCAATTGAAGAAATATGTAGCCGATCCCTCACATGTTGTATTACCGGATGAAGTGGAAGTACGACCTAATTTGAAGATCCCGGTGGTACCAATCAAGATTCTGGATAGAGAAGAGAAGCAGCTTCGCAGCAAGGTGATACCCATGGTAAAAGTGCAATGGCAAGGAAGGACTCCCGAAGAAGCAACTTGGGAGCGAGAAGATGAGATTAGACAGAAGTACCCCGAGTTATAGTAATTTTCGGGACGAAAATTTTATTAGTGGGGGAGGATATAACAACCCTAAATATTGTATCATGATTAATGAAGAATTATGATAATTAATAAACGAGACATTTCAGATGAAATAGTTTATGATTAAGTAAATTAGAAGTATGGGTCCAATGGACCAAAGACATAAGCATTAGGGATCCAATGAATTCATGGATCAAAGTATAACCCAACAAAGGAAGTTTTAATTCCATTTAATGTGGACAAGTCCAAGTGATACAAAGAAAGCTCTATATGATAAAGTAAAGTCCAATAAGGTAAATGAAACCCAAATCAAGTTAAAGCCCAAAGTAAGGCCATGACATAATAAACCTAAAGAAGTACTATATGACTAGGAATTAAATTAGAATTCTTTCCCTACAAGCAAGAAGCCCACGGTTTTACTAGAGAAAACAAGCTCTAAGAAGTCAATTTAAAGTGTCATAAAATCATGGAAAAATAGGCACAAATTAGGTCAGGTTAATAGGTTAAAGGTCCATAATCTTAAGGAATAAATCATGGTCCAAAATTAAAGGAAATCTTTTCCTTCCAAGCATTTAAAATCCGCGGCCTAGGTGTAGGAAATGAATTTTATTTTATTTGATTTTCAAGCCATTAAATGCAAATCGAATTTCCTTAAGTCAAGCCAGTCAAATTCCTTTAAACAAGGAAGTTAGGATTATGATGATTAGTAGTCAATCACTTTCCCTAAATCAAGCAAATTGATGACAATATGTCAATCAATCAAATAATTCTGTTTCTTAAATCAAGGAAGCAACCTATGACAACAAATCACCACCTTACTCTCATTTAATGTGATCGAAACCTACCAGCAATCAAGTAATGGCAAGGCTTCTAGGTTGCCTATTTGAACAAGCTTTAGTCTCTCCTTTTTCCCTCTATAGTCGCGGCACTACCAAAGGAAAGAACAAAGAGTTTAGTTCATTTTGTGAAGTCCATGAATGCTTCGAAATGGTGAGTGTGTTAGTGAGAAATACCTAATTGTTCCAAGATCAAATACAAGCCTGGATCTTAGTCCTTCTTCCTAATAATTCCACCAAAGAACCCTTCATCTCTAAGCAAGAAAATCCCTCTTCTCCTCTCTTTAAGCTTGCGGCCTTGTATGTTCATGGAGGAAGGAAGTTCATTCAAGAAGATTCAAAGTAGTCAAAGGTCAAGAAGTGTTTCCTTAAGTCGTTGATCATCATCAAAGGTAAGCCTATGAACCTTCTTGGTTAGGAATGACATGTAAAAGCATGAAAGTGATATCCTAAGTATATGATCCCTAGAAGGCCGAACCATGTATGATAATTATAAGCATGAAGAGATTTTTAAATGATATGAAAGATGATGAAATGATGATGTTAGATTAGCATGTTTAGTAGCCTAGGTTCTAAATCAATTTTGCATGATCATAACCTTAGTTGGCCGAATATATAAGACGATGTTTTGAATGATGCTCTAGGATTTAAATATGATAAATTATCAATAATGTTAGAAGCATGTTTTAGAAGTAATCCCTTAGGTATTTTAGGGCAATAAGGTCGAATGGTATGTAGCTAAAAGAGGTTTTATTTGATTAATGTTGAAAGGATCTAACCATGTTAAGTTAATAATATAATTGAAAGCATGTTTTAAAAATTATATTCCTAGATGTTTATCTATGGTGGCCGAACCTATACATGCCTAGAATGAAATCTTTAATAATTCTATTAAGTGTTATGATAACTTAATAATGTCCTAAAACCTACACAAGTGGGTAAGTAAGCAAAACAACTCCTCTAGGTAATTAAACCTGCAAAGCCGAGACCTATACATGGATAAAACACAAATGTTGAATGTTATATAAGTTACTAAAAGATGATATGATGATGTTAGGGAGTCAAGGGAGCAAACAGGCAAGTAAAGAGATCAAAAGTTGAAAGTATACAAGTAAAGAACGACAAGTACTGTAAGTGTTTACAGTTGTTGAAGTAATCTCTCTATGTATGCCACCATTATGAAACTATGATAAGTTATGGTCTGACTGCAATATGTTTATAGTGCTTTACATTATGTGATTATGATATTTTTGAAACTTAAAACCATGCTATTAAATGCTGGCCTGTGCACTGATACTCCAGTTGCAACCTGACGAGGACTCTGGGTATCTCCGTAAGTCCGTAAAAGCCGGCAGGAATATGATGATGATGATGATGGCATGATATTTTTATATGATGATGTTAAATGTTCCATTTTGTATTGTTATTATAAATTGTTGCAGGAGTAAGCGTCATAGTTGGAGAATGCTCCAGCTGTGAACCTTACTGAGATTTTCCCCAAAATCTCACCCCCCTTGACCACCCATTTCAGGAAAAGATGAAAGAAAGTAATAAGAAACTTATGTGGGAAAGAAAGGGTAAGAGACTGGTACGTAAAGAAGAAGAAACTCCACCTACCTGGGAAGAGAAACTAAAGGATCTAACAGATAGAGGCCTATGGACTGAGGCTATGAAATTATTAATAGAAGCTTTTCCACATTATGATTTCGATGAAGCACTAAGTACACAATGGCTAGAGGAACCACAACCACATTATGACTGGGCTTATGATGCGGCATAAATTATGTTTTTATTTATGATTAGTTAATCTTTTTGGGATTACATTAAATAATGTTTAGTGTTATTTATTTTGTATTGACGTTTTAACGCTTTTAATTTTATATGGAATAAGTATGGTTATGTGTTTCCATTCCGCACTCTGATATTTGCATTCGTAAAGTTTAAATTTAGACTTCCGCGCGTTGAATGCATGATGAAGGTGCACCCTATATGTATTTACATTTGGGGTGTTACAGATGCATACAGGGGAGGGTGTCACACTAAAAAGGGATCACGAGTCACGACTTTTTTTTAAGAGATTAAATTAGATCCTATAATTTTTTGTTGATGACTCAAAATATATATTTTTTTCTCCAAAAAATTTGTGTGTGCACTTGCACACACTAAAACATACATAGGTCTGCCATTGCTCCTGTGATTTGCAAAAAAGTATGTTTTTATCACATATACTACTGTGCTTTTTTACAATTTACAAACTACGGGGACATATATGATAACAAAAAAATCACATGGCATAGATGATTCTGAAGTAAATCATAGGGTATTGCTAAACTTTTCCATTTTTTTAATTCTTTTTTATGGTAAAATTTTGTTGTTATTCTTCTATCGATTACCTTTAATTCGCCCACCAGCAAGAAAAGCATTATGATCGCTTTGGGCGTCTTGATAACAAAAAATTTGCAATGCGGTATTTTATTTTATTTTTAGAATATGGATTATGCTTTTTGTTATGGACCTGACAAAGGCATATATTCTAGAAGGTCCAATAAAGGACAGCACAAACAGGAAGGGAATCTTCTATTAATGACGATCATATCCAGACAGCTAAGCAGCCCACATTCTAGAAGGCCCAAATAGGACTAACAACTAAGGGGAAATTAAGAAAATATTCCTTAATTATACTAATCCTGCTACGACAGCAATGGATCAACAATTGGACCCCCAATACTCCTAAGAGGCCCAAAAGTCCACTCCTGCCAGGTAACCCATCTATAAATAAGGGCTTAAACCAACAAGGCACACACATTCTAAACTCTCTCTCTTAGCTTGTGACTGCACACACCCCACGTCTTGACTATGTCGTTATATTATAGTGCACAGTGATCCACTTATCTTTAGGGTACCTCTCCTATAGGTACCTGAGAGAGGGCAAACAGATCCTATATTAACATTACCAATCTCTAATTGGACAGATCGATCTATCAGATCATATAACATTGGACGGTCCAGTGACTGAATTTTTATTTTTTCCATATATATATATGTGTGTGTGTGTGTGTGTGTGTGTGTGTGTACACGTGTGACTTTATGATAGATGCTCAATCAAATCTGATAGCATGAAATACGATCAACCAATATTAATTATTGATTGATGCTGATCAACTATTAATTGTTGATTACAATTATTATCTGATTACACACGGATAATTACTGATTATTGATTGAAGCAAAATTATTGCTAATAGCCTACTTCATGCTTTACTATGTTGCATTTATTTTTGCAAAGAATAATAAATAGGTGGTGTAGAGATCCCCTCTGAAAAAAAGGAAGGAGATCCAGATCCACTCAAATAAAGAAGGAAATCCACCTAGATGAATGCAAGACTTGGGCGAAAGCAGCCAAGCTGATAGAAGAGCCGAGACACAAGAAGTCGGGCTCTAGAAAATGAAAAGACCACGACAAATGAAGTCGGGCTCAGATAAAATGGCACCGCAAAAGAAGTGGGGCCCAAATTAAAAAGCCATGCAAGAAGAAGAAGCAATGCAATTCAAAGAGGCAAAATGCGTCTCCATAAATATAAGGCTTCAACAAAAGAAGCCAAGCCAGAATGAAGACCGGCCCTCCGGGATATAAATGGTTTATTAAATGGAGCCAATCCATCATAAAGGCTGAAGACGGATGTGGAGAGATCCAATCCGAGATAAAAGTTGAAGAAAGAAAGAAATAAAGCAATTCAACCATAGAGCCGAGTTCAAATACTCAAAATATAAATTGAGAAAGAACCCGACCAAGGGCCCCGGCATCTGCAAGGCCGACCAACCAGCATTCAAACAGATGTCATGGCTAGCAAATACAAAGTTGACAGATAGAAAATTATAGGCCTGGTGAACAGAAACTTGCACCAACGGTCAGATTGTAACAGCTCGTTACGTACCGGTAATGTTATCATTGCATATGGTATTAAGCGCAGTTACAATCACAGTAATTGAGTTAATTAAATTATGGGTAAACTTTTTCTTTTATTACATCCTTTTCTTTAAACATTAACTGTTTCCGTAATCAATTAAAACAACGCCATAATTGTAATTATAAAACTCGCGGAAGCATAAAATATACCCAATATAACCTCTCTAAGCAATACCGTTTATTTTAGATTTTTGAAAACACATTTTCAAAATTCAACACAGTGGTAATCGATTACCATCCTCAAGGTAATCGATTACCAAAGGTTACTGTAGAAGTCAGAACCTCAATTTGGGCTCCCCTGTTTCCAGGTAATCGATTACTGAACCAGGTAATCGATTACCAATCTCTAGTAATCGATTACTTTGATCACAGTGGCTCAAATTTTCGTCCTCTGTTTCAAGTAATCGATTACCAATGAAAGGTAATCAATTACTATGCAGTAAAAGTGACAGATGACAGCTTTAAAGACACAAAATGAGTGATGTAACATACTCCTAACACCCTGATACTTAATATACACCATACACAAGTCCTAATGTAGGCTCTAGGCTCTTCCATCATGCATATTTATTATGAATGCATCCCTTACCACAATTCTCAATAACGTAGCCATTTTACACAACAAAGGGTTAATTTACATCCCAAGTCTTCCAATGCCTCAGAATACAATTATGTGGCCATGGACAAGTCCCATGCTCACTCAAAATACAAAAATAACAAGAGGCATAACTATACATCAATTTTAAAGGACTTAACATATAGTCATAAATATACAAGAGCATGGCAATATCCAAATGCAACAAGTTCATAACCTAAGTCCACAATATTAAATACTATGCTATGTACATCAAATGGAATCTTTCAATATGCCATACTCTCCAAATGCACCTCACGCTCTACTCCTCCACTAAGCGGGCCTCTTTCCCGGAGATCCACCATGCTCAACATGACCTGAAATGATGTCCCCAAACGCGGGGTGAGATATACAAATATATCTCAGTAAACCAAGGGTACGAGAGGATCACTCCACCCCATGGCTCACTCAATGTGTATACAATGATCATCATATAAAATGCATAACATGCAAATATCACACAACAACTGGGCACAAATCCAAGGACATCCACATCAGGATTCCCTTCAAGGACCCCATCATATAACTCCCAGAATCTTCCTGGTACCTCTCCCATGGTTGAGACGACCCCATGGCAAAACCCAACTGGAACTCCTCATGAGCCCTATCCAGCGGAAGTCCCACGTTTGGATCATCCTGGTACCGCTCCCAGAGTCGGTTCCACGGCAAAACCCGACCGGAATCCCCAAAGGATATCTCCAGCGGAAGTCCAAACCAACACACATCTACTGGCCAGAGATCACAATTATATCACACAACATGCTCCAAGCATGTCACACAATCATGTCAATAATGCATGAACATACATTTATACATAATCAAAGGCATCAAATCCAACCACAACCTTCCACTAGGTGTGGTGGAACACACGAGGGAATAAAACCCAAGTTCCAAAGGTTTACCTCAACTCTGAAGCCAATGCTCCACAACGTGAGCTCCAAGCTTAATTCTCCTCTATGAGTCCGAGAGAGGAAACCTATAATGATCAATCAACATGATCATCAATACAATTTCAAGACAACCAATTCACTTTCAAATACAATAATTCTCAACAAAACAACTTAGGCCTAATGGCCAACTACATTTAATCCAATTACTTCACCCATTTTAGTCATTAAACTAAATCACCATTTATGCACTAAGGCATCACTCATTGGTTATACCACATTTTCACATCATTTTCCTTATTTCCTTCAATATGGTTGAAATCTCACACACACAACACATCCAACATTCCTCCTTTCAATTTTACTACATCAAACCAACCTACCATTCATTTAAACACTAATCACAAACATATAACATCAACTATATCATTTTTACATCATCTAACCATCCATGACCTCAATAGGTCGAATTCTTCATTCTAAGATCCCAAAGGATTTTCAATCCAATTCAACACTTACACATGTCATAAAATCTTATAATTAATTCATACCAATGGTCCATAATTCAATTCTTCTCTTTTACCACATACAAATTTCTTAAAGTCTTGAAACTCATCACCAAAATTGCCTAAGTTATAATTTTACCAATCACCATAAATTTTATTAGTTTAATCACTCTAACACATCATTCTAAGCCACTTTTATCTCATACACATTTTCCATTTGGGCTCTCTAACCATATCAATTCAAGAACACATAGCCTAGGTCACCAATTTCAAATCCACAAAATTAAACACCTACAAGTAGAGCTACTCACCAAGAATGAAGGTCAAAGGCTCCTCCACACAATACCCAAGCAATAGCTTAAGCAACAACTCCAAGAACGCCTATTTTCAACACATGGACGCGGGTTTGGGGAGGGTTTTTCTCAAAATGTGGTGGGTTTCATGGCTTAATACTACTACCAATGGGTTTAGAAGGTTGTTTCCAACAAATTTCAAGCCAATAATCACTTGATTTGGTGTAGTTTTGATGAAGTTACAAGAGAAAGGAATTTGGCAAGGTTTTGGCTATGGAAGATGAGAAACCCACGGGAGAGGAGAAGAGAATGGAGAGAGAATGTCATGTAATTGTCACTTTTAAGTCACTTAAACCATAAGTGGGTCCCACATGTGATTTAACTTTAATTAATCACCTAATTTAAACCACAAATTCATAACCTACATATTTTTCTCGTTCGCGTCATATTTTTGATTCCTAAAAATACTGATCAAAATTTCACACTTATCAGTACAGCTCTACCGTAGTATTTTACACCGAAAAAATCACTATTCACCCAAAATTTTCGAAACTTGCCTATCCACTCGATTTTTCGTCCTGAATCTATTTCCGGCATTATTTTTATCATTTGAGATCTCCTACTCCATTTTTCATGCCTAGGGATTCCTGTTTGGTAATTTATCATTTTTCCCTTGTCACACAGTTTGGCCTTAATTTCTGGATTTTCACTAATCCTTCCCTTTTAACCCACATTATAGCATATAATTTCATATTTAGATTTACGAGGTGTTATATTCACCCCACCTTTTTAGAATTTTGTCCGTAAAATTAAGTTATATTTACATGCTAACTCAGGATACAGTTGGAGAATCTTAGTCTCCCGTTCCCAAGTAGCTTCATCAGGTGTGCGGGCTTCTCACTAAATCATTTACCTCACAATTTTCTGGCTTTTGAGCCTCATTTCACAATAGCCCAGCATTTCAAAGGCCCACTGGGCGTCTTTAATCCTTCCCGATTTCAACATCATCCGATGCCACCATATGTGAACAACCGGAGCATACATCGCAATTGCAATTTTCAACTGCATCACTATTTCATTTTCACAAGTTGGGTTATATTACATATAGACCCCAAAATTTCTTTTTGAAGATTTTGCTAACATGTTTAGCTCGTCAATAGATCCACATAGGATCATATCTATTCTAATACACTTCGTGCCTCACAGGCAACTATCAATCAATGACACATTTCATCCTATACTTAACCATCAATTTAATTTTATTCCAGTGTCCTCCAACACTTTCATCAGGGAATTCCTTTTTAGCAACACTCATCACATAGTCTAACTTTATCCAACAACCAGTTTCTCTATACATCATATTCCACATTTCACACTGTTATGGACTCTCAACAGCTTCTCAGTGCAATTCACTGAGTCAACATCTAGTTCACGCTCATTTGTAATTTCATTTTCTGAGGGGACAATCCCCATTTACGGCATTTAGCCACAAGTTGAATACACATACATTTTCCTCAGGTTCTCAACCTACAACGTGCAATTTCAATCCTGTACCTAATACACAACAGGCACCATTCCTGTACCTTACACTTGCATTAGACCTTTCAGGTTTACTAACTTCCACCAAAACACGTTGGCGAACCAATTTCTCAACACATTTCACTGTTATTATATGGATCACACATTACAATTTCTATTTATAACATTGGCCAATTCAGAGCCTTAAACCACCAATTTCACTCATGATTTTCTACATACAAGGCCACACCTGCCGTTAACTTAGCCATCTCAAGGCTCAACATACAATCTATCATTGGTTTTCACTTTAAAGGCACTATGCCTAAGATTTCCATCAACTACTATGTTTACATCTTATTCTATAATCTCAATATAGATCCCACACGCATTTCCTTCATGTATCCTTCAATTTCATAAGCATTTCATTTCACCATTTAGGTGCCATTCAAACATATCATATCACATCACTTGCAATTAAGTCCCATCACATGGGGATTTTTATAACTTACTCGTCCTATCATAAGGAACTAAGTTCATCAATGTCACTACTCTCACAATTCAATATCAGTGGTATACATGTCTCTCAAAATATTTCAAATTACAACAACCTCATGATCATGTATCATGGTACCTAGCCAAAACAACATCAACATTGTGTATTTCCAACACGTCTCTCACCATACCTGTACCTAATACACAACAGGCACCATTCCTGTACCTTACACTTGCATTAGACCTTTCAGGTTTACTAACTTCCACCAAATCACGTTGGCGAACCAATTTCTCAACACATTTCACTGTTATTATATGGATCACACATTACAATTTCTATTTATAACATTGGCCAATTCATAGCCTTAAACCACCAATTTCACTCATGATTTTCTACATACAAGGCCACACCTGCCGTTAACTTAGCCATCTCAAGGCTCAACATACAATCTATCATTGGTTTTCACTTTAAAGGCACTATGCCTAAGATTTCCATCAACTACTATGTTTACATCTTATTCTATAATCTCAATATAGATCCCACACACATTTCCTTCATGTATCCTTCAATTTCATAAGCATTTCATTTCACCATTTAGGTGCCATTCAAACATATCATATCACATCACTTGCAATTAAGTCCCATCACATGGGGATTTTTATAACTTACTCGTCCTATCATAAGGAACTAAGTTCATCAATGTCACTACTCTCACAATTCAATATCAGTGGTATACATGTCTCTCAAAATATTTCAAATTACAACTACCTCATGATCATGTATCATGGTACCTAGCCAAAACAACTGATAACACATATTTTGTTACACTTATTTGTTACTCTTGATTAGTATTTTTAGGATTTATTTGAATAAAATAATGATTGTTAGAGTTAATTTAGGTTTTTAGTTTTTGATTGGGTTTAATTTATTTTCGTTAGAATTTTTCAGCTTTACGTTACTTCTGTATTTTGGCAATATCTCAGTCCATAGTTGTCAGATTGACTCCGTTCTTGTTGGGTTTTTCAGATAACACAGAGAGCTACAATTCTTATGAAGAGCTCGAAGCCCAATTCAGACTGGAAGCTGGTCGATTTCGGACGCCAAGTTGGACGCGTTTTGCTGAAGTTTTGTTTGACTATTGGGCTTGTAATTTAAATTAAAACCCAATTACTTAAGTGGCCCAAAGCCAAGTTTTATTGTTTCATTTTATTTTATTAGGTTTTTATTTTATGTTTGGGCTGAAGCGATGAAACCCTAGCCGTCCTGCGTGACGGCTATTTAAAGGGGACTCTAGGAAACCCTTAGGAGTCAGTTTTTACAACAGAGAAGTTCTCTCTGAGTTTTTATTCAATTGCGTTCTTCATCTTTTTTCTTCTTCTTCTTCTTTTTATTTCAATTATGTTTACCTTAGCCATGCGAGGCTAAGAACCTTATAATCAACCTAAGGGTAATGGATTCCATGGATTGGTCTTGAGGATCTGCGTTTATTTCAAATCAGTTTTGTTTCCCTTCCCAACTCAGATTGATATCGTGCGATCGTGGATATTCAATCTGAGGTTCGCGATTGCGATTATGGAAAGAGATTAATCATCAGATTTGATGATTAGGTTGATTGACCCTATGACCTTAAATCAAGCGGGCTGATACTCTGCGATTGTATGAGTAGAAGCATCGTCTTTGATCAAATGTTAAGCGATCGCTTAGAGAGGGTTGTCAATTGTAAATAAGGATTCTGATCCGATTGACAAATCAATCACGATTCTGATATTTTCTTATCCGAGGAAAGACGTCCATGGATCCCAAACCTTAGGTTGGTTAATTTTTAATTACGAATTTTTATTCCAAATTTATATTCTGCCTTTTTAATTATTGAATCAAAATCCAAAACCCCCTTTTTAATTTTCTGTTCTCATAAGCGATTTTAACCAAAACAATTTCCTTGAGAGACGACTTAGGGTTTCCACTTTACTGCAAATTTTCTGAACCCTAACTAAAGAATTAATTTTTAATTTGCGCGAGTTCGACAACTCGTGTCAACAACATCAACATTGTGTATTTCCAACACGTCTCTCACCATACCTCACATATGCAATACTCCATTAGTAACTCTACCACCAAGGCAGAGACAACACACTTTTATTTCCTTTAACACAAATCTTATTGACCAGTGGTCGTCACACATTGATACTTGACTCCATCACGTTTACCTCTTATGAAAGGCCATCAGGCCACCAACTTAACATCTCTTCATCACAAGCCTTCCCAGAAGACCTTGACTCAATCCATCAGTATTACACAATTCTCTATTCCCTTCACATAGGGTGAGGCTTCTACAATTTATTTCTCAAGTTTCATATTCCCACACTTGGTATACTCACCTACACATCTCCAAGTAATCAAACATCATACTTCAAAATACCATCTTATGAAAACTCACATATTGTATTCCATTTAACACACCATTATTCACTTAAGATTATCCTAATCCACCTCTTGCGTTCCACATACGATACAATCCTCCAATGCTGTGGGTAAAAACATCCCAAGTTTAACCTCTCGAGCTCTTGCTGTCTTCATGGCCCCAGGTGCAATTACCCACCGATAAGAGAATCTGTCCTTATAATTCACGCAAGAAGAGGTAACACACTATCAGCGGTACTACAGTCCCACTGACACAACCTACTTTTCCTATCACATTACTTATACAAGATAATACTAGTCTCCGGGAACATAATCCATACGGAGATAGACACACACTCCGGGCATATAAGCCGCGCCGAGATAACAAAATTCATATCACATCCGTATTTAACGGCAAAGGTGTTTTGTATTTGACACAAGCTGTCGAACTCGCGCAAATTAAAAATTATTTTTTAATCAGGGTTCAGAAAATTTGCAGTAAAGTGGAAACCCTGAGTCGTCTCTCAAGGAAATTGTTTTGGTTAAAATCGCTTATGAGAACAGAAAATTAAAAGGGGGATTTTGGATTTTGATTCAATAATTAAAAAGGCAGAATATAAATTTGGAATCAAAATTCGTAATTAAAAATAACCAACCTAAGGTTTGGGTTCCATGGACGTCTTTCCTCGGATAAGAAGATATCAGAATCGTGATTGATTTGTCAATCGGATCAGAATCCTTATTTCCAATTGACAACCCTCTCTAAGCGATCGCTTAGCATTTGATCAAAGACGATGTTTCTACTCATACAATCGCAGAGTATCAGCTCGCTTGATTTAAGGTCGTAGGGTCAATCAACCTAATCATCAAATCTGATGATTAATCCCTTTCCATAATCGCAATCGCGAACCTCAGATTGAATATCCACGATCGCACGATATCAATCTGAGTTGGGAAGGGAAACAAAACTGATTTGAAATAAACGCAGATCCTCAAGACTAATCCATGGAATCCATTACCCTTAGGTTGATTAAAAGGTTCTTAGCCTCGCATGGCTAAGGTAAACATGATTGAAATAAAAAGAAGAAGAAGAAGAAAAAGATGAAGAACGCTTCAGAGAAAATACTTTGATCCTCAATTTTGAAAATTACAGAATGACTACAATGTTTCCTACTCTACCGTCATATACCCCTACCCAAAGCGGGTTAGGGTTCAGTTCTGACCGGCCCATATGTCTAAAATACGAAATAAAATACATAAAAATAAAATAAAACTTCAGCAAAACGTGTCCGACTTGGCGCACGAAATCGACTAGCTTCCAATCCGAATTGGGCTTCGAGCTATTCATAAGAATTGTAGCCCTTTGTGTTATCTGAAAAACCCAACAAGAACGGAGTCAATCCGACAACTGTGGACCAAGATATGGCCAAAATACAGAAGTAACGTAAAGCTGAAAAATTCTGACGAAAATAAATTAAACCCAATCAAAAACTAAAAATGTAAAATAACTCAAAACATCATTATTTTATTCAAATAAATCCTAAAAATACTAATCAAGAGTAACAAATAAGTGTAATAAAATATGAGTTATCAAATTCTCCCACACTTATCTTTTTGCACTCCTGGGCAAAAACTAGAATAGAAAAAGAAAGCAAAGAAATAAGAAAAGTGTGAAGATCAACCTATCCTTCCTAATAATTAGCAAGTATACAAAAGATAACAAAAATCACAAGTCTTGAACAGATAAAACAATCAGGACAAAAATTCCTTAATCTCAAATCACAAGACTTGCCAATTCCAACTGCAACTGCTAATTACACAAAAATGGTTCCTCACAGGATGCCCTCAATTTTTCTCTCAAGTGTATCAGTTAATTCAGTATATCACTCAAATCAACTCAAGAAAATCATCCTACCATAGGCTTGCTCAAGTTCTACTTCTCCACTGCTCATAACACATGCATGCACAAATCAAGAGGGCTTTATGCAGGGTTGTAATGGGGCTGAGGTAAAGGTATGGATGAATATGGAAGAGAAAGCTAAACACCCCAGAAATTCACAAGAGCAAGGGTTAAGAACAACACAAAGAACATAAAACAAAGATACTGAAAAGATAAACACTTTTTTTTTCTTTTTTTTTCTCTTTTTTTTTCTTTTTTTTTTTTTTTTGTTTTGTTTCTTTTTTATATATATATAACACAGAAGAACCTCATAGCAGAGAAAAGAATCAGATTGTCACCCCCTACACTTAAACTTTTGCACGCCTCGGGCAAACCCCCACACTTAAACACAACATCACAGTGAAAACCATTGCTCAGTAAATCTCCAGGGTGTGGAATTAATTGGTTTTTCACTTAGGCTTGTAATGTGGCTCAAGAAGTAAAGGCTATAAAGGCTCAAAGGGGCTCATCAAGGGATAATAATGTAAGGGATGGCTATCTGGCTAAAGTGGGTAAAGAAAGAAATGAATGCCTCAATCATATTCATGCATGCAAGTGAAAATGCAGTTTCAAAAAGAATAAGAGCAAGTTCTAGAGGACAACAATCAAGAGCAGAATCACACAAGAAAGAAAGCATGGCCAGAAGATATGCCATGTATGCGGGCTCAAAACCTCACAAGGGTAAACCAAGTCATGCAATCAACAACACAGAATCAATCAACAGGTAGTTGTAATCCAAGAATCGAGATCAAAGCCCAACAGATTTATGCTATCAAACACTGTGATCTATGTCTACTCTATGTACCACTCAATAATTACCAGAAAGAAAAGGAAAATCTACCTATGAAAAAAATCATAAACTAAAAGAAAGAAAGGAAAAGAAAAATAAAAATGCAAATAACAGAAAGAAAAGAAAAAGTCAAAAACTAAAAGAAAGAAAGGAAAAGAAAAATAAAAATGCAAATAACAGAAAGAAAAGAAAAAGAGGGAAGAGAACTCCCTGAACTCCCTAAGGAGAATAAACAACATGAAGTAGCTTGATTTCTTCCTCACTGGTTTAACACTTTCTTCAAGTAGAATACAGTGCATGCACGTGGAAGGACTAATTTCTACATTATCTGCTAAAGTCCATCCAATTGCCTTCTTACTTTCTTTCAGCAATGTCAAAAGCTTTTCCTCTTGCTCAGGTAGAAGGTTCTTGGCCACTATCACATGTAACTGTTCATTTTCCTCCAGATATGAATACTTCAGATGGTCAGGCAGAATATTTAACTCCAATTTCGGAGGCTGCTCAATGGATGGAAGAAGTCTAGCGGGTGCAAATTCTGCAGAAAACAAGTCAGCAGGTATGCCTGTAAACAAATTCTCAGAAACAGAATTAGGATCATCAAAAATATCAGCAGGCAATTCAGATAATGCAGATTCGCACTCAGAATCAGATTCATCAATAAGTGCATCGTTAAAACCAGAAAGATGTGATGTTATTTCAGCACACACAATGCACTCTTGACTATCACTACAATCACAGAAATCAGAACCATGAATAGATGAAAAATCAGCAAGGAATTCAGGAGAAAAATCCTCAACAACTTCATCTATCACATCAATGCAGAAAACAGGATGATCAGATGTATCAGTGCTCTGCTTCTTGGAGCTAGTGTCACTTCCCTTAGATGACTCAGCAGCAGTGTGGTTTGGCTCCTCCATATGCTTGCCAGACCGCAGAGTAATAGCACTCACATTTTCGCTTCCTTTTGGATTTGGAACTGTTTGGGATGGAAGGGAGCTGCCACTTGCTTGTTGATTTTGACTCATTGACGTTGCAAGCTGGCCAATCTGTGTTTGCAGATTCTGGAGGGAATACTCAGTAATCTGCTGGAATTGCAGATTGATAGTTGCCATCTGCTTCACTAAATCCTCCAAAGAAGGACCATCGCTACTGGCTTGCTGCTGCATTGGCTGTGGAGGTGCAAATTGTTGAAAATTTTGCCTCTGTTGAGAAGGTGCAAACTGCTGCCTCTGTTGGAATGGTGCACTTTGCTGGTTCTGATTCCAATTGAGATTTGGATGATTTTTCCAGCCATGATTATATGCATTAGAGAAAGGATTGTTTTGCTGCTGCTGCTGCATCTGCTGGTATTGTGGCTTTGCAGGAAAAACTGCAGCAACAGACTGATCAACTTGGAAACCGCTGTCTGGAAAGGAAGAACAAACATCTGTAGGGTGAAAAATTGGATTCATAGCAAACAGAAGAAAAAATAAATCTATAAAAAATACTAAATGAACTCAGAATACTATGGGACCAACTCTCCTAAACTCTAATTGACCTTACGGACTCAAAAATCAAATAAATTTTTTTCGAAAAATAAAATAAAATAGTAAACAAAGGAATTTGGCAAAACCAGGGCCTGATTCATGAGGCAAAGCCTCATGACTTTTGACAGGGATGATCGTCTCCTTCAGCTCACCAATTTTCAGAGCGATCAGAGCAAGTTGAACAAGTTCAGAAATACCCGATACGTCCTGGAATCAATCGCTCAAACTGAAGTTTTACCGATTTCCCCAATTTTTTATTTTTTTTATTGATTTTTTTTTATTTTATTTTATTTTGCTTTTTTTTTTTACAAAAACGAAAATTAAAGAAAAAGAATATGATGATGAAAAAGAAGATGACCAAGAATCAGAAAACGATTTAGACCAATGCAATTTCCCCGGCAACGGCGCCAAATTTGACACGAGCTGTCGAACTCGCGCAAATTAAAAATTATTTTTTAATCAGGGTTCAGAAAATTTGCAGTAAAGTGGAAACCCTGAGTCGTCTCTCAAGGAAATTGTTTTGGTTAAAATCGCTTATGAGAACAGAAAATTAAAAGGGGGATTTTGGATTTTGATTCAATAATTAAAAAGGCAGAATATAAATTTGGAATCAAAATTCGTAATTAAAAATAACCAACCTAAGGTTTGGGTTCCATGGACGTCTTTCCTCGGATAAGAAGATATCAGAATCGTGATTGATTTGTCAATCGGATCAGAATCCTTATTTCCAATTGACAACCCTCTCTAAGCGATCGCTTAGCATTTGATCAAAGACGATGTTTCTACTCATACAATCGCAGAGTATCAGCTCGCTTGATTTAAGGTCATAGGGTCAATCAACCTAATCATCAAATCTGATGATTAATCCCTTTCCATAATCGCAATCGCGAACCTCAGATTGAATATCCACGATCGCACGATATCAATCTGAGTTGGGAAGGGAAACAAAACTGATTTGAAATAAACGCAGATCCTCAAGACTAATCCATGGAATCCATTACCCTTAGGTTGATTAAAAGGTTCTTAGCCTCGCATGGCTAAGGTAAACATGATTGAAATAAAAAGAAGAAGAAGAAGAAAAAGATGAAGAACGCTTCAGAGAAAATACTTTGATCCTCAATTTTGAAAATTACAGAATGACTACAATGTTTCCTACTCTACCGTCATATACCCCTACCCAAAGCGGGTTAGGGTTCAGTTCTGACCGGCCCATATGTCTAAAATACGAAATAAAATACATAAAAATAAAATAAAACTTCAGCAAAACGTGTCCGACTTGGCGCACGAAATCGACTAGCTTCCAATCCGAATTGGGCTTCGAGCTATTCATAAGAATTGTAGCCCTTTGTGTTATCTGAAAAACACAACAAGAACGGAGTCAATCCGACAACTGTGGTCCAAGATATGGCCAAAATACAGAAGTAACGTAAAGCTGAAAAATTCTGACGAAAATAAATTAAACCCAATCAAAAACTAAAAATGTAAAATAACTCAAAACATAATTATTTTATTCAAATAAATCCTAAAAATACTAATCAAGAGTAACAAATAAGTGTAATAAAATATGAGTTATCAGTATTAACACAAGAGGTTATCCACACATTAGTTTACTCATTCATCATTCAATATGATTCTTCAGTTTGCCTATTTGTTTCACTTGGCTAATCATCAGTCCTAGCCCATAACATAATCATTACCACACGATTCCATCATCTTTCTCATACATCGGCACATATTTCCCAACTCTTAACAGTACCCGTACTCGGTTACAGTTCTAATCCATTGTCTAACATGACTCATAGCAATTGTGCTCAACACTAAAGAGTAATCATCACTTCTTCTAATCCACGCAACCAGCGTATCAGGACTGTTAGGTAAATCTCAACTTTGAGCAGTGCTCGCCTGGGACTTCCAAGAGCAACACCTCTTAGGATTTAATCCACAAGGGAAACCCAGGACAACCTTTATTGTCACATTATTACCAACATGTATACTATTGTGTAACTTGTACACCGGGACTCCATCATGAATCCCATACCAGATTGAGCGTCCAATGACACTCCAAAGAGACAATCTCTTTAGATACTTCCCCTCATCGGGAATTTCATTCAACATAATTATCCTTTTACCAAAGAATTTAATAATTTATTACAGCACATAAATATATAGGCACTCAGGCCTTCACAAAGGGTATATATATATATATACTGGCACTTAGGCCATCACAGGAGTATCATCCATCTATTCATCAGAGTAATTAGACAGGCCATCCGGCCATTATGTATTATTCACTACCCCTTACAAACATCCTTTAACAATTATTCCATTTCAAATATCCCCTAGCAATTATACCACATGAACCTCTACAAGGAGCCATTTCCAAGTACAATCCCACACATTAATGCACACATATAATCAGGTCACATCATAACAAAATCACAAACTATCTGACATTATAAAAACATCCTCATACTCTTAGTGCATATCATTTAGTCGTAAATTGTTATATCACATTTGTTTCCCTCATGACACATTTGTCAAGTCAAACCATCATCCCATTATGGATCGTCATACTCTCAATAAACTTTGTCTAATGCCATCCATGGAAATTTTTCTCAACTTCTTACATTGTACTCTCGATACATTATGATATCCTCACTTTTGTTCGGTCAATATTAAATCATCATGGACTCAAGTCCCATATTTCAACATTGAAGTACCTAACACATCATTTCCATAGTTATTTTAAGGTACTCACATTCCTCAATTCAAATTTTGAAGATTCAAATTTCTTCTACATCCAAACATCTTAATTCATCCCAGTGTGTGCCCTTCACAAGGGACTTATAACCTTCTTATTTAATCTTAATGTGACTAAGCTTACACATAAGCGTACATATTCAAACTTTCAAGAATCCATCGGGGTTCCATGCCACTCACCATGTTAAAGTCATACCGCTAATTCCATATATACACAATTGTTTTAACTACTCCATACATATAGGGAATATTCACCAACATTATCATCATAATATCAACTCATTTCAATCATACTTACTAACCATAAGACCACATCTTCAAGTATGATAGCATTCTACCAAAAAGGGTTAGACATACCTCCAATTTGTTTTCACTAAGTTCTCAACTACATCCAATTTACTTACAAACATCTTTGTCCGTGGAGCAGTTAACACTGCAATCACAACCTCAAGCCTACGACTTGCATTAGGTGCTCCAGGGTTGTCACAAAGGCGTCTTATAATGACCACACATATAACACGAAAGAATGGGCTGATCAGAACCACACTAAGGAATCACATGTGCAGTAATCAATAAGAGTCTATGTACAACTATACAGCACTTACCACAATCATACAACAATCAGAGTTCCCTAAGAAACTGCTCTGATACCATAAAATGTAACAGCCCGTTACGTACCGGTAATGTTATCATTGCATATGGTATTAAGCGCAGTTACAATCACAGTAATTGGGTTAATTAAATTACGGGTAAAATTTTTCTTTTATTACATCCTTTTCTTTAAACATTAACCGTTTTCGTAATCAAGTAAAACAACGCCATAATTGTAATTATAAAACTCGCGGAAGCATAAAATATACCCAATATAACCTCTCTAAGCAATACCGTTTATTTTAGATTTTTGAAATCACATTTTCAAAATTCAACACAATCGATTATCATCCTCAAGGTAATCGATTACCAAAGGTTACTGTAGAAGTCAGAACCTCAATTTGGGCTCCCCTGTTTTCAGGTAATCGATTACCAGATATTGGTAATCGATTACTGAACCAGGTAATCCATTACCAATCTCTGGTAATCGATTACTTTGATCACAGTGGCTCAAATTTTCGTCCTCTGTTTCAAGTAATCGATTACCAATGAAAGGTAATCGATTACTATGCAGTAAAAGTGACAGATGATAGCTTTTAAAGACACAAAATGAGTGATGTAACATACTCCTAACACCCTGATACTTAATATACACCATACACAAGTCCTAATGTAGGCTTTAGGCCCTTCCATCATGCATATTTATTATGAATGCATCCCTTACCATATGGGTCAGTTCCAATATAAGGTTAAAAATCTAAACTGATAAATTCAAACAATCACCACATGAAATCTGTCACTATAATCAAAGACAATCAATTATATGCAAGTCCAAAAGTGGTCAAAATCATACAAAACAATCCAATACGCATGAATTAAAGCAACAAATATCACTCACATGAAGGACAGGGAGGTAGGAGTCACGTATCATCCTCCACACATCACCACTTTGTTTTACAACTTCTTTCTCAAGAATGATGTCTAGTGTCAATTCATCATTAGAAGATTTGTAAAGGATAGCGAACCCACATGTTAAAGCCTTAATTAATACTAATTCTACGTTCTGGGGGCATTAACCGGATCTACTTCGATAAGTGTCCTATCTCTACATCAGTTTTCATTATTAAATTATTGTTACTCTTCTCAAACATATTAACTCCTTATGCAATTAAGTAACATAACAGAATTAGTGAAGAATAATAGTTTCTACTATCCAACTAGATACACAACCACACATGCAAGGAAACAACATAAACCTCAAGGGCAAGTGCACACCAGCAGTCATTATTTAAAGTTTACATGTTATCATCCAAGGCTTAGACCATCACAAAAATATTCACTTCAAGCATATATATATATATAAAATCTTCCTTACAATCCATAGGAAATATAATTGATAAGCAATCATTAATACAAGTGGCAATTCACTATTTCACACATAGTGCTCAGGAACAAGTATACCCCATGATAACCATGATCGTGCACACACAGCTTGTGCGACAGTGAGTTGATCAGGCTCACCACCTAGTAAGAGAGTGGGCACAACCATGCTTATTACCAGGCACTGCCAGTACCATCACACCTAAGAGACAAGAAATTTTAGCTATCAACCCATGCAACAGTTATATTCAAACAACAATCATTCATCGAACATATCCAAACAGTCAATCATTTTAACCACAACAGTTCAACAACCATGTACCAACAACAAATATTTCGTCAAATACAAACACCTTGAATCAAAACTGCTCTGATACCAATTAGTGTAACACCCTCCCTTGTATGCATCCAAGAGAGTTGTTTGCTAAGCGGATTAGAGTTCTAACGTCATTACTTAAATACTGAAAAATCATTTTTCTGTCGCTAATTAAAAACTTGAGTCGAAATCTGGTTGTTCATAAAAATCAGAGTAGACTTTAAAAA
The DNA here is from genome assembly GCF_033153095.1 of Gastrolobium bilobum. Lineage (NCBI taxonomy): Eukaryota > Viridiplantae > Streptophyta > Magnoliopsida > Fabales > Fabaceae > Gastrolobium > Gastrolobium bilobum. Next base: position 24,950 of record NW_026897558.1, read on the forward strand.
TTACATAGCTTGCTGAAAATGTTTAATTTCCTGGCAGACTTTTCTGTCTTATAAAATTCGTATAAAATCGAGTTCAACAATTCAAAAAAATATTCTTTGTTATAGAGAAAGAGTACATCTGGGGCTTCGTGTGCATATAAATTATTAGTAAATCGGAGGTCAGATTTTTAGTCTAAGAAAATGGAACCCTTGACCATGGAGGGCTTGGCCAAACCATAATAAAAGAGTCCAAGTGCCCAATGGTTGTACAAGTGGCGCACATGCAAGAGGATAGGAGAGATCTTGTTTGACACATACTCGACATGCATTGGCCGATTGGGTTTGGAGGATGAAACATGAAATAAGAATTATTTTCTCTATATTATGCGCATGAAAAGGAGTGTAAGGGCAAAATAAGATTTGGGCTACTTGATATCCATTATGGCCCTTGGGCCGAGTCCATTCGTACCCATTGGTCTCCTAAAATTAGTTTCCTAAGGCTCATTAATCTCACTTCATATACTAATAGTTATTATTATATATTTTATATCCATTAGGTAGCAACTAAGATTTTCTTTACCTAAAATTAATCCCATCCTTTTAACTAGAATTTTAATTTCTTAAAACACATACTCACACTTAATTATAGTTAGCATAATTTTTCATGTTCCTAACTAAATTACATAACTTCCTAAATTCGCGGGATGTTACAATGCATCAATGCATTAATAAAAATTTGGCAAATAGGTCAAAGGGAAAAACTTTCGTACTTCCAATAGAGACCTCAGTCACGGAAGTTTGACCACCAAGATTATGGTTCAACAGACTTCGCTTTGGACACCCTAACTACCAGGTAGGAAAGCAAAGGAGGATGTCTGAAGAAAGAATTCGACATAAAGTTGGAGCCAAACATCACAAAACAAAGGCTCGGACCATGAACATGGCCGACTTCCAGACACTGAGAATAAAATATTAGCAAATGCGATAAAGATTAATGCACAGGAACCCTATATCCCGAACACCCAGACTTTCAGACTGAGGGGAAACAACCCAGGATAAAATTTCGGGATAAAGAATGAAAACGAGTTTGGAGAGAAGGGATCCTAGAAAAAGGATCACACCCCAACCCGCGATAAAATGAAGACGGGTTTGGAGAGATGGAGTCCTGGAAAAAAGGATCACACTCCAACCTGCGATGAAATGAAGACGGGTTTGGAGAGATGGGATCCTGAAAAAAAGGATCACACCCCAACTCGCGATAGAATGAAGATGGGTTCAGAGATAAGAGGTCCTGGAAAAAAGGATCACACCCCAACCCGCGATAAAATGAAGACGGGTTTGGAGAGATGGGGTCCTAGAAAAAAGGATCACACCCCAACCCGCGATAGAATGAAGACGGGTTTGGAGAGAAGAGGTCCTGGAAAAAAGGATCACACCCCAACCCGCGATAGAATGAAGACGAGTTTGGAGAGAAGAGGTCCTGGAAAAAAGGAACACACTAAGTGAAGATGGGTTTGGAGAGAAGAGGTCCTGGAAAATAGGATCACACCTCAATCCGCGATAAAATGAAGACGGGTTTGGAGAGACAGGGTTCTGGGAAAAAGGATCACACCCCAACCCGCGATGAAATAAAGACGGGTTTGTAGAGATGGGTCCTAGAAAAAGGATCACACCCTAATCTGGGATAAAGACCCATGAAAAAAATCGGGGATAAAGAATGAAGACAGGTTTGGAGAGACGGAATCCTAGAAAATGAATCACACCCCAATCTGAAATGGCTCACAAGTCAAAACGACGAAATAAGTCGAAGTCAAAAATGACACCTACGTCAAATATTATAAAGCCAAGGTATTGGAAACCTACGTCTAGCAACGTGCAAGAACCTGGATAGAAAACGGGTTAAAAATAAAAAGCACATTGCAGGACTGTGGCTTCTAGCCGAGGCATAGGAAAACAGAAGGACGCTTCCGAATCCTAAATGTGGTCAAAATAAACAACATGTGTACAAGTTGTGATAAATGAAATTAGGCTCGAAAAATAAAGGACAGATTGGTACAACATTGATCAAGTCACCATGACGCCTTACATTTGAAAACCTAATTAAGAAAATTGGATTAAAAGCAAAGAGCAGAATCCGCATGAAAAACCTTGGGTAGGTCATTTTGTTCAGTTAACGCTAAAAATCTATATCTGAATCAATAAAGCCACAGTGCAAGAAGTTGGGCTCAAAGCAAAAGCCTCGGAAGGAATAGCTACGAGCTCGAGGTTAAAAGGAGGCAAACATTGCCTCACCAAAGCACTACCTCAGCCAAAAAAGGAAATATGGAAACAACATATTCAATACTCGGTTCACTAAAACCGGCTGAATGATTGAAAGATATAATATCTGCAATCGCTGACCCAATTAAGTCGGCCAAGAAAAGTTTCAACCCAAAGAAAATTGCTTCAATAAAGATGCCAAGTCAAAGGAAGAATTCGATTGCTAACTTGAATAGAACATGAAATTCAAATGCAGAAATTACTGCTATTTCATCCCAGTAGCCTGGACAACCAAACTACCGGGCTGGGGGGAAACTTTTAGCCGGGTTACATGGATGAGGCTTGGGGGCAACTCGCCAGTTGGATCCCAACAACTCAAGGTCGTCTGTTCCCTGGTTACACACGTGCAGTATCTTGTCGGGCTCATGTATCCCGCCCATATAGGGAGCCAGGGAGAATCATTCCTGAATTCAGAAGAAAGCTACAAACTCAGAACTGGTGCGTAAGGGATGATGCTTGGGGGCAACTCGCCAATTGAATCCCAGCTACTCAAGCTCATCCCTAACTCGGTATAGGGAGTACGTGAGATAGCTTCCCAGGTTTATGCTCAGCCCGCCGACATAAGGGGCAATAAGGATCCCGGTTTAAAAGCATGAGATGTAAGGAACATGTATGCAAAAAGATTACAAAAACTAAAACGCTCTCAGCTCAGCAGAAAACCTGAAGCAAAAGGCAAGATAATTCACCCCGGCAACCCGGACACCCAGGTAGCCTGGCTGAGGGGCAACTGTTATGAATCTGACAAATGCATATATTCTAGAAGGTCCAATAAAGGACAACACAAACAGTAAGGGAATCCTCTATTAATGACGATCCTATCCAGACAGCTAAGTAGCCCACATTCTAGAAGGCCCAAATAGGGCTAACAACTAAGAGGGAATTAAGGAAATATTCCTTAATTATACTAATCCTGCTACGGCAGCAATGGATCAACAATTGGACCCACAATACTCCTAAGATGCCCAAAAATCCACTCCTGCCAGGTAACCCATCTATAAATATGGGGTTAAACCAACAAGGTACACACATTTTAAACCTTCTCTCTTAGCTTCTCACTATGCACACACCCCACGTCTTGACTACGTCGATATATTATAGTGCATAGTGATTCGCTTATCTTTAGGGTATCTCTCTTATAGGTACCTGAGAGAGGACAAACAGATCCTATATTAACATACCAATCTCTGATTGGACAGATTGATCTATCAGATCGTAACACTTTTTATAGGCTTCAAATAAATGTTTGGTTAACTAAAACGTAAAAATTTATTTTCTACCTCAAGTGATCATTGAACGTGTTTAGACAAATTTAACCTTAACAATTTACACACTTAAACACAAATTATAATACATTATACATCGTCAATGGATATTTAAACATGCACTAGTTGAGGTGTCAATGTTCATCTATGCATAAAGAACTTGAAAGCACCTCAAGTAATGATGAGAGGGCGAAATAAGGAGAATGTGGGTTTTTCTCTTGCAATTGATCACTTTGGAAAGTATATAATAAGGGAAAAAGAGAACTTAATATCTTTCTTAGACCAGACATTAGAAAGGTAATTCAGGATGAACTTTAAGTAGTGTTTAAAAATCCGGCCTGGCCATCAACTCGGCCAAGGTTAGGGGTTATGGGTTCAACCGGGCGGTTAAAGGGTTATTTTGCTGACCCAATTTTATACATTAAAAAATATAAATATATATCCTATATGAAAAACTCAAAAAAATCAAAGCACCAATCATTAAAGATTCAAAATATACTTAACATAATTTAACCAATTACATTCACAAGTTAATATTCACAAGCTAATCACAGTATCAAAGTATAAAACACATATTCGAATGAAATTAATGAAAAGTTATATCATCAAACTCAGGCCCTTTTTGTCCTTCTCATGCACCTACAATAGTATGTGAAAGGAAATCCCTTACCCAATAGAGAATAATAGAGGAAAGGCGGTGACACGACAAATTAACGGTGGGGAAAGAAAAACTAGCACAGTGAAAGAGATCACTGGACGAGAGAGACTGGGTTTGGGAGAGAAGAAGAAGAACAATTAAGATTTTAGATCAAGTTCTAAATCTAGGAAGCAATGAGTTTTTATTTTGTTTTGATTTTTTTTACACATCAAACGAGGTCATTTCGTGTATAATTCTTTTGAGAAAAAATGCAGTGACCCCTTTAACCCCTCAGACCTGGGAGTCACGGGATCAACCAGGGGGTTTCGCGGATTAGATGGGTCAACGTGCAAATAAGGTCTAACTACTAATCTGAACCCTCAGAGAGAGGGGGTCAGTGACCCGACGGGATCGACTCCGAGGTGGGACTGAGTTTTAAAACACTGATTTTAAGGAGATATTGCAGTAAAATTAACCTGAATTTTCAATACTAGTTTAACATTTTTTTTAATTAATCTTTTTAGTTAGATTCTATGTGAATTAATCGGTCCACGATACTTGGGTTCAATGGGAAACTACTAGCCGACACTTTTTTATATATATACAAGTTGGAATTGAACGCACAACCTAATGCAATCTACCTATTCGATATGAATATCAACTTGGGTATGGTAAGTATGAAATGTATATATTTTATCTAAGATATATGTTAATCTTGGTATGGTTGAAGTTTGGAATATGAGTACTGTAACAGCCCGTTGTACACCGGTATTGTTAACATTAATTATGATATTAAGCGCAGTTACAATCACAGCAATTCATTTACAAAAGTACGAATAAACTTTTTCCGATTATTACGCGAACATTTGAAACCATAAAAATCGTAATAATTAAAAGCTGTGATCATAACTGTAAACTCTTGCGGAATACTTATTTATACTATTTTTACATCTTACTATACTTATTATAAGTCACTAAAGGGTTCCTATAAATCCACTTAGCCAATTTGTCAATCTTACGTTTTTACCTATCCGAACATGGTTCACTAATTATTTTTCTTCGAACACACCGGACCAAATCAGACCATCCTCTCTAGTTATTTTTTTTCTCATTTAATTCTCTTTCTAAAAAGCTATCACGCTTTAATCGGAGCTCGTTTGCTCCGGTTATCACCGTTTGAAGTTGGACAAGCAAAACTGCCAACCAACCCCAAAACAACTCAAAACATCTCTCACTCCATGAATTACTGCAGAAATTATACTCATCCAATCACTATCAAAGTTTTATGATACAAACTAGACACCTCAAACTTCAATTTGATATATCATACGCTTAATTTTACTGAGAAAAAAAGCGGGAATTAATTTCCCAAAAAATACCAGAAACTACCCCTGCATAAGAGGGTTCTGGACAGTCCGTGTTCAATAAATTCTATAGGGCTACGTGAAACCCATAATTTTCTCATATCTTAACACCATGTAGGGGACATCTCAAGCTTTAAAATGGCGTATGGTACGTCCCTATCGGACCCCTGTGGAGGGAGATATGCTCTCCCGAAATTCATCTAAAATCTGCCAATTCTATAGAAAATTCGCCAGAGTTTCATTTGTTTTTTCTAAAATCCCCAAATTTGCACAAGCTCACTAATACCTCAAATGTACCTAATAATCCAATGGGTGACACACACAAGGACCAACAATGCCTTGGGGCACTTACAACCCAACTCAGTTTATATTTATTACACAATATAGCTCACTTTAAATCCTTAAATGGTTTCAATCAACAAAGTCCCTTTTCATGCATATTTCCAACATACAAGTAATCATAAACCTACAATAGGCCTAAAGCCCTTCCATCATAGTACATCATGCGTCCAAGGTACAAATACAACGTTTAACTTACATGTTACAACCTACAAATATTACAACTTTAATTACAAATCAAAACATAAGCTTCAATGACATAAACTATTAGACTTAGGCAAAACGACATGAACAAATATGCCAATGAAACTCATCCTACATACATAAGAGATGTTCATGCCCTAAGTCTAGCCTAGGCCACATGGCCATCAAAATGCAAAATAATGAAAGTACTCCAACTAATCACCCTACGGGCTTCTTGCCCGCCGCTCCAATGCCACTGCTACCTCCTGAAATAAAGTGTAACAGCCCGTTGTACATCGGTATTGTTAACATTGAATATGATATTAAGCGCAGTTACAATCACAGTAGTTATTTGAATTTACGGGAAAACTTTTTCCTTGTTAACATCGTTTACACTATTAACATAACTGAGATCATAACCCAACACTTTATGCGGAAACATTAATACCAAAGCCTAATACCATACAATTTTTTGTTTAAAGGTTGCTAAGTGGTTCCCATAAACCATCAAAGTTTAAAACTCGTTCTATCCATTTTTAACACTAAATATCTTAACCATTTTATTTACTCCCACAATTTTAAATCTATCAAATGCTTCTCATTTCTTAGTATGTTATAGATTTTCTCTTAAGCTTCACGTGGCTTCGAACCGCGCCCAATTTGGAGTACCGTAGCCCAAGTTATGACCTTTCAAAGAAAATGGCCAGTGAAACAGCGGGACCCTCGCGCTGACAACGCCATTCCCGCGCTGACAGTGGCAACGGCGCCCACAGCGCCAAGGTACTGGGGCTGTATACTCAAAACATGAAATCTGACCTCCCTATGGTGTTCTGCCCATAACTTGAGTTATACAACTCCGAATTTACACAATCTCAGTCTCATTGGAAAGCTAAGAGAAAGATCTCTAACTTCCAAGAAGGCTAAGGGGTCCAATTCCATCATATGGGAGACGAAAATTGGGCAGCACCCTGTTTGTATTTCCAACAATTCCCGAAAATTCGCCAGAGTTCCCTTTGTTTTTACAAAAATCCCCAATTTGCCAAGGCAACCTAAGACATCAAGGTATATAAAATCGTATGGGTGGCACACACAAGGACCAACAATGCCTTGGGACACTTACAACCCGTCACAGTCCATTTACATATATGATATTCATTATGTTTCAATCACCAAAGTTCCATTGCATGCTTTTGTTAACCATAGTTATAATCAATTCAAAAATTAGGCCTAAAGCCTCTCACATTACATCTGCACGCTTCCAATACATCATAGGTGGCTATGGACAAAATCCCATGCTCACACAAAATATACATATATATCAAAGCATAGTTATACATCCATTATCGAAAGACTTACACATAGTCATGCATATCCAAAAGCATGGCATTATTAACATGCACATTTCATGACCTAAATCCAAAACATTAAACTCTATGCTAGGTGTATTCAATAAAATCCTTTAACATGCTATGACCTCCATTTGCGCCTCATGCTCCACTCCTCCAGGCTCAACCTAACCTGAAATGATAGCCCCAAACGCGGGGTGAGATATACAAATATTTCTCAGTAAACCAAGGGTACTAGAGGATCACTCCACCCCATGGCTCACTTAATGTGCAACAAATAACATAGTATGAAATGCATGGCATACAATATCACAAACAACTAGGGACAAATCCAAGAAAATCCACATCAGGATTCCGTTCAAGGACCCCATCATATAACTCCCGGAATCTTTCTGGTGCCTCTCCCATGGTTGAGACGACCCCATGGAAAAATCCAACTGGAACTCCTCATGAGCCCTATCCAGCGGAAGTCCCACGTTTGAATCATCCTGGTACCGCTCCCAGAGTCAGCCCCACGGCAACAACCCGACCGGAATCCCCAAAGGATATCTCCAGCGGAAGTCCAAACCAACACACATCTACTGGCCAGAGATCAAACAATTCACACACAACATGCTCCAAGCATGTCACACAATCAAGCAATAATGCATGAATATACATATTCACACAATGCTAAATGCACAAAATCCTACCACAACATTCCACTAGGTGTGGTGGAGCACACAAGGGACTAAACCCAAGTTCTAAAGGTTTACCTCAACTCCGAAGCCAATGCTCCATACGTAAGCTCCAAGCTTAATCCGCTTCCATAACGTCCGTGAGAGGCAACCTATATGATCAACAACATGATCATCAACCATTTACAATAACACATTAATTTCACAATTCTTAATCAATTATAATCACTTAGGCCAAAGGGTTATTTACACTTATCTTTCCTTATACATCATCATAGGCCAATTTACCACATACTCAATACATCCAACATTCTTCCAATTCCACAACAACATACCAACCTACCATCCATTTAAACACCACTTACAATCATACAACTTCAACTACACAACTTTTACATCATTTATTCTCCAAACCCTTTATGGTTCGAATTCTTCAAAGGATGGTAATTCAAGGTTGTCAATTCAATTTAACACTCACAATCATCATATAATCATATTACCACATCATACAACTACTCGTCAATCCATTCCTTACACAATTCAATTTTCACAAATCCTAGGCATCATGCAAAATTCCTAAGTTATGAACATTTTTCACCAATAATTTTTATTGCATTTCTAGCTCAAATACATCATTCTAAGACATAATCATCTTATGCACATTTTCCATTTGAGCTCTCTAACTACACAAATCATCCAACACAACTTCAACCAAAAACCTATTTTCATATCTTCATGAAACTCAAAAGAAATCAAGAATTCATACCACCAATAGCTTGCAAATGTTCCTAGGAGCGATAATCAAGCCTCCTCCCAAGCCAAAGCTTCACCAATGCTCTCCAAAATCCTCAAATTCGCACAAATGGGGTGGGAAAATCTCATCATACACTCACTTTCATGACTCTCTCAAGAAGGGTAATATACTCACAAGATGATGCTTAACCACTTTGGTGTTGGAACTTTATTGATTTGGTGGCTCAAAAGTGTGGAAAAGGGTAAGAAAATTTCTTGCCCTATGCTTCCATGGTGCGCACGCAGAAGAGAGAAGAAGAAGAAAGAAAAGGGAGAGAGAAGAGAGAGGCCGTGAGTGGAGGGAAAGAAAGGGGTGACTTAAGTGGGTTTTTGGTGGGGCGGATCCCACACGCGTTTTAACTTTGATCAATCACCTAATAACTTTGATCCAACACGTTTGGGATTAAAATGCTAAGGGTATCAATTAAAGTTAATACTACGTGTTAATCTTTGAGTGGGCTATAAATACCCTTATTAAGGGCACATTGCCCTAGAAAACTGACTCATGCGTGACTGTTAGGAGGCTGGTCAGCTGATGGTTGCTTGCCTCTGGTTTCTCCTCCATTTGTGAGCCATGTTGTCACCGTTGCTCCATTTCTTCTCCTCTTTGAGTGAGTAAACACTTGGGTGAGTGTCTTGGGAGGTTGAGATCCCATTTTCTAAGTTGTGGGAGGTGGTTTGAGTCAAGGTTTGGGGATGAGTCCTTGTGTTGGTGTGGTTGGGGCTTTGTGTTGGTTGTGGGAGCTTCAAGGAGTGAACTTTTGTGTGAAAGGATCACTCTTGATCACCATTTTCGTGTGCCTTGAAGGTCAGACCTGTAGAGGCAGATTTGAGAGCTCCAAGAGCCTTTCTTCCTCTGTTTTGAGCTTTGGTGAGTTGTACAAACTTTGATCATGTGTTTTGATGAGTAAAAGAGGTGTCTTGGTATGTTTAAAGAGTTAAACAAGTAACCAACAGTGGTATGACCCTAAAACAGTATAAAGATGCATGCTTTAACGTTTGAAAGTGTTAAAAATGGAACCTTGGAAGGATATCTTCACGAAATGCAGTTTCTGCATTCTGTCGTGAAATATCTGGATATCTGCCCGAGAAATATCCGGATATGTGATATCCGGATATGGGAATCTGGATATCCTGATATTGTATATCCGGATATGTACAGTGAAATATCCGGATATTGCATATTCGGATATGGTCCCGAGGAATATCCGGATATTTTGGAATTTCGTAGAACAGTAGTTGTGTTGTGTGTACAGTAGGCTATTGGGGGTTTGTGGACCCTAGATTGATGAAGTTGAACTTCTGTAATTAATGAACCTAGTCAGAATCAAGTGATTAAGGGCTTATGGCTTGGTATGGAGCCTTAAGACGTAAAACGTAAAGGAAAGGCGTTGTCTTTAAGTTATATGCTTGTGGTGCATTATTATTGATATAGTATTGGTCCATGACAGATTGTGAATCTGCTGTGTTTGGACTTTGAGCTGTGGACTCTTGGCTTTGGGTGTTAGCTTGCAAGGTAAGCCTTCGTGTCCTCGGTTTAGCCATGTTGTGGTTCCACCATGTCCCATGGGGGTGTGGTTATATGCATGCTGTGTTACATGCTTTGAATATTTGAAATGCTGTTGAGCTTTATCTGTAATGGCTTTTAATATGCATGTGTTGTTTCATCTTGACGGTAAGCCTGAGTATGTGGCGTCATACTATATGGTGATCCGGGGTGAATGCAAGTGGCGTCTTGCACTATGTGTGGGTATTTGGCGTATATAAATCCTGCATTTCTCTAGCCAGTAGAATAGAATTGACACGCATGACATGATTATCTGCTGCATTGCACTGTTTTAGAAAAGATATTGATGAACTGCTTTTAAACTTATATTGCACATGTAAGTGAGCTTGGGGTGGAAGATCCTTGAGGACCCCATTTCTTACTGAGATTTCTTGTTAGAGATCTCACCCCACGTTTGGGGAATGCTTATTTCAGGTTCAGGTAGTATGGTGACTGATGTATATGGCGGCAGAAGGCCAGAGCTTAGCTGATTATGATATTATGCTGTATTGCTTCCATGACTGGATTTGGGTGCTGTTTATGTTTTTCGCTATTTATGATTATGTTGTTGAGACTGATGTTGGGCATGTTGCCTTATTTGAGTGAGCATGGGGATTGTCCATGACACTTTTGTTAGTACTTTTAGATTGGAGTTGTATAAACTGTTAGATGGTCCGGTCTACGTTGTTGTAGTTCCGTGACTAGAGCCACACTTTTATTATCTATGTTATGAGGTATTTCAGTTAGCTGTTTTATTGCAATTATATACAGGCGATGTTTTAATAATTGATTAATAAGCAAGTTCGTAATGATAATGACATCATAATTGAAAAGAAAAAGATATTCCGCATTTTTAATTAAGCGCTGCTTAATACGATAGTATGATAACATTATCGAATATATACGGGGTGTTACATTTATGGTATCAGAGCGATGGTTCGAGGGAAAAGCCTGTATGTATTGCAATAGTTAGGATGTTTGGTTGTGTCTGTCTTGTGTGTTTACTCTATCGAATTTTATTATGATAATGCATATGTAATCACATTGCGTGGGCCTGATCAACTCATAATCTGTGTAACTCGTGCAGAGTCATGGTAAGGTTCGGGAGAACACGAGAGTCTTCTGAGGATCAACCCGATCCTATCGTGACTGCATTGGCAAAGATGCAGGAGGCTAGGTTAGCCGATCAGGAGGCCACTAGATTGGCCAACGCGGCAATGATGGATGTTGTTCGCGAGGCGAACAGGATAGCCGCAGAAGAGGTTCGTGAAGTGAACCGGAGGACCACTGAGGATGTCCTCGAGGCGAACAGGATGGCGAACATGATGATGATGAGAGTCATGTTGGAGGAGATGAGGGCTGGTCCTGCTGTAGGCCAGGCACCACCGCCACCACCGCCACCATCGCCACCGCCGCCACCGCCTCCACCTAGTGTTCAGGATGAGAGCCTGAGTCACATTGGCAGTGCTGCTCATGTCGCTGAGACGAGGGAGACTCTTGTAGAGCCTGCCGAGCATCGTGATGTGATAGATCGTCGGCTGAATGCTTTCAGGAAGCATAAGCCACCTGTGTTTGAGGGGTCTTTGGATTCTATTGTTGCGGCGAGATGGCTGGAGTCGCTGGACAAGATATTTCGGGTCATGCAGTGTACAGACCCACAGAAGCTGATGTTCTCGACTTACATGCTGGAGGGCGATGCCCATGAGTGGTGGACAAACACCTCTCGTGCTTATGAGATGCAGGGTTGTGTCATGACGTGGCCATTCTTTGAGGAGTGCTTTTTAGGCAGATATTTTCCCTACGATGCACAGGAGAGGAAGCAGGGGGAGTTTGATAGATTGGTTCAGGGCTCGATGACTGTTGACGAGTACCTGGCCAAGTTCAATGAGCTGGTGAAGTTTGCGCACTTCCGGATGGTTCCTCCTACTCCGATGTTTTTGGCTGCTAAGTTCCGTGGAGGACTTAGTGAGGTGATTGCTGAGCATGTTGCTGGAGCTGCTTCGAGGGACTTTGGTACACTGGTTCAGCAGTGTAAGGACATTGAGGATGTCTGCGTAGCTAGTAAGGCCAAGAGGGCCAAGGTCGACGAGACCAAGGGGACTGCGAGTTCCACTCCTGTTTCTACTTCTTGGAAGGACAGGAAGTTTGCTGGGAAGGGCAAGGATAAACAGTTGGCAACTAGGCAGGCGCCTGGTCAGTTCAAGAGGGCTGCTTCACAGCAAGGGAGTTCTGTTAGGCCTCCTTCCACTCCGAGATGTTCGGGATGTGGAAAGGAGCATGTGGGATGTTGTGCTTCGGGGAAGTTGGTATGTTTCCAGTGTGGCAAGGAGGGCCAGTTCTCTAGAGACTGTCCGTCGTTGACGGCGAGAGCTGCAGCTGTTCAGGCAGTTCCTTTGCAGATGGTTCCGATGGCTTCTACTTCGGCACCTGCAGTGCCACCTTCTGTTGGGTGTGTGTACACCTTGGATAGGCAGCAATCGCTCCGAACCTTGTTAGAGGTACTGTGTCTATTAGTGGTATTGATGTTGATGCATTGTTTGACTCCGGGGCTACGCATTCGTTTGTTGCTACCCCGATTGCTTTGGGGCTTGAGTTGCCCACGTCTGTGCTTTCTCCACCGTTGCGGGTGACTACCGGCACCGGAGAAATATGTGATTCTACCACTGTACATCGCGATGTAGCGTTTCAATGGGATGGTCGTGAGTTCTCGGTGGATCTGATAGGATTGCCGATGGCCAACTTGGAGATTATTCTGGGCATGGATTGGTTGTCTAGAAACTGTGCACTAATTGATTGTTGTGCAAAGCGCGTGGTGATGTCTCCATGTGATTCCATAGCTAGTTCCTCGCCATATATTTCATTGATGCAGGCAAGGAAAGCCTTGAGAGCAGGGGCATTTGGTTATGTCATGTTGGGAGGTTTGGTGAGTGGGACGCAGGAGGATATCACTGGCATTCCTGTGGTGGGGGAGTTCCTCGAGGTGTTTCTTGAGGAGATTCCTGAGTTTCCGCCACAGCGGGAGATAGAGTTCTCCATTGATTTGTTGCCTAGTGTGGGGCTGATTTCTTTAGAGCCATACCGGATGTCGCCACCGAAGTTGGCTGAGCTGGAGAAGCATATTGAGGATCTTTCAGCGAAAGATTTCATCCGGCCGAGTGTGTCTCCTTGGGGAGCACCAGTCATCTTTGTGAAGAAGAAGGACGGGACAATGTGATTGTCCACCGACTATAGGCAGTTGAACAAGGTGACGATCAAGAACAAGTATCCCCTTCCTCGGATTGATGATCTGTTGGATCAGCTCAGGGGTGCTTGCGTGTATTCCAAGATTGATCTCCGGTCCGGATACCATCAGATTCGGGTGAAGCCGGAGGATGTCCCTAAGACTGCGTTTCGTTCGAGATACGGTCACTTTGAGTATTTGGTGATTCCTTTTGGACTCACAAATGCGCCGACAGTGTTCATGGATTACATGAACAGGATTTTCCAGCCGTATTTGGATCAGTTTGTGATCGTCTTTATTGATGACATTCTGATTTACTCCAAGACTGAAGAGGAGCATGCGGAGCATCTGAGGATTGTTCTGCAAGTGCTGAAGAAGAAAAAGCTTTATGCTAAGCCTTCTAAGTGTGAGTTTTGGCTCAAATCAGTCAAGTTTCTGGGGCATGTGATTTCAGCAGATGGAGTTGCAGTGGATCCCAACAAGATTGAGGTCGTACTGGATTGGGAGAGGCCCAAGACAGTTACGGAGGTGAGGAGCTTCTTAGGTTTGGCAGGTTACTATCGGAGGTTCATCAAGGGTTTCTCCATGATGGTTCTCCCTTTGTCTCGCCTTACCCAAAAGGAGACTCCATTTGTATGGACTCACGAGTGTGAGGCGTGCTTTCAGTAGTTGAAGGAGAGATTGACTACTTCACCTGTGTTGGTCCTTCCTGATCCTGAGGAGCCGTTTGCGCTTTACTGTGATGCTTCTGGAAAGGGGCTGGGCTGTGTGTTGATGCAGTTTGGTAGAGCTGTTGCTTTTGCTTCGAGGCAGTTGAAGCCTCATGAGGAGAACTACCCGACTCATGATTTGGAATTGGCTGCGATTGTGCTTGCTTTCAAGATTTGGAGGCATTACCTGTTTGGCATGCAGTTTGTGGTGTTCAGTGATCACAAGAGCTTGAAGTATCTGTTTGATCAGAAAGAGTTGAACATGAGGCAGAGAAGATGGATGGAGTTTCTGAAGGACTATGACTTTGATTTGAAGTACCATCCTGGCAAGGCCAATGTGGAAGCTGATACTTTGAGTCGGAAATCCGTGAGTCTATCCAGTTTGACGATTGGTGACTTCGATCTCATAGAGAAGTTTCGAGATCTGAAGGTGACCACCTTGTTTGGGGGTTCACTTCTCGAGATGGAGACTGTGAGAGTCAGGAATGAGCTTATGGAGAAGATCCAAGAGGCGCAAGTGCAGAGAGAGTGTCTCGACTACATGAAGAACCAAGACGGTGTGTCTTGGAATGAGGATGGACTTCTGTTGTTTCAGAAGCGCATTGTGATTCCTCGAGGTCCCTTGACAGAAGAGGTTATGGCGGAGGCCCATAAGGGACAATTTATTGTTCATCCTGGTGCTACGAAGATGTACCAAGACCTGAAGAGAAATTTCTGGTGGCCAGGAATGAAGAAGGACATAGTTGTGTATGTGTCCAAGTGTTTGATCTGCCAGAAGGTGAAAATTGAACACCAGAAGCCGTCTGGTAAACTTCAACCTCTTGAGATTCCAGAGTGGTAATGTGAGAGCATTTCCATGGACTTCGTTGTGGGTTTGCCGAAGACTTAGGTTGGCTGTGACTCGATATGGGTTATTGTGGACAGATTGACAAAGTCTGCCCATTTTCTTCCAGTGAAGGTGAGCTTCACTACAGAGCAGTTGGCCAAGCTTTACGTTCGCAAGATTGTGAGGCTTCACGGGTGCCCGAGAGTATCAACAGTGATAGGGACCCGAAGTTCACATCTCGGTTCTGGGAGGCGCTGCAGGGAGCTTTTGGTACTCAGTTGAGATTGAGTACAGCCTATCACCCTCAGACTGATGGACAGACTGAGCGGACTATCCAGACCTTGGAGGACATGTTGCGGGCTTGCACGTTGGAGCAGGGCTCGGCATGGGATAGGTACCTTCCATTGGTGGAGTTTTCGTATAACAACAGTTTCCATGCTAGCCTGGGCATGGCACCCTACGAGGCGCTCTACGGTAGGAGGTGTCGTACACCTACCTGCTGGTTTGAGGTTGGGGATCGTGAGTTGTTTGGCTTGGACTTTGTCCAAGATACCACCCTGCAGATCCAGATGATCAGGGAAAAGCCGAAGCAGGCGCAGAATCGCCAGAAGAGCTACTACGATGTCAAGCATCGTCCACTGGAGTTCAGTGAGGGTGAGCACGTGTTTGTGAGACTTTCACCTGTCACCGGTGTTGGAAGGGCACTCGGAGTGAGGAAGCTGAGCCCGCGGTTTATTGGGCCATACCAGATTCTTGGTAGAGTAGTGTTGCCTACCGGCTTGCCTTGCCTCCGAACTTGGCTAACATCCACGACGTGTTTCACGTGTCTCAGCTTCGGAAGTACATAGTAGATCCGTCGAACGTGGTGCAACCTGATGATGTGGAGGTTCGGGAGAACCTAAAGACTCCCGTCAGACCACTAAAGATTCTCGATCGTGGCGAGAAGCAGCTGAGGAGCAAGATCATTCCGATGGTCAAAGTGCCATGGTCAGGAAGAACTCCTGAGGAGTGTACCTGGGAGCGAGAGGACGAGCTTCTCCGGCAGTATCCCGACTTCCGAGGCAGGTATATTCTGATTTTGAGGACAAAATCCTAAAAAGGTGGGGTGAATGTAAGAACCCGCACGTTAATTAAGGAATTTTAATTAATTAATTATGCAAAATTAGGAAATGATTCCGTAATTGACCCTAATAATTATTATGAGGCTTTAATAATTATAGTAAGTGAGTAATAATGCTGAAAGTCGCTTTTCGGAAGAAAAGTGCAGATACCGGTTCTGCTAGTCGGTATAAATGCGTACCAAAAAAGTATCCCGGAAAATTATAATAAGTGCATGATAATTACTAGAATAATATGTAGGACTTGTAAAACGAGTTTCAAGTCCAAATAATGAGAACTGGTGCTAGAAACCGGTATTGGCTTTGAAAAACGCGTACCGAAAAGGTACTCTGAAAATTATAAGAAAAATATGTTAATTCTTGTAAAATTGAGTAGGTTAAGAATCCAAAGTTTAGGATTAAAATGTTAAGCGTAGCAATTAAAGTTAATACTGCGTGTTAATCTTTGAGTGGGCTATAAATACCGTTATTAAGGGCACATTGCCCTAGAAAACTGACTCATGCATGAGTGTTAGGAGGCTGGTCAGCTGCTAGTTGCTTGCCTCTGGTTTCTCCTCCATTTGTGAGCCAAGTTGCCACATTTGCTCCATTTCTTCTCCTCTTTGAGTGAGTAAACACTTGGGTGAGTGTCTTGGGAGGTTGAGGTCCCATCTTCTGATTGTTGGGAGGTGGTTTGAGTCAAGGTTTGGGGCTGAGTCGTTGTGTTGGTGTGGTTGGGGCTTTGTGTTGGTTGTGGGAGCTTCAAGGAGTGAACTTTTGTGTGAAAGGATCACTCTTGATCATTATTTTTGTGTGCCTTGAAGGTCAGACCTGTAGAGGCAGATTTGAGAGCTCCAAGAGCCTTTCTTCCTCTGTTTTGAGCTTTGGTGAGTTGTACCAGCTTTGATCATGTGTTTTGATGAGTAAAAGAGGTGTCTTGGTATGTTTAAAGAGTTAAACAAGTAACCAACAGTGGTATGACCCTAAAACAGTATAAAGATGCGTGATTTAACGTTTGAAAGTGTTAAAAATGGAACCTTGGAAGGATATCTTCACGAAATGCAGTTTCTGCATTCTGTCGTGAAATATCCGGATATCTGCCCGAGAAATATCCGGATATGGGATTTGGATATCCGGATATTAGATATCCGGATATGGGAATCTGGATATCCGGATATGTACAGTGAGATATCCTGATATTGCATATCCAGATATGGTCCCGAGGAATATCCAGATATTCTGGGATTTCGTAGAACAGTAGTTGTGCTGTGTGTACAGTAGGCTATTGGGGGTTTGTGGACCCTAGATTGATGAAGTTGAACTTCTGTAATTAATGAACCTAGTCAGAATCAAGTGATTAAGGGCTTATGGCTTGGTATGGAGCCTTAAGACGTAAAATGTAAAGGAAAGGCGTTGTCTTTAAGTTATATGCTTGTGGTGCATTATTATTGATATAGTATTGGTCTATGACAGATTGTGAATCTGCTGTGTTTGGACTTTGAGTTGTGGACTCTTGGCTTTGGGTGTTAACTTGCAAGGTAAGCTTTCGTGTCCTCGGTTTAGCCATGTTGTGATTTCACTATGTCCCATGGGGGTGTGGTTATATGCATGCTGTGTTACATGCTTTGAATATTTGAAATGCTGTTGAGCTTTATGTGTAATGGCTTTTTATATGCATGTGTTGTTTCATCTTGACGGTAAGCCTGAGTATGTGGCGTCATACGATATGGTGATCCGGGGTGAATGCAAGTGGCGTCTTGCACTATGTGTGGGTATTTGGCGTATATAAATCCTGCATTTCTCTGGCCAGTAGAATAGAATTGACACACATGACATGATTATCTGCTGCATTGCACTGTTTTAGAAATGATATTGATGAACTGCTTTTAAACTTATATTGCACATGTAAGTGAGCTTGGGGTGGAAGATCGTTGAGGACCCCTTGTCTTACTGAGATTTCTTGTTAGAGATCTCACCCCACGTTTGGGGAATGCTTATTTCAGGTTCAAGTAGTATGGTGACTGATGTCTCTGGCGGCAGGAGGGTCAGAGCTTAGCTGATTATGATATTATGTTGTATTGCTGCCATGACTGAATTTGGGTGCTGTTTATGTTTTCCGCTATTTATGATTATGTTGTTGTTGAGACTGATGTTGGGAATGTTGCCTTATTTGATTGAGCATGGGGATTGTCCAAGACACTTTTGTTAGTACTTTTAGATTGGAGTTGTATAAAATGTTAGATGGTCCGGTCTACGTTGTTGTAGTTCCGTGACTAGAGCCACACTTTTATTATCTATGTTATGAGGTATTTCAGTTAGCTGTTTTATTGCAATTACATACAGGCGATGTTTTAATAATTGATTAATAAGCAAGTTGGTAATGATAATGACATCATAATTGAAAAGAAAAAGATATTCTGCATTTTTAATTAAGCGCTGCTTAATACTATAGTATGATAACATTCCACTTAGCCTCACAGCAGCTTATTTCTCAAACTTGATACTCGACAGAATGCCTACATAGAGGAAATTCCCAACTACTCAGAAACTCATACAACACATGCCAATTTACAATTATACATGCATTGAACCAACCACTTACCTCAATCCACTTGGTCCAGGACCAAGGGCAATCCACCGTTTCACGGTTCAGGATTCAAATCGATGTACGGCAAGCTACACAACCATTTACAGCCATCAGTATACGCCAATTCCATCAAAACGCGAAAACGTCAAAATCACCCCCTTATGGAAGGTTCGGCCAAACAAGGGCAATTTTCAATTTTATTTTTCTAAATTTTCTTGCTCATTTATTACACATCCTTAGGTTGCCAAGAGGCTAATTCAAGTGCCGTTTTTCCGTTTTACGTCTTTCAAGCATCGTTTTGCTAAATAATTCACTCTAGGTTCTTTTACGTCCTTAAATACAATTTATTATTTTCCATTGATTCTACCACTTTCCAATCACCACACAACCCATTTAAATACCATTCAACACTTGATATATCATCCAATCAACACAAACAACCTCAACTCCCTAAAGCTCTCAATATGGCCGAATTGCCCACTTGGAATTTCCAAAGAATTCTCACTCAATTTTAATTATTCCACACCTCATACAACACCATTATATCAACATATAATCATCCAACAACTCACCAATAACATCTTAACACATTTTCCAAAATCCAAGTCATGACACCTCAAAAATATTCTAGTTAAAAATCCATATTTTTCACCAAAAATTTTCATGGCATTTATAGCTAATACACATTATTCTAAGACACTTTCATGTACAAACTTTTCCTAATTGAGCTCTCTAACATCACACATCAACAATGCAAGGTTTAGGGTTCATAATTATAAACTACAATCAAACCATGGAAATGGGGTGGAAACATACTCACAACCAAGACTTGATACTCCTCCAAGACTTATCCAAGCATTGGAAGACCATATGACTCCATGAACCTCAATTTTCTTCAAAAATTCGAATCTGAAAATGGATTGGATCTCCCCAGATACACGGTTTCAAGGCTCAAGAGTGGTACCAATGTGTTTAGAAGGTCGATTCCAATAAATTTCAACCCAAAAATCGCTTGATTTGGCCAAGAAATGATGAAGTTATGAGAAGAAGAAAAATTCAAACAAAAATGGAGTCCAAGGGGAGGGGGGCTGTCGTTGGAGCAAGGGGGAAGAGAGAGAATGAACGGTGAGTGTGAGGGAAATGAAGATAACTTAAGTGGATTTGAGTGGGGCGAGTCCCACACGCGATTTAACTTTAATCTAATCATCAATTTTAACTACAAATCCACAATCTACGTATTTTTCTGGTTCATGATATATTTTTGTTTCCTAAAAATATTGATAAAATTTTCACACTTAACAGTACAATTATACCGCAGTATTTTACACCGGAAAAATCACTATTCATTAATTTTTCTCAAATTTTCCTATCCACTCGATTTTTCGTCCTGAGTCCGTTTCCGACATTATTTTTGTCATTTGAGGTCTTCAACTCAATTTTCATCAGCCTAGGGTTGCGTGTTAGCTAATTACCGTTTTGCCCTTACTTTGTATTTTGGCCTAATCTCTAGGATTTTCACTAATCTTTCACTTAATTACTCATTTAAAATTTTAATATTTAATTTATAATTGCGAGGTGTTATAGTAGTGGCATTGGCACCGGAGCGGCGAGCAAGAGGCTCGTAGGTTGAGCTTGTACATGGAGTTATTTTGCATTTTGTGGCCATTGGGCCTAGGCTAGACTTAGGGCATGAACACTATATGTGGAGTTAGGATTATGCATTTTATCATCGATGTTCATACCATATTTTGTCTAAGTTTACTTATGTTTTAGCGTATTTTTATTTGGAGTTTTATTTGTATTATGCATTGTTGGAAGAATGTAAATTTTAAATTGTATCATGGAGACCTTGTGTGATATTGAAGCATGTATATGATGAAAGGGCAATAGGCCTATTCTAAGATTTGATTTATGTTTTATGTCTAAGAAATGCATGCAAAGGAATTAATGTGGTTGAAATGGTTTAAGATTTGATAATGCCATTGTTGAATTGTAAAGTAAGCTAATTGATATAAATTGTGAAGGGTTGTAAGAGCACCAAGGCATTGTTGGTCCTTGAGTGCCACCCATATTTATTAGGTACCATTTGAGGTTAGATAACACACCTTTAAATGTGGGATATGTTGGAAAAACAAAGGAAACTCTGGCGAAATTTCTAGAAATTGACAGATTTTAGGTGAACTCTGGGAGAGCATATCTCTCACTACAAAGGTCCAATAGGGACGTGCTATACACCATTGTAAAGCTTGGGATGTCAACTACCTTGTGTCAAAATTTGAGAACCATAGGAGTAGCACGCTTTTGGGGCTGTCACTGTGCATTTTTGGGAAAACTATTCCCGCTTTGTTTCTTGGTCAAATTAGGTGTATGTTATGTCAAATTGAATCTTGAGGTGTCTAGTTTTCTGTATAAAATTTTTACAGCAAATGGTGGAGTGGATTTTCCAGAATCATTAAGAGAATGAGGGCTGTTTGGAGCCCTGTTTGAGGTTGGCTGGCAAATTACCTTGTCCAATTTCAAACGATGATATCCGGAGTAAACGAGAAATTTTTGGAGCGTCTGATAGCTCGTTAGAAAGATAATTAAGTGTAGATTAACATACTAAAATATGAGTAGCGCGCGTCATGCAGATTTTCTGTAGTATTCAGAATACCGAACCATGTTTGGATAGGTAGAAAATGTAAAAGTGATATTTTAGGCTAAGTGGGTTTATGGGAACCCCTTAGTGTCTTGAGAGGAGTGTTATATGATATATAGGCATTTTATATTATTATTCCGCAATATATTTTCAGTTACGGTCACATCTTTTATTTATTACGCTTATTTATTGTTTTAAATGCTCGCGTAATAAAAAGGAAAAAGTTTACTCGCATTTTTATAAATGAATTGCTGTGATTGTAAATGCGCTTAATATCGTAATTAATGTTAACAACCGGTATACAACGGGCTATTACATTTTATGGTATCAGAGCAGTTTACTAGGGAACTCTGATTATGTATGACTGTATTTTTGTGTTGCATAGTTATCTGTGAACTCTTTATGATTAATGTATATGTGATTCCTCAGTGTGGGTCTGATCAGCTCATTCCTTTCTGTTACATGTACAGATATCATGAGGAGGGCTCGTGGTCTCCAAAGAACACGAGGTACAGATCCTCGAGCGCTTGATCTAATTACTGCAGTCCTGAATGCTCTGCAGACGGAGACGGCTGCAAATATAACTATAACAAAAAACATGACGAAAAAATGGTGTTGTGATGTGGTTGGATGAAAAATGGGACTTGAAATGGTGTTGTGGTAACCTTAGAAAGCTAATGGTAAATTAATATAAAATTAAGAAAATTATTCGGTAAATTTGGCCTAAAGAGGCCGAACCTATGCTTGTGGGAGGTGGGAATTCGGTGCTTTGTAATGTTGGTAAATTTCCCTGTGTATTGATGATCCTCGTGTGATCACTGTAGGTTGCCTCCCACGAAATTGAACTTGGAGCCTTGAGCTTGGTGGATTGCCTTTGGTCTTTGACAAAAGGGATTTTGGTAATTGATTATGAATATGTGCATGAATTCCTTTATAATCATGTATATGCATTGGTGAATGAAAAATGAAATGGGAATGTCCTATGTGTAGGCATTTCTAGTTATACCAAGCTCAGTGACATACTAAATTGGAGCTGCTAAGAAGGAGATTAATAAGGTAATCCCTTGGTATTAGAATTTGATCCCCGTGTGTGCTCCACTATGCCTGTTGAGGGTAGTGGTTGGAGGTGTATGTTGGTAATGTAGTATAACATGTTCATGCATTGTTGTATGTTTAGTGGTACATAGGATGTACCGTGTCTCTGGCCAGTAGACAGTTTGCCTTCGGGCGTTACGGACTTCCACTGGATAGGTCTCGATGAGGGAGTTCCAGTTGACCTGGGATCATGGTGTGTCATCTGTAAAGGAGCGCACTAGGAAGTCTCGGGTGTATATGGATAGAGGGTGCCTTGGTTGATGTTCTGGGAACACTTCCTTGGATTGGAACCCGTAGGCTATATACCGAGGCCAATAGGCTGGATGTTGCGTGATTTTGGCATCGACCATTCCAGCTTCGTCGTATTTTGATTTCCTATGCTTCCCTACTTTACTAAATCCCTTGCTTTATCCCGTTTTGAATGTTGTATTATGTTACTGATATGAATCGAAGTGAGCCATTGGGCGGAGTAATCTCCAGAATCTCTGGGTTACTGAGATATATTCGTATATCTCACCCCATTTTGGGAACTTTATTTCAGGTAGTGGCAGTGGCACTGGAGTGGCGGGCAAGAGGCCCGTAGGTTGAGCTTGTACATAAAGTTATTTTGCATTTTGTGGCAATTGGGCCTAGGATAGACTTAGGGTATGAACATTGTATGTGGAGTTAGGATTATGCATTTTATCATTGATGTTCATGCCATATTTTGTCTAAGCTTAGCTTATGTTTTACCATGTTTTTATTTGGAGGTTTATTTGTATTATACCTCGTTGGAAGAATGTAAATTCTAAATTGTATCACGGAGACCTTGTGTTATTGAAGCATGTATATGATGAAAGGAAATAAGCCTATTCTAAGATTTGATTTAAGTTTTATGTCAAAGAAATGCATGCAAAGGAATTAATGTGATTGAAATTGTTTAAGATTTGATAATGCCATTATTGAATTGTAAAGTAAGCTAATTGATAGAAATTGTGAAGGGTTGTAAGAGCACCAAGGCATTGCTGATCCTTGAGTGCCACCCATGTTTATTAGGTACCATTTGAGGTTAGATAACACACCTTTAAAGGTGGGATATGTTGGAAAAATAAAGGAGACTCTAGCGAAATTTCTAGAAATTGGCATATTTTGGGTGAACTTTGGGAGAGCATATCTCCCTCCAGAAAGGTTCAATAGGAACGTGCCATACACCATTGTAAAGCTTGGGATGTCAACTACCTTGTGTCAAAATTTAAGAACCATAAGAGTAGCACACAGCCCTGTAGAAGCCAGATAGCACAAACTATTCAAAACGTCCCTGCACATGGGTAGGTAGAAAATGTAAAAGTGAGATTTTAGGCTAAGTGGGTTTATGGAAACCCCTTAGTGTCTTGAGAGGAGTGTTATATGATATCTAGGTATTTTATATTATTATTCCGCAATGAATTTTTAGTTACAGTCACAACTTTTATTTATTACGCTTATTTATTGTTTTAAATGCTCACGTAATAAAAAGGAAAAAGTTTACTCGCATTTTTATAAATGAATTGTTGTGATTGTAACTGCGCTTAATATCATAATTAATGTTAACAATACCGGCGTACAACGGGCTGTTACATATGGTGATCTAGCACACGTCCTACAACAACGGTCAAATAAGATAGGATCTTCTACGAAAGTGTGCATATCTTTCGACTACCCTAAGAGAACCAAGGATGAGATCTTATTTAGTCCAAAGGATAAGATGGTCTAAGTGAGCACTCACATGATTTTCTTAGAGGAGAACTAGATGAGAAATTATAAATCCTTGAGTAAGGTTATTCTTGATGAGACTTATCTTATATCAAGAATTTTCAAAAGCTCTATCCTCTATTCCCTTGATTGTTCAAAGTGGGGAATATAGTAATATATACCTTTGATATATACTTATGGGTGAACAAACATGAGATCCATAATAGAAAATTCAACATGACAATATACAAGTTGAACTAGTAAAAATATTAGTATCACATGTGAAAGAATAATATCAAGGATTTGTTAATACATAATATGTGGATAATCAAGAAATTGAAGATCCACCACTTGACCCAAAACTTGGATCTACCTGTAGATACACAAGGTCTAGTGTAGTACATTCGTAGTGGGAGAAAAACTTGTTAACCCTCAAGTTATCTCTTGTTGAGTTACATTAATCCCACTAATTACGATTATGTACTAGAAGATGTTATTGATCAAGTGTTGCACAAAGCTATGAACCACGAGATGGAATACTTGTATTTCAACTCTGTTCAGTCTCTAGTAAATGCACTAAAAGGGATAAGATCCACTATGTGTATGTGAACCTATGAGGCTAAAGAGAGGATAAACAGGAAGGTGAAAACCTACAAAGATAGTTTGGAGGCAAAAGATTACACCTAATAATGGGTGTGGATTAAATCTCTTGCCAGACGCCATGCTTAAGTATGTTCAAATTTTCTTAGTTGCCACTATAAGTCTCAATTATGAGATTTTATTTTGAGAGTTGGATGTTAGGATATCTACAACTAAAAGGGTTTATAGCTAATGAGCAGGAACACTCAATATGCAAGTTGTAAAAATCCATTCTATGGACTTAAGTAAGCATCCTGGTCATGAAGCATCAGGTTTGATCTGGTTATCAAAATTTTGATTTTTTTTTTAAAAAAAAAACCTCGATGAATGGTGTGTATTTATATGTAAAGGAGGAAGGCAGTAGCTTTTCTTGTACTTTATGTAGATAATATATTCCTTATTAGAAACAACATGGAGGTAATATCAAGGATAAAGAGTTGGCTAAGTTAGTGTTTTGGTGTGAAAGTCTTAG
Source organism: Gastrolobium bilobum (assembly GCF_033153095.1). Taxonomy (NCBI): domain Eukaryota; kingdom Viridiplantae; phylum Streptophyta; class Magnoliopsida; order Fabales; family Fabaceae; genus Gastrolobium; species Gastrolobium bilobum. Next base: position 50,388 of record NW_026897558.1, read on the forward strand.
GTAAGCTAATTATATTCTTGGTATAAAACTCTTATGAGACCGGAAGAATAAGTTGTTGACATCACCTTAGGTGTAACGCCTGGCCGCTCCAAGCATAATTGATTATCCCCACACACTAACACGAGACTTTTCAGCATGCTTTGTCCTCACTGACACACTTCCCCGAAAAACTTTCCTGGAGGTCTCTCATCCCAGAATTACTGCAAGTCAAGCATGCTTAACTATGAAGTTCTTCCGTTATGGGCTACCGAAAAATAGATGCATCTTGTTAGTATAGGTAGTACCAATTAATTCTTATAAGCTATCCTCAACTATGTTGTCCTATACCAGCACAGTCTCTGGAATCCATCTCTTTCGAGTGTTGATTCGATTCACTCATGTACCCCCACCCGCTGGAAGCCTGCCAGAATCTGCTCCTTGTCTGTGCCTTTGCGCACTGGCGATCACTCCCCGCCCTTGTCAACGCTCGGGATGTTACATTAGGCTACTTACATTGACAAATCTAGCCAAAATTCTACATGGGAATTCTAAGAGGGGAATTATGTCTCTCAGACGTGGAATTTATCTTCCTAAGGAGCAACCTCTAAAGACTCATGAGAAGGAAGAATGCATGAGTAGGATAACTTATGCTTTGGCAACAGGTAGTCTCGTACATAACATGTTGGGTGTCAAACCAGACATCTTCCACGCAGTGGGAGGAGTAGTGAGACGATACCATCTGTTCCTAGAGGAACACTGGATTATTGTTAAGCTTGTACTCAAGTATCTTTGGAGAACAAGAGATTATATGCTGATATATTTTAGTGGGAGTCTTGAAAAGCTGAGCTTTCATAGATTCAATTTTTCAAGTGGATATTGACTCAAGAAAATCGCCCTCGTTCTATGAGTTTTTCACTAAACTAAGATAGAATTAGAGGTGGATCTTGCAGACCTAGTTACTAAGAGTTAGCCAGAACTTGTGTTCGAGAGGCATGTTACCTCTTCGGGTCTTAGGAGGATCCCAGACTTGCATTAAACGAGTGAGAGATATTATGTTCATTCTGCTCTTGGAGTAAGACAATGAAATAATGTAATCAAATTTTCTGAATTTTACAAATGAGGTATTATTCATTGTTTAATAATGCACACAAATTTACAAATATTAAGGCCCGAATCAACTGTGGAGTATATGATCATTTGTATACGTTCATAGAGGACATGGTCATAGGTTCTCACGATTGATGAATTAGTTCACAGTTGTTAAATAAAGTTGGGCACTTTATTTAGGCTGCAATATTTTATGAAATGGTTTTGTCCAAATCATTATAAAATATTTGTGTGAATTAACATTCTACAGTTAACTATATTTATGTAATTGATCTTAATTCTCCAGTTAACATTCTCATCATCGTCATGTTCGTCATCCTGTTCGCCTCAAGGACATCCTCAGTGGTCCTCCGATTCGCTTCACGAACCTCTTCTGCGGCTATCTGGTTCGCCTCGCGAACAGCGTCCATCATTGCCGCGTTGGCCAATCTAGCGGCCTCCTGATCGGCTAACCTAGCTGCCTGCATCTCAGCCAATGCAGTTAGGATAGGATTGGGTTGATCCTCAGAAGTCTCTCGTGTTCTCCCGGACCTTACCATGACTCTGCACAAGTTACACACATTATGAGTTGATCAGGCCCACGCAATGTGATTACATATGCATTATCATAATAAAATTTGACGGAGTAAACACACAAGACAGACGCAACCAAACATCATAGCTATTGCAATACATACAGGCTTTTCCCTCGAACCATTGCTCTGATACCATAAATGTAACACCCCGTATATATCCGGTAATGTTATCATACTATCATATTAAGCTGCGCTTAATTAAAAATGTGGAATATCTTTTTCTTTTCAATTATGATGTCATTAATCATTACCAACTTGATTACTTAACCATTTTCAAAACATCGCATGTATGTATATTGCAATAAACAACTAACTGGAATACCTCATCAATTAATTAACATAAGTATGTCTCTAGTCACGGAACTACCACACGTAGACCGGACCCATAGCAGTTTATACAACTCAACTCAAAAGTACTAACAACATGGTGGCATAGACAACTCCCATGCTCACCCCAAATAAGGCAACAAAGCCCACATAAGTCTCAACTCAAAAACAACATAATGATAAAGGCGGAAAACATAAACAGCATCCAATCCAGCCATGCCAGCATATAACACATAACAGCCATAATCATCAACTAAGCTCTGGCCTCCTGCCGCCAAAGACATCAGTCTCCATACTACCTGAACCTGAAATAAGCATTCCCCAAACGTGGGGTGAGATCTCTAAACAAGAAATCACAGTAAGACAAGGGGTCCTGAAGGATCTTCCACCCCATGCTCACTTACATGTGCAATATAAGTTCAAAAGCAGTTTATCATCATCAATTCTAAAATAGTGCAATGAAGCAGATAATCATGTCATGTGTGTCAATACTATTCTACTGGCCAGAGAAATGCAGGATTTATATACGCCAAATACCCACACATAGTGCAAGACGCCACTTGCATCCACCCCGGATCACCGTCTTGTATGACGCCACATACTCAGGTTTACCGTCAAGATGGAACAACACATGCATATTAAAAGCCATTACACATAAAGCTCAACAGCATTTCAAATATCCATAGCATGTAACACAGTATGCATATAACCATACCTTCATGGGACATGGTGGAACCACAACATGGCTAAACCGAGGACACGAAAGCTTACCTTGCAAGCTAACACTCCAAGCCAGGAGTCCAACCAATCCTCAAAGTCCAAACACAGCAGAATCACAATCTGATATGGACCAATAATAAATCAATAAACATGCACTACAAGCATACATCATAAAGACAATGCATTTCTTACGTGTTACGTCTTAAGGCTTCTCACCAAGCCATTAGCCCTTAATCCATTGATTACGACTTAGTTCGATTATTACAGAAGTTCAACTTCATCAATCTAGGGTCCACAAACCCCCAATAGCCTACTGTATGAACAGTACAGCTACTGTTCTTCGAAATCCCAGAATATCCGGATATATGTCGGGGGCATATCCGGATATCAATATCCGGATATCTCACTGGCAATATCCGGATATCCATATCCCCTTATCTGGATATCAATATTCGGATATCAATATCCGGATATTTATCGACCAAATATCTGGATATTTCGCGACAGAATTCAGTTTCTGCATTTCGTGAAGATATCCACCAAAGGTCCAACTTTTACCAAATAAAAGCGTTCAAGACTCTATTTTTACGTCTATACAGGTTCATACACATGTTAGTTACTTGCTTAACCCATTTACATGCAAAGACACCACCTTTAAATCATTTAAACTCGTGATCAAGGTTAGGCAACTCACCAAAGCTTCAAACTCAGAAATGGAAGGCTCTTGGAGCTCACAACCAACTCCAAAGGTTCTGACTTGGTCCCAAAACGAAAATGCCAACACAAGCTTAGACATTTCTACACAAAGGAAGCTTCTTGAAGCTTCACAAGCTAAGAACAAGAGCTCTCACCAAAGGGACACCAACTCAGCCCCTCAACACCTGACCAACAATAACTACAACTCAGAATGAAGCACTCACCTCCTTCACAAAGCTCACACACACTCAACCAAGACACACTCTCAAGTGTTTGATGAAGAAACCAAGAAGAAAGGAAGCTCCTTGGCTCACAAAAATGGAGAAGAAGGTGTCAAAGGGTGGCTGACTTCAAGACTCAGCAAAACTCACGTAGGAGACACAACATGGCCTAGGGTATGGTGCCCACAAGGCTTATATAGGCGGTTAAGTCACTAACACACAGTATTAACTTTAATTGCTACGCTTAGTATTTTAATCCCAAACTCAGGATTCTTAACCTACTCAATTTTACAAGAATTATCATATTTTTCTTATATTTTTCGGAGCACCTTTCTGGTACGCGCTTTTCATAGTCAGTACCAGTTTCTGGCACCAGCTCTCATTATTTTAACTTGGAACTCGTTTTACAAGTCCTACATGTTATTCTAGTAATTATTATGTACTTATAATAATTTTCTGGGATACTTTTTCAGTAAGAATTTATACCGACTAGCAGAACCAGTATTTGCACTTTTCGTCAGAAAAGCGACTTTCAGCATTATTACTCACTTACTATAATTATTAGAGCCTCATAATAATTAGAGTAAAGACCCTTTTTGATCCCTAACAAAAAACACGGTCCCCACTTTAGTCCCTTACAAAAATAAATTAGTTAGTTAGTCCCTAACAAATTCAAGGTGGACCCATTTTAGTCTTTTTAAGGGATTAATATGGGTCTTTTTTGAATTTGTGAGGGACCATGATTTCAACTAAATAGGTCCACTTTGAATTTTTTAGGGACTAACTGACTAATTTATTTTTGTAAGGGACTAAAGTGGGGACCGTGTTTTTTGTTAGGGACTAAAAATGGTATTTACTCCAATAATTATTAGGGTCAATTATGGAATTATCTCATTAAACTCATAATTAACTGATTAATTTCCTTAATTAACGGTGCGTGTTCTTACAGTACCAAAAAGAACAAGTTGAAGATTGTTGGGTTTGTGCTTTTTTACTTAAACCCAATTGGGGTAAGAGTATAAGAAGAGGCAAGAACCCTAGAGCCCAATGAGCTTAGAGTTAGGGTTTCTTGGAACCCATATAAATACTACTATCACTTAAGTCATCGGCCTCCCAGGTCATTGAGCAAAAGAGGTAAGCTCATATCTGAAAAAATGCCTACTCACTTCCCATTCCCCTTCGAGAGATAGCTTGGAAGGTTTACCATAACATAGAGAGATTTGTTCGTGAGTTCGTGCTGTGACACAGAGGACACCGATTCGTGGAGCATCATCTACGTTCAGCACTACAAGAGATAATCAGAAAAATAATAATGATCTGTTGCATCTCAAACCACAATGGTCTAAACGCTTCCGCAGATCCAATTGCTCATCCCAAATCATATCAATTTTTAAATTCCTTCACAAGCACCTGGAATTAGTTTAGAATTGTGCATGCATGTTTTAAAGTTTTTATGCTTATTTTTATTTCCAATGTCAATATCATAGTTTTGAATTTTTTTATTTTATTGTGTTTTACAATTATTTGGCACAATATAAAAGGGTATTTTTTATTCTCTTATCAATCCTAATCCATCCGTCTGTTTAACTTAATATATGTGTTGCAACATTAGTTTATTTTCGAGTTTATCTGGGATACCATTTGTTATGATAAATATGAAAATTTTATTTTTAATTTATTTTCTCAAATTGAGCGCATGCTTTAGCGTATGGGAAAAGTGTTTGTCATTTTAAATGACAGAAAGTTATGTCATTTTAAGAGAGATACAGACACAGAAAATTTGAATTTTAAATTAAAAAAAACCACTTACTTTCTCTCCCCAATGATTTCTGTTTTTCTGTGTCTATCTCTCTCCTAAAATGACATAACTTATGTCATTTAAAATGACAAACATCAAACCCTTAACGTGTGTGTATATATATATATATATATATATATATATATATATATAAGGCCAATAATTTGATTTGATATAAAATTCGGATAATATATATGCTAGAAAAGAAATCAACTTTATTTCTTTTTTGATCTTAAACGGGTCAAAATATCTTGTTACCTACTATTGTCTCTATACATAATTTAAGGATTTTATAATTCTCATTTAATATGATAATTGAAATTTTTCTACACATTCTTCGATTTTCGTGCTGACATGGATCCTATAAATAATTTTTTTTAATATATGTCCCACATATTTTTTTGTCACTACAACGTAACATTTCAATTGTCAGAATTATAATATAAAACTTTTTTCATTTAACAAACTCGATTGTGTTTGACAAAACATACCTTCAGACATGGGAAGTCGATCATACTCTAAGCAAAACAGGTACCAAAATTCAACATACCGTTGACATTGAGGTTAGAGAAATGTAAATTAATATATTATTGATGTACAGTATGTTTTTCCATATATATATATATATATATATATATATATATATATATATAGGTTTGCATTCTATCATTTAACATGACCACAAGAACTTTCCTACACACACAACATTTTGTGGGACCTCCATGTTTAAAAAAACAAAAAACAAAAAAAACTACCGGCACGCAAAACAAATCTCTGTAAAATAACACAATCATTTTTCCTATAAACATAAGTCTTATAAAACCATATATATATATATATATATATATATATATATATATAATCTAAGTATGAGACTTACCAGCACCATCAAAACAATCCCCTACCAAACTAAAACTAAAATTAGCAATCATAATTAATCTCTATCTGCTTGAACCTCTTGACAATTGACAGAAGGAAGATCAAACACACTAAACGCTCTAAAAGCTGAAATCACGGCTAAAACCAAGAAGCAACAAAAAGCAATCGTATGGAGGATCAAAGCCAACTTTACTTTGCTGCAAAACCTGCCATAGGAACTACAGGCTTCACTCCAAGAATCTTCCTTAGCACCATTGTAAGCCAGGTAATATATCTCCATTGTTGCTGCAACTGATGTGACCATTAAATAAGCTGCAATCTGTAAAAACGAACAATTATAGATTGCGCTAATAAGCCAAAAGATCCTAAAAGGCAAAATCTATCAGTACGGCCATATAGAAGAACAAAAACAGACACTCACTGTATTCAAACAAAATCTATAACTAAAACAAAATAAGGAGCCCAAAACAGCCTAGGAGTTTTTCTCTGGCGGAATACAGTAGGAATCAAACCAATTGATGATCAAATTTATTTTCCACAAGTGACGATATACACGGAAAAGCAAAATATTGGCAGGCCAGGAGGTGGGGGAGACCCACATCTATAATGCTTGTTTCTTTGTTACCATTTCGAACGGAATTAAGAGAAAGCCATAAATATCAAAACCTGATCAGAGATATAGAAAATCCAAGCTTTGGATGCTAAATATCTGACCCATGAGCAGGCTGCAGCAATGAGAGCATAACCAGCACAGATGGCACTAACGAAAACCATATACCTGTCAAAAAAATTTTGAAAAATTCACTGTTTCTGGTCTGCAAAAGAATTGATGATAATCAGTGGCTCGAAAGAGGAGGGTTAATGTTGTGCTTACTTGAGACCCGAGAGGTTGTTATATTTGAGCATGCCATAGCTGGAGTTGTTCTGCTGGTTAGTCACGGTAATCCATATGGCTGCAATAGACAGAGGAACCGCACCGAGCCTAAGTGACGAATCAAAAAGTTTAAGCATGGGAAGATGATTCTTTCCGGATGCGCTATCATCATCACCTTGTGTTCTCATACTTTATGTGCAATGAAATTGATAGAGGGATCTCACTCTCAGAACAAAGTATTAAAGTTTAAGTGCTAATGTTGTGTGTTTGTGTGTATGTCCTTCTTATGTGTCACGGAATCATCTTAAAGTGGGGCTGGTGAGGATAGTGGGAAACGCCTTTTCAGAGTATAATCATTATTTTAGTTGGTGGTTTTATCATGGGCTACAAATAGCGTGATTGGTTCCACTTCCGCGAGGCAATGGGACCTTCTCTCTCGTTTTTTAAAGTTATTATAATCCATGTTCATACTTGGCAATTTAAAAGTGGGTTTGATTTGAAAGTAAAATTCTTAAAACATATTCTTATTTGCTATTATGAATAATTCCAAAGTCCTAACGCACCTGATTAATCCGAAGATTTAAGTTTTTTCATCCTTCGTAGGAGTTACGACTCTTAATAATCGAATTTACTACCATTGAGGTAGGTCAAATTTTAAAGTCTATCTAAGACACCACTAGACCAACATCTCTTGATTTTCCTCTTAATAAATCCATGTTCATACCTAAATATTAATGAAGTTTGGTGATTCAAAGTACTCATTTTGTAAAGATTAATAGCTAAGAAACAACATTAACGGCCTGTTTGGATGGACTTTTTTTTTCTTCAAAAGCTATTTTTTTTTTTTAAAAAAAAGCACTTTTTATTTTTAGTTCGTTTGGATATTTACTTTAAAAAAAAGCAGAAGTTACAAAAAAAGTCAAAAATCTACTTTTTTTCAAAAGTTAAAAATTTTAACTTCTACAAAAAGCAGAAGTTAAAAGCCAAATATTTTTTTCAAAAACTAAATATTTTTATAAAAATATAAATAGCTTTAACTTTTGTAAAAAGTACTTTTAAAATAAGAAAGAGATAAAAGTCATTTTTTTTAGAAGGTGAAACAAATGGGCTCTAATTGTGGTGACTCACTAAGAAGCCCCTGTACATCCATCGAATGGTAGTAATGTTGATGCCATGATGACATCATTCTTATTCTTTTTTTAAAACTCATAATTCGTTTGATAATCGAATTAAAATTATTTTTTAATTTGAATTATAATTTTATTTAGAAATGACTATAAAACTTAATTTTTATACATGGAACAAATAAAGAATTAATGTATAGAATTCTCATATGCCATCCAATATAAAAAAAAAAGGTAAGGAGAATATGGTAGCCGATACCCTTTCTTATAGATACATCTTTGTAATGACCCGAAAATTATTTCAAAAATAAAAACAAGGAGTCGCCACCAATTTTATTTGATTGGAAAAAATGAAAAACCATTTATTTTAGCAAATTAGTCTTTGGATCAAGGTTCGAGAGTCTAATTATGGACATGAAATGGTGAAAACTTAATCTTAGTACATCATTGATACATCCATTTGAAAAAATGGTTACCTTAAAGAAAAAGGATTTAGGTTCACAAGACCAAAAGCTACAACTTTTGTGTAATAGGTTTTACCTAAAAATTCCTAGAACCACTTGAACTCTCAAGCTCTCTCTCACTAAGCAAACTCATGGCCATGGAGGAGAGAACAAGAAGACACCTTCGTGGGACTCTCTTGGAGAAAAGATGACAAGTAGTAACTTAGTGAAAAATCTCCAAAGTTACTTAACTTTACAACTTTACACAAGCTTAATTCCTATTGGTTCTTTAATTTTTCACACACCTTGTCATCATCTTATACAAGATTTTAGAATTCTTCCATGTCATTTAGCCACCTCACGTGTAGAAAGATGACTAGAATTGCTTACTTGTCCATTTGACACCTTTAGACTTTCAAACTTTTCATTCATTGGTCCATTTGTTCAAGACTAGTCAACCTTGATTCTAATTGGTTAGTCAACGTAACAGCCCGTTGTACACCGGTATTGTTAACATTAATTATGATATCAAGCGCAGTTACAATCACAACAATTCATTTATAAAAATGCGAGTAAACTTTTTCCGTTTATTACGCGAGCATTTAAAACCATAAAAAGCGTAATAAATAAAAGTTGTGACCATAACTGTAAAATCTTGCGGAATACTTGTTTAAACTATTTTTATATCTTATTTTACTTAATACAAGTCACTAAGGGGTTCCCATAAACGAATGTGTAGCTCCCGAATCAAATAAAACAGACAAATCAATATTAGAGATGAAAATTATACCTTTAACCAAATTTGGCGCCTTTTTCGTCTGCTGCGCATTAGTAGTATAAACACGCCCAACTGTAGGAGCAGATGGCAAGGCCTGCAGATTCGCAGCCTGCCCAGTATTACTGTAACAATTATTGGCATAGTGCCCCACTTTACCACATTTAAAACAAGCATTTGGAGCCACAGTACACAGGCCACCTCTGTTATTATTACCTGGAGGGCCAGATGTCCTCAAAGAACCAGATTTTGGATATCTGCTATAAACACTTTCAACTCGTTTGCACTGGGTCACTAGATCTGCAAAATTCCTCACTGCAGTATTTGACATCCTCTTTGCAATTTTCTCATTCAGACCCCTCTAAAATTTAGCAGACAGAAACTCAGGAGTCGGCAGCACACCCTCATAACTAGCAAATTTCACTAACTCATTGAACTTCGCCACATAGGCATCAATAGTCATGGTACCCTGTACCAATTTCTCAAACTCACCCTGTTTAGCTTCCCAAACATCCCTGGGAAAATAATCTTCATGAAATAGTCTTTCAAATAAAGCCCAAGTAATTTCTTCTCCCTGAATAGTAAAAGGATGAGATGTATTTTACCACCACTCGTGGGCATCTCCCTCGAGCATATAAATATAATACAATAATCTCTGGGGATCCTGACACCCCATAACCTGGAATATTTTCTCCATGCCCATCAACCAGGTAGTCACAACCTTTGGGTCCCTTGACCCCTGAAATGCTGGTGGTTTATGCTTTCTGAAAGAAATGAGCCTCTGCTTATCATTACCAACAAATACTTGCCCAGCAACCCCAGACGACTGAGCAACAACAGAAGGATCCACAGAAGGCTCTGGGATATAAGTAGGATCAGTAGTGTGGTGACTAGCCTCACCAGACTGACGACTAGCACCACTCCCCTCCTGGTGAGATGGAACAGATGGCGTACGGGTGTGAGTCTCTGTAGCCGTATGTGGAGGAGAATCATCCCTCCTGTTCCGAGCCCTGTCTTTCTCTCATTCATAAAGGCATGCATCTTATCCTGATTATTTTTCATCAGGGTCTCGGTCATATTTCTATTTGCAGCAGTCTCTTCCTGCAGAGCATTCAGAACTGCAGCAATAGGATCTGGTGCGGCTAGACAGCCTGCACCACGAGTTCCACAGCGACCACGTGCCCTACTCATGATATCTGTACATGTCACATAAAGGAATGAGCTGATCAGACCCACACTGAGGAATCACATATACATTAATCATAAATAGTTCACATATAGCTATGCAACACAAAATACAGTAATGCATTATCAGAGTTCCCTTACAAAACTGCTCTGATACCATAAAATGTAACAGCCCATTGTACATCGGTATTGTTAACATTATTTATGATATTAAGCGCAGTTACAATCACAGCAATTCATTTATAAAAATGCGAGTAAACTTTTTCCGTTTATTACGCGATCATTTTAAACCGTAAAAAGCGTAATAAATAAAAGTTGTGACCATAACTGTAACTCTTGCAGAATACTTGTTTAAACTATTTTTATATCTTATTTTACTCAATACAATACACTAAGGGGTTCCTATAAACCTACTTAGCCAATTTCTCAATCTTATGATTTCTACCTATCCGAACATGGTTTGGTTATTATTTTTCTGCGGACACACTGCACAAGAACAGACCTTCATCTTTAGCTATCTTTTTCTCTTACTTAATTACCTTTCCAATGAGTCATCACACGAGTCATTTCGATCTCGTTTGCTCTGGATATCGCCGTTTGAAGTTGGACAAGCAAAACTGCCATCCAACCCCAAAACAGCTCTAAACATCCTTCACTCCACGAATTACTGCAGAAAAACTACTCACTCAAATGCTCTCAAATTTTTATACCATAAACTAGACACCTCAAGCTTCAATTTGACATATCATTCCCTTTAATTTGGCCAAGAAATGAAGCGGGAATAAAATTTCCAGAAACTGCCAGAAACAGCCCCTGCACAGGTGTGTTATGGACAATCTATTTTCATAGGCTTCTACAGGGCTGCGTACAACCCAGAATTTCCTCATATTTTAACACAATGTAGGGGACATCTCAAGATTTAAAATGGCATATGGCACGTCTCTATCGGACCTCTTTGGAAGGAGATATGCTCTCCCGAAGTTCGCCTAAATTCTTCCAATTCTACAGAAAATTCGCCAGAGTTTCCTTTATTTTTCCTAGAATCCCCAAATTTGCAAATGCTCTCTAGTACCTGAAATGTACCTAATAACCAATGTCTTGGGGCACTTACAACCCAACTCAGTTTATATTTGTTACACAGTTCATACCATATGGATCACTTTATAAATCCTTAACTTGTTTCAATCACCAAAGTCCATTTACATGCAAATTCTCAACATACAATTAATCGTAAACCTAAAATAGGCCTAAAGCCCTTCCATCACAGTACATCATGTATCCAATGTACAATTACAATATTTAACTTACATATTACAACTTACAACTTCAAACTTTAAATCACAACTTGAAACATAAAGCTTAAAGGACATATACAACTAGACTTAGGCAAATTGACATGAAACTCATCCTACATACATATAGGATGTTCATACCCTAAGTCTAGCCTAGGCCCCATGGCCATCAAAATGCAAAAAGTAGAAATGCTCTCCAACACTCATCCTATGGGCCTCTTGCTCGCCGCTCCTGTGCCACTGCTACCTCCTTAAATAAAGCTCCCAAGACGGGGTGAGATATACGAATATATCTCAGTAACCCAGAGGTTTTGGAGAAAACTCCGCCCAATGGCTCACTTCGATGCATATAAATAATATACAATAACCTCTTTAAAAACGGGATAAAGCAAGGGATTTAGAGAAACTGGGGAATATAGGAATACAAAATACGACGAAGCTGGAATGGTAGCTACCAATACCACGCAATGCCCTGCCTAATGGCTTGGCATATAAGCCTACGGGTCTCATCCAAGGCGTGTTCCAAGAACAACTAACCAAGGTACCCCTCCCATCCGCATACACCCGAGACTTCCTAGTGTGCTCCTATCCGGATCACACACCACGACCCTGGGTCAACTGGAACTCCTTCTCGGAGACCTATCCAGTGGAAGTCCGAAACGCCCAAAGGCAAAAACTGTCTACTGGCTAGAGACTCGGTACATCTAGTGTACCACTAACATACATAATAAATGCATGGTCATGTTATTCTACACTATTCATATACATTTCCTACCATCACCCTCAACGGGTATGGTGGAACACACAAGGGGAACAAGCCCCAGTACCAAGAGGTTACCTTAATATGTTCCTCCACTTAGCTCCAAAGCAATTTACATTCCAAGCTTGTTACTCAATAGAATGCCTACACAGAGGACATTCCCAATTACTCAAAACTCATACGAACACATGCCAATTAACAATTATACAAGCATGATTCACCCACTTACCTTAATCCCACTTGGTCCAGGACCAAGGGCAATCCACTGACTCACGGTTCGGGGTTCAAATCGACGTACGGCAACCTACAATAACCATGTACGAACCGTCAGTACATGACAATTCTATCAAAACGCAAAAAACGTCAAAATCCTCCCTACACCCTTGTAGGTTCGGCCATACATATGTAATTTTGAGATTTATTTTTCTAAATTTTCTTTCTCATTTTATTATACTTTCTTAGGTTGCCAAAAGGTCATACCAAGTGCCATTTTTCACTTTACGTCTTTTAAACAACGTTTTGTCTAACATTTTACTCTAGGATCCTTTATGGCATTTCACACCCTCAATTACTTTTCATTGATTCTTACACTTTCCAACCACCACACAACTCATCTAAATACCATTTAATACATGATATATCATCCAAGCCATGCAAACAACATCAATTCCTAACAATTCTCTAATTGGCCGAATTGTGGCCTAAACAATTCCAAAGGATCTTCACTCCATTTTGACCACTCTACACTTTATACAATCTCATTATATCAACATCCAATCATGCAACAACTCACCAATCCAATCCTAACACAATTTCAAAATCCAAAGTCATGACAACCTAAAATTTCTCTAAGTTAAAAATACACATTTTTCCTCAATAATTTGTATTGCATTTATAGCTAATACACATTATTCTAAGACACATTCATGTACAAAATTTTTCCAATTGAGCTCTCTAAACACATCAATCACAAAATCCCCCTTTAGGGTTCAATAAATCAATCACATGATTCAACCGTTTAAAATACAAGGAAACTCACCCAAATGCAAGGCACAAGGCTCCTCCTAACCATACTCCACCATTGGAGCACCTAGAACCTCCATGAACACAAATCTCCAAGCTTGAGCCGCGGCCTTGAGGAGGGATTTTCGCAAAATAGAGCTAGATTCAAGGCTTGCAACTAGCACCAATGTGTTTAGAAGGTCGTTCACAACAAATTTCAACACAAACTTTGGTGGATTTGGAGCCTAGATGACAAAGTTATGGAAGGAAGAAAGCTTGGGAAATTTTGGCCATGGAGGGGCTGCACTTCACGAGAGAGGAGAAGAGAATGGAGAGAGAAAGTGTCATGAAATTGTGACTTTTGAGTCACTTAAACCATAGGTGGGTCCCACGCGATTTAACTTTAATCAGTCACCTAATTTACACCACAAATTCATAACCTACGTAATTTTCTCGTCCACGTCATATTTTTACTCCTTAAAATTAATGATTATATTTTTACGCTTATCGGTACAATTATACCGCAGTATTTTACACCGAAAAAATCACTATTCGTCAAATTTTCCGAAACTTGCCTATCCACTCGATTTTTCGTTCTGAATCCATTTCCAGGGTTATTTTTACCATCTGAGACCTTCTACTCAATTCTTATCTTCCTAGGGTTACGTGTGGCTAATTACCGTTTTGCCCTTTCTTTGTGTTTTGGCCTAATTTTCAGGATTTTCACTAATCCTTCTCTTTAATTCTCATTTAATATTTTAATACTTAATTTAGAATTGCGAGGTGTTATATTTGGCATTCCTGCAACTTGTGTTTTCTTGACAAAATGTCCTTCATAAACTTGGTATAATTAGGCATATTAGCCAAGGCTTCAACAAAGGGTATATTAACATGCAACTTTTTGAAGATATCAAGAAATCTGGCATATTGCTGCTTTTGAGCATCTTTCTTGTATCTTTCAGGATAAGGTTCCATGGCTCTCACATATTCAGGACTCAACTCAAATTTCTTCTTTTCAGCAACAAATGGTTGCTCTTCTTCTTCACCTTTTTGAAGAGGCCTCTCAACAGTAGAAGGAATTACCAATTCTTTTTCTAGCTCCTTAAACTTCTCCTTGGCTCCTACATTTATGTTTTGCCTTTCTGGAGCTACCACCACTTTACCACTTCGAGTTGTGATAGCCATACAATCTTCTTTTGGATTAGTAATTGTATTACTAGGGAAGGTACCTGGAGTTCTTTCAGCAATTTGCTTAGCCAGTTGGCCAATCTGATTCTCCAAATTTCTGATAGATGCATTTGTATTTTTGGTATCGGCCCTAGTCTCTTCCGTGAAGGCGTTGGAATGTTGAGCCATTTGTCCAACTAACCTCTCCAAATCAGAAGGTTCCTTGGTTTGGATTGGTGGAGGCTGCAGATAGTTGTTTGATGTGAAATCAAGACCAGTGCCTTGAATCCTCCGTTGATAATTACTACCTCCAGCAGAAAAATTATGACCTCGTTGAACATTTTGCTGCTGAGGTCTCTGATCATACCAGATGCCATTCACTTGCATTTTTTGTGGAGGATCAGAAGACAGCAAAGAAGGACATTCATTAGACTCATGATTGTCCTGGAAATATTCACATACCACTGCAACAGCTTTAGTCTGAACACTAGAAAGTTGCATCTTATCAAGCCTCTCTGTCAGAGTTGCCATTTACTGAGATAATAATTTATTTTCAGCTAACACCAAATCATTATCTTCCAGCTGATGGATTCCTCTCTTAGGCTTAGATGGCACCCCTTCATTTTCATTAGCAGCCATTCTCTCAATAAGCTCAAGAGTCTCATTTGCCCTCAAAGATTTAATAGTGCCACCTGTTACACCATTCAGCATCATCTGAACCTCAGGTTTACAACCGTTGAAGAAGATTCTCACTTGGTTTCCAGCAGTCAAGTTATAATGAGGACACCTCCTCATTAAATCCTTGAATATGTTCTATGTTGCACACATAGTTTCACCCTCTGATTGAGTGAAATTGGTGATATCATTCACCATCTGATTGTATCTCTCCATCGAGAAGAACTCAGCAAAGAACTTTTGAGACAAATCATCCCATGTAGGAATGCTTCTTGCAGGCTGCCTTTCCAACCAACTAAGAGCCTTTCCCTTAACAGCAAAAGGGAACAACCTCAACTGGATTGCATCATTAGACACTTGAGGGTGTTTGGTTGAGTCACAGATCATCAGGAATCTGTCTATGAACCTGTGAGGATCTTCATTCTCCTCTCCTCCAAATTGAGCTCTCTCTACCAATTGAATATTAGAAGACTTGAGCTCCCAAGTGTTATTAGTAATAGTAGGCTGAACAATGCTCGAGTTGGGCCTGTTCAATAATGGAGTAAGGATTGTATCCATGAATGGATTGTCTGCATCATTATTTTCTGCCATGATTTGTGGTTCTTTAGGAAGAGTCTCAAGCTTTTTGAATTCAAGCTTCTTCCGAGCAAGTTTTCTATTCCTCTTTCCAGTATTTGTAATCTCAGGATCAAATAGAAATTCTTCAGATTTTCCTCGTATACAACTCAGAAAAGAGATTAGTAGCAATTTTCAAATAAAAATAAAAATAAAATAAAAGTATTCACAAAATCCAATCTTAAAAATCAAAATTATATGATATCAGAAACGTCAATCCCCAGCAACGGCACCAAAAACTTGATGCTCACCGGCAAGTGTACCGATCGCACAAGTAATATAATGATAAGAAAGTATCGTCTCCACAGGGATTGGGATCGAATATCAAATAATTGTCCTCTTAAGATTGAAGGAATTCAAATAGGTGTTTGAAAATTGTTGTTGATTTGAGTAAAAATAAGACTAAATGCAAAAGCGTATTTTTAGAATTTCTTTGTGATGAAATAATAAAAACAAAGATTGATTTGTAAAAGTATGAGAAAGCATTGTAGCTAGAGTGCACTCACCAAATGATTCTCACTTCTTACTTTGGATTGATTTACAATACTCATTTATATAATTACTCAGATAAATTATTATCTAAAAATATTCAGTAGTTAACCCTCAATTCCTTGCAAGATTAACCCTTTAACCCCAATTCCTTGCAATGTTCCTCATGGCATTAAGCAAAGAACCCAATAATTTAAGCATTTGCAATCAAATATACATATATTCCTAGCATGCATATAAATTGTTATCCTACCCCCTTTCAAGATCAAAACCCCAATATTCCTATCTAGGGTTCTAACCCTCAAACTATCATCAACTATTAGATTGATCAGTTCTAACAACGAAGACAGAAATTACGCACATGGTAGAGATAAAGATAATTATATAAACGAATAATTATAAACCAATCCGTTGTAACAAGGGTTCACATAGGGTTCGTGACCCTAACTACAATAAAAAGAAACTAGCCAACCATTATCATGACTGACCTATCAATATTCAACATGAATTGAAAATTGGAAAAGAGGAGAACAAGATGAACAAGATCTTCGCAAGACCCTCTCTCTGAGCACTACCGCCGTCTCTGAAGAATTAGCCTCTAACTCTGTGTACAGTCTCCTTTTTATATCCCCCTCTCCTTCTTCCAAGTTTTCCCTTTTTTAAAACACAGTACTTTTTTTCTCGCAAACTGGCGCGGATCTGCGCCGCTTTGGCGCTGCACCGCGCCAGATTCCTGTTATTTGGCTTGGCAAAAGCTGATGCATTTCCTGTAGCTTGCAATGCGGCGCTACCTTGCGCCAGACTGGCGCTAACTTGCGCCAGATTCCTAGTATTTGGCTTGGCAAAAGCTGATGCATTTCCTGTAGCTTGCAATGCGGCGCTACCTTGCGCCAGAGTGGCGCTAACTTGCGCCAGAGTGGCGCTAACTTGCGCCAGATTCCTGGTATTTGGCTTGTGCACGCGGCATTGAATTTCCACCTGAGTGGAATCAGATCACCAAGCTTTTCGTAATTTCCATATTTTCTTCTTCTACTACCTATATAAACACAACCAAAAGCTAAGAAATATCATTGACATGGAAAAGTCAATATAGTAAGCAAATATGTATATAAACTGCTCTTTTATGACTTAATCCTTATCAATTTCAGCTTAGAAAACTATCTCTGCCAGAGGCATATCAGGCCCCACACGAGGTAGTAGGTCAATGGAGAATTCTATCTCCCGGTGTGGTGGAAGTTCAGGAATCTCTTCAAAAAAACACCTTTGTGAACTCCCTCACCATAGGAATGTCGGTATAATCCTCTTGTGTCCCACTCACCAAACGTCCTAACATGGCATATCCATATGCCCCCTCTCTCGAGGCCTTCTAGCCTGAAGCACTGATAAATAAGGAGAAGAACTGGTAGTAGACACGTAAGAAGATATCACCATTTTCTTTTCACAACAATCAATCATCACACAATTTCTTGACAGCCAGTCCATGCCCAAAATGATCTCAAGGGTGATCATGGGTAGACAAATGAGATCGGCTACATATCTCTTTATCTTACATAGTCTAATCATCGGATTGGCCACCTCATGGCTTGGACGCAAACTTGAAATAAAAGGGTATTTGAAATATTATTGAATCCTATTTGAATCTGTACATAGGGGTCTCTATTTATAGAGACTTCTTGACCTAATTTTGACCTAATGGGCTTGGCCCAATATATAAGTAACGGACTAAATAAATACAAATAAATGACTACATAATTACTATTTACAACACTCCCCCTCAAGCTGAGGAATAGATATTTATCATTCCCAGCTTGCTAGAAAGTTCTTGAAATCTATCTGAAGGAAGCCCCTTTGTCAATAGATCAGCTAATTGACGCCCAGTGGGAATGTATGGAGTGGTAATCAACCCGCTATCAAGTTTCTCTTTGATGAAATGGCGGTCGACCTCAATATGTTTAGTCCGATCATGTTGAACTGGATTATGTGCTATACAAATAGCGGACTTATTATCACATAGCAGCTTCATAGGTCCCTCACATTTTATTTTTAGATCATCAAGTACAATTTTCAGCCACAGTAACTCACAAATGCCTTGAGCCATAGCTCGAAATTCAGCTTCTGCACTTGATCTGGCGACCACATCTTGTTTCTTACTTCTCCATGTCACCAAGTTACCACAAAGAAACATGCAATAACCAGTGGTAGAACGACGGTCAGTCACGGATCCAGCATAATCAGCATCTGTGTAGACTTCTAAAGATAGATTGCCATCACGTCGGAATAACAACCCTTTACCAGGAGTACCTTTCAGATACTGAAGAATTCTCTTTACTGCCTGCATATGTTTCTCCTTTGGATCGTGCATAAACTGACTGACAACACTAACAGCATAAGCTAAGTCTGGTCTAGTATGGGCCAAATATATCAATTTCCCAACTAGCCGTTGATATTATCCTTTATCAACTGGAGGACTCTCCTTTTCATAGCTCATCTTGTGATTCTGCTCAATAGGAGTATTAGAGGGTTTACACCCGAGCTTTCCTGCTTCTTTGAGAAGATCAAGAACATATTTCCTCTGGCTGATAAAGATTCCTTTGCTCGAATGAGCTACTTCTATCCCTAGGAAATATCTCAGTTTCCCAAGGTCTTTGACTTCAAACTCAGAGGCAAGCCGTGTTTGCAGAATCTGTCTCTCCACAAAATCATCACCTGTGATAATAATATCATCAACATATACAAGGAGCACAGTAAGCTTCCCATTTTGGGAGTGCTTGTAAAAAAGAGTGTGTTCTCCTTGACTTTGTTTATATCCTAAGGTCATCATAACCTTAGTAAACTTTCCAAACCAGGCACGAGGTGACTGCTTCAATCCATACAAGGCCTTTTTTAATTTACAAACTTTATTTTCTCCCTTCACAGAATCAAAACCAGGAGGAATTTCCATGTAGACTTCTTCTTCTAACTCACCATTGAGGAAAGCATTCTTCACATCAAATTTGTTTATATCCCAATTGTAATGGGCAGCAAGGGATAACAAAACTCTTACCGTATTCATCTTTGCAACTGGAGCAAATGTTTCTTCATAATCAATGCCATAGGTTTGAGAGTAACCTTTGGCAACTAATCGAGCTTTGTATCTCTCAAGAGTTCCATCAGAATCATATTTCAGGGCATAAACCCATCTGCACCCTACTGCTTTCTTTCCAGTAGGTCTATCAATAACCTCCCATGTTTTATTTTTCTCCAATGCATTCATCTCCTCTTGCATGGCTTGAGCCCAATTCCTATCTTTCAAGGCTTCATGTACTGATTTTGGGATTGCAATAGAGTCTAGTGCTGAAACAAAGCTTTTGTGCTGCACAGAAAGATTAGCATAGGAAACAAACTGGGAGATAGGGTATTGAGTACAAGAGGGACAGGAGGGACAAGATTTCTTGGGACAAACTCTTTTTCCTTTTCTAAGAGCAATGGGTAAATCATCAGAATCAGTAGTAATGGGTAAGTCATCAGAAATATTAACATCATGATCAGAAATATGAGATTCAGGACTTACCAGTGGTTCAGACGATTGAGGTTGCTGCTGAGACAATGTGGGTTGTTTCATTCTTTCAGGTGTCATAATCTTTCGTATCTCTGGTGTACTTGATGTATCAATCACAGGAGAATCAGTCACAGGAGGATCAGACAAAGGAGGAACAGACAAAGGAGAAACAGACACAGGAGGAACATGACCAGGTGGAGGATACACTGACATAGGTAAAGGAGTAGACACTGATGATTCAAACTCAAAGAAGGGAGGTGATGAGATTTCTGGCGAAGGATTCTCCCCCTCAAGATGAGGACCTTGGAAAAAGGACTCAGATTCCTGAAATGTAACATCCATAGAAACAAAAAATTTCCTACTACTAGGGTGATCGCACTTGTAGCCCTTCTTATCAGGAACATAACCAAGAAAAACACATTTAATAGCCCTAGGGTCCAACTTACTGCGATGATGTTTATGAACATGAACAAAAGCAACACACCCAAACACTCGTGGAGGAAGACTCATCATAATTGGAATAGAAGCGAAAAAAGAAGTCATAGAGTGAATAGGACTTACATGGTCAAGTACCCGAGTGGGTAAACGGTTGATCAAGAATGTTGTAGTAAGAATAGCATCTCCCCAATAGTATTTGGGTACATGTGTCTGAAACATTAATGCACGAGCCACTTCAAGAAGGTGACGATTTTTTCTTTCAGCAACCTCATTCTGTTGGGGGGTGTCAACACAAGTAAGTTCATGAATCATACCGTTATTTCTTATAAATTGGGAAAAGCTATGATTAACATATTCAGTACCATTATCTGTTCTTAGTCTCTTGAGTTTTTTACCAAACTGGGTCTCAATCATTTTATAAAATTGAAAGAACAGTTGTGGTACCTCAGACTTTTCACGCATTAAGTACATCCAAGTTACACGAGTGCAATCATCAATAAAAGAAACAAACCATCTATTTCCAGAACCATGAGGGACTTTAGAGGGACCCCAAACATCAGAATGAATAAGATCAAAAGGTTCAACACTCTTAGTAATACTAGAAGGAAAAGACACACGATGATGCTTAGCAAATTCACAAACATCACAATGAAAAGACTCAACAGATTTAGACAAAAACAATGACGGAAATAAAGATTTGAGTAAACTAAATGGAGGATGACCTAAGCGCTTATGATGAAGCCAAATCAAAGAATCAGCAGTTGATTGACCATGAGACATCAAGATGTGATTTGTTACTTTATTTGCAGGAGATTGTGACACCAGATAGTACAGCCCACCTTACTCTTTAGCACTACCAATCGTCTTCCCCGTGGCGAGATCCTGAAAAACACAATGGGTAGGATAGAAGGTTAAAGTACAATTCAAATCTTTTGTAATTTTATGAATAGAAAGAAGATTCGTGGAGAGTTTAGGAACATGAAGAACATCCTTAAGATGTAAGGACTGCTGTAAGTTTATGTCACCAGAACCCGCAACTGATGTATGAGAGCCATCAGCTACGGCTATTGTATGAGTTCCAATGGTAGGATGATAAGAGGTAAATGAGTCAGCACAACAAGGCATATGATCAGTAGCACCAGAATCAACAATCCAAGAATGTTTAAAATCATTACATGAAGAAAGGAAAGAATAAGTTTTGGAGCTCATACCAGTCATAGTCAAAGCACTAGTATCAGATGGCTTACTCATAGAATCAAGAATGGTTCGGAGCCGTTCTAACTCATCTGGACGAAATGCAGGTTGGGTCTTATTAGGTGTAGGAGTTATTTCAGAGGAAGTAAAATGCGCTTGACCATGCAACTTTGCCATCTTTTCTAAGACAGATTTCTTTCCATAAAGGCGAAAGCATAAATCCTTGATATGACCTGTTCTTTTACAATAAGAACACCATCGATCATCTCTCTTAGGTCTAGAAGAGGTACCATCATAAAATTTTGAAAAAGAACTCCTTTGAGAAGAGGTCATACTGCACAGAAAATGGTCAAAGAAAAGCTCCAAGAAGCCAAAAAAATCACAAATAAATACCAAACGATGTCCGATCAAAGAGAGGAGCACAGATCCAGAAAGAGGATGAAGGGACGATCAAGATCGCGGTGGTCCGATCCGGAAAAATGGTCTCACGCGCCAGTGAGATTGGCTGCGCGTGGGCTTCACTCTCGGTTGAAGGGCCGGCGCGTGTGGGCGCGTGCGGTGGCCGTCCGGTCTGAAATTTCTGGAGCAACGTCGTCCGGTGAGCGCGTTTCTTTCTGGGTCTCTTCGGAGTTGAAAAACCACTGGGAAAGGGTCCAATCGTGATGAACAGATGCTGTCTTGTGATGAAGAATAATGGAGACGATGAACAGTAACAGAGATCCAGTATAACAGAGATCTTCTCGGTCCAAGAGGTCCCCGGAAAAAATCCGGTGGCGGCTGATGGCAGCGAGAGACAAAAAGATTAAAAGGTTCTTGTTCTAAAGATAATAGGCGCGGAAGCAGAGCCCTCAGGATCGAGAGCTCTGATACAACCTTGAAATAAAAGGGTATTTGAAATATTATTGAATCGTATTTGAATCTGTACATAGGGG
Source organism: Gastrolobium bilobum (assembly GCF_033153095.1). Taxonomy (NCBI): domain Eukaryota; kingdom Viridiplantae; phylum Streptophyta; class Magnoliopsida; order Fabales; family Fabaceae; genus Gastrolobium; species Gastrolobium bilobum. The sequence goes on from NW_026897558.1 coordinate 73,193, forward strand.
TCTCTATTTATAGAGACTTCTTGACCTAATTTTGACCTAATGGGCTTGGCCCAATATATAAGTAACGGACTAAATAAATACAAATAAATGACTACATAATTACTAATAAAAGACTACATAATTACTATTTACAACACGCAAAAATCCATCAATGACTTTTACTTGATTATGCCTACGATTTTTCCATCAAGTAACCATTTCAACCTATAAGTCAATACCAATACTGGAAGTTCAACATGTGTTTCATTCATAATCGTTGTCATTTAACCATTGATGCACAATAACTATGCAATATCCTATTTCTTATATAATAGTCCTGTCACCTAGGGATTTCCAACACAATCGTCCAATCACATGGAACTACATCTTTTATTTATACTAACCTCGAACAAGATATTCACATAGTGCATCTCCAAAACACATATTCCGCTACAAGGTATGTACCACTATAAATTTCTCCATAGTCACTCTAAGGGTGGAATAACGCTATTATCTTTATCCTTAACCAACTACAATTCAAGTTACCAGTCATTCTTAGTCATTGGGACTCGACTCCATCATAATCACTCCTCATTAAAGTCTATTAGGCCATCGCCTTAATTTAAAATCTCAATTAATATTAGCCTTCCTGGGAGGACATTACTTGAGCCTTTAACACTTATCGAAGCCATTATTCATCTCACATAGGGTGAGAACCCCGACACACCTCACTACATCAAGTGAAGTCCCAATTTACATTACCACACTTAGTGAACACTCACAACTGAGTGTTTCGTAGTGCTTCGGGGTACCATACCCCACGAAACACTTTCCTATGAAACCTCACAACTAATTCCATGTTGCTCCTATGCTCTAATCTAGGAATCCTCTTTTTCTCAACCAGAATACCTCCAAGAGTTACACACTCTAAGAAATTATTTCTTTTAAGGAGGGTTCGACTATGTTCTTTAAACAGTCACCTCTCTCAGTGATATGAATAAGGAGACAACACCTACTGATCCATGGCAATTTCCAAATGGGCCAATCACAATATCAAGGGCCAAGAAGTTTAAAGAAGCTCTTAGTGGGTAGTCCAGCAAATATGGTCTAATAATAAAGACATCAACTCCGAATTTATTCATAATCAGAATTTAGTTAATGCCATCAATGTAAGGGAGGTTGAGTGGAATGAGTAGCAATTTTCAATGTCAATTAATCCTTAGTGGGGCTGATAGCATTTTCAATGTTATTAATGCTTAGTGGGATTGATTCACATTTCCAATGTCATTAATGTTTAGTGGGCTTATTAGAGTCTTTTCCTTTTTCCAAGTTGTCAACTTTAAATTAGTGTCTTTTCATTTGTTAGTCTTTTCCTATTCTTGGAGGAATGTGCCAAGTAATAAGAGAGGATATAACTCTTGTAATCAGATTTTGAAGTTACAATATAATAGAGAGGTTTCTTCTCTTTAGTTCTTATCTAGAACTCTGAACTTATCAATGAGCTTATTCTTGTGGCATTCAAAATAGACTTATCCCTCACATTCTTCTCTCTTTGAGTGTGGCGTCTTTATCCTTCTTATACCTTTGGTTCTTATCTTCCATAAATAACGAGTCAATGTTCTTTATTTGTTGTTTAAAATTTCTGATTGTAGAAACGATCCTAACTAAATTGGTCTTGGGTCTCATTATTCTTGGTGAGGTTCATATCACTTAGGGATCATTTCCTCAATGAAGGTCCATCTTCTTATGTCCAATTTACTCGAGAATTATCTACTCCCATCATGTATTTTACTCTAAGTACTACCACAATGGTACACTAACCTAAGGCATCTCACCTATACTAGTCATTTTCATGTCATCCAGGTGCAAGTAAATTTATAGCTTCGCAATATCCTGTCACAATTCTAATTCATTGCCTATTATGGCTCACATACACCTATGCTCAATAAGTAGTTCACCTCATAAAATTTCTTGCTCATTCCACTTCTTGGTGGTTGTAGAGTATTCAGTTACAACTGAACGAGTATCCTTCAGACTATCAATTTACCATCATGCCATAAGGAATACCAAAATTCATTGATCCTCACAGCTACTACCCTTGGACTTCCCGATGAGTCGCAACTTAGAGCGACGTCCACTTGAAACTTACAAGAGATAGCCTTTTCGGATACGTCCCTTCATGGGATATTCCATACCACATCATTTTCCTATGACTAAAGAATTTAACAATCCCTTGCAAAATGCATATATAATCCTATTACAACACAATAGAATCACAACCTATCAAACAAAATAACACATAACCAAGAGCCCCAGCCTTTCCAGTGTGACCGATAGATAAGCAAGGAGAAGGACTAACAGAAGGCTCCTCAGGAGAAAAAATCAACCTCTTTTCGCAACAATCAATCATTGTGCAGTTTTTAAACAACCAATCTATACCCAAAATCAAATTAACGATGGCTAGGGGTAGAACAATCAAATTACCAATGTAACCTATGCCTTCATATTTAAACTCTACATCTCTACAATGAATGAATAATCACTCACCTCTCCAGTAGCGATAGTAATACTCATAGGGGGAATCATCCTCGTCTCGGTTAAGTTAAACCTTTTAGAACATAGTTTGCAACAAACAAGTGTGTCGCTCTAGACTCAAACAACACAGATAAATCATGACCAAGAATATAATTTATACTTTTTACCAAGTTCGGAGCCCTTTTAGAATACTGAACATTTGTAGTATAGACTCCACCAATAGTAGGAGCAGATGGCAAGGCCTGCAGATTCGCAATCTGTCCAGTGTTTTCATAACAACTTCGAGCATAGTGGTCAGTTTTGCCACACTTGAAGCACACATTCTGGACCAATTTACATGAACCGTTATGAAATTTCCCACACTTGTCACATTGAGGAGCATAATATTTATCGATAGATCTGTCTCTGGGGGCTCCACTCCTCTCTAACTTATCAGAAGGTTGCCCCACTTGTAAACCTTTACCTTTTAACAAACCGAGAATTTCCTTTTAGCAAGTGACAACAAGCAATCTTACCACAAATCAATTCCTAGACTCCCCAAGAATGATTTCCAAGCACCCAATCAAGTTGAACATCCATCCATGGCTCCACCTTCGTCAAAATTTTGTGACTTTGAAGTAAGGATATCTTAAGATGTAGAGGTTTTCAAGGAGGATGGAGGTATGGGTTGAGTTTACAAGGTGTTTTACTTAAATTTTCATGTGAAACTCTAAGGGATTTGATGGAGGAATAACGAAATGAAAATGTGCAAGCTCTCTTTATGTTCACCAATAGAGGAGCTCAAAATTTGCAGCAAGGAGGGAGGAGGAGGAGGATCAGATTTTTTAACTAAAGGCACTATTCATTAGTTGTTGTTTTACTTGGATCGCCACATAAGCACAAAAGGACGAAAAGTCACTTAAATCACTCATTTAACACACTAATAACCATTAAGTTCATAATCATCCAATTAACTAGAATTCTTACATTTACTACAGTCCGTTAAAATATCCTTTAACATATGAATCTAAAATTTCCCCGTCATCGCGTAAAATTACGATTTTACCCTTAGTTATGTACCGTTGGCACGCTTCCCTAAAAACAACCAAAATTCATCAAATAATACCACTAATCATATTTCTTGATTCTAAATACCTTTTTCCAACATATATTCAATCATAGAGAAGTAATCTCACTTTTCAGGTTTTTCAAAGCAATTGTACCGCAATATTTTTACCTGCTAAAAATATTATTCATCAATTTTTCAGAAACTTGCCTATCCACTCCAAATTTTGTTCTGAATCCATTTTCAGAATTATTTTTATCGAATAAGGTATACTTTTACCATTTTATAAACTAGGTTTACATATTTGTCAATTTACCGTTTTACCCTCCATGTGTATTTTGATCCAAAACTTAGGGTTTTCACTAATGTACCCTCTAACCCATAATTTAACTATTAATATTGCATTTTAAATATGTGAGGTGTTATAAAACCTATTAGGTTTTATATATAAGAAATGGTAGGTTAAGGTTTATTGTGTATCAAGTAAGTGATTTGGCAAGTTATGAAGCTTAGAAAGTGTAACAGCCTGTTGTACACCGGTATTGTTAACATTAATTATGATATTAAGTGCAGTTACAATTACAGTAATTCATTTATAAAAATGCGAGTAAACTTTTTCCTTTTTATTACGCGAGCATTTAAAACAATAATAAAGCGTAATAAATAAAAGTTGTGATCGTAACTATAAACTCTTCGCGAAATAATATTATAAACTACTTAGATATCATAAAACACTTCTCTCAAGTCACTAAGGGGTTCCCATAAACCCACTTAGCTAAAATCTCACTTTTACGTTTTCTACCTATCCGAACATGGTTCGGTATTTTAATTATTGCAGAGAATCTGCATTCTAAGAACCTCTCATCTTTTGATATGTTATTCGACACTTAAATACCTTTCTAACAAGCTATCACACGAGTCATAAAATTTTCGTTTGCTCTAGATATCGCCGTTTGAAGTTGGACAAGAAAATATGTCAGCCAACCTCAAACCGGCTCCAACCAGCCTTCATTCTATCATCGATTTCGGAAAATCCACTCAACCATTTGCTCTCAAATTTTTAAAAAGTAAACTAGACACCTCAAACTTCAATTTGACATATCATACACTTAATTTGACCAAGAAACGAAACAGGAATAAAATTCACAAAAACTGCCAGAAACAGCCCCTGCACAGGTACGTTCTGAACAGTCCGTGTTCACAGGATACTACAGGGCTGCGTGCAACCCAGAAAATTTTCAAATTTTAACACAAGGAAGAGGACATCTCAAGATTTAAAACGGCATATGGGACGTCCCTATTGGACCTTAGTGGAGGGAGGTATGCTCTCCCAAAGTTCACCTAAATTCAGCCAATTTCTAGAAATTTCGCCAGAGTCTCGTTTGTTTTTCTAATAAATCCCACCTTTAAATATGTGTTATCTAACCTCAATTTTGTGCTAATAATCATGGGTGGCACACAAGGACCAGCAATGCCTTGGTGCTCTTATAATCCTTCACAATTTATATCATTTAGCTTACTTTACAATTTAATGATCTCATTATAAATCCTTAAATCATTTCAATCACATCAATCCCTTTGCATGCAATTCTTTGACATAAAACATAAATAAAATCCTAGAATAGGCCTATTGCCTTTTCATCATATAGCGTGCTTCAATATTACATTAAGTCTCCATAATACACATTACAACTTCTTTACAAAGAGTACAATAATTCTTCAAATATACATAATGAGTCACCAAAATAAATCATGCTAAATAAATGACTAAACTTAGGCAAAAGGTGACATGAACAAAGATGACAGATAATAATCCCAACTCAAAACGATGTTAATGTCCTAAGTCTAGCCTAGATCCAACAGGGCAGTCCGTGTTCTCTGCCTTCTACAGGCCGACTCCCAACCAAGAATTTCCTCAAAATTTGACACAAGATAGAGGACATCACAAGCTTCAAAATGGCGTATGGCACGTCCCTATCAGACCTCTGTGGAGGGAGATATGCTCTCCCAAAGTTCGCCTAAATTCTATCAATTTCTAGAAAATTCGCCAGAGTTTCCTTTGTATTTCCAATAATCCCCAATTTTGCAAAAATATTCTATGACCTCAAATTGTACCTAATAATCATTGGGTGGCACACACAAGGACCAGCAATGCCTTGGGGCTCTTACAAACCATCACAGTTTATATCAATTACTCAATTTCCATTACTTTACTTCTATTTTCAAACTTAATATCTTTCAATCACCATAATCCATTTGCATGCATTCTTTACATCATAAAACATAAATCTATACTAGAATAGGACTATTGCCCTTTCATCATATTACATACTTTCGTATTACATCATTTCATGTGCAAATTACAATTCTTTCAAATAACACATTACACTTTACAAATCATAATCTTCAAATGGCAAAATACATAATCCAAAATAAATATGATAAATCAAAACTAAACTTCCAAGGAGTGTTCCAAGAACATCAACCAAGACACCCTCCATCCATATACACCCAAGACTTCCCAGTGTGCTCCTCTACGGATCACACACCATGATCCCAGGTCAACTGGAACTCCCTCACGGAGACCTATCCATTGGAAGTCCGTAACGCCCGAAGGCAAACTGTCTACTGGCCAGAGACACGGTACATCCTATGTACCACTATACATACAATATGCATGAACATGTTATACTACATTATTCACATACATTTCCTACCACTACCATCAACGGGCATGGTGGAGCACACACGGGGATCAAACCCCAGTACCAAGGGATTACCTTACTAATCTTCTCTGCTTGATAGCTCCCAAACATAGTATCACCAAGCTTGGTTCACCAAAAATTCCTACACATAGGCCATTTCCAACTCAATACCAACCAACCAACATATATGCAAGTTATCAAGTATACATGCATAAGTTCAAGACCACTTACCAAAATCCCTTTGGTCGGGGACCAAAGGCAACCCACCAAGCTCACGGTTCCGAGTTCAAATCTGAGGGAGGCAACCTACAATGATCACACAAGGATCATCAATACAAGGTGAAATCCAGCAAGATTACAAAACATCAAAATCCTCCCCCACCACATGGTAGGTTCGGTCAACATAGGCTATTATTCCAAAATATTTTTCTAAATTTTCTTTTAATTTTTCTTTAGCATCTTAAGGCTATCACAACACCATTTTAGGTCCCACTTTTCATCCTACACCATCACTTTTCCAATTATTTCCTTCTAGTTCCAATGGACACTCTCACACACTCCAAGTATTTTTCCTTTAATTTCCAATGCATCAACCCATCACACAACACCTCTAAACACTATTTAACACCAGAACACATCAATTACACAATTTTACAACATCACACCCTATATGCCCTCTCTAGGCCGAATTCAACATGCTCACAGACCAAAGGGTATTCAATCCAATTTAATACTTCCATACACCTTACAATCCAATATTTAACTCATACAAACACTCCACAACTCAATTACACAATCATCCCACATAGTCATTTCATAAAGTGTTGAGTCATGCATTCCAAAATTTGACAAGTTATCAATAAATTCATCAATAATTTTTATGACATCGATCACTCTAAAACATCATTCTAAGACACTTTTATCTAATACACATTTTCAATTTAAAGTCTCCAACCACATCAATCACACAACACATACTCTAGGTTTTTAAAATTTGATCTCAAAAATTAATCCACAATAGGTGGTGAATACTTACCACAAATCAATGCTTAAGCCTCCAATGAATGTCCTCCAAGCAACCAATCAAGCAAACAACCACCAATGTCTCCATTTTTCTCAAAAATTCGCAACTTTCTTGGAGGAATATCTCACTCCACAATGCTCCTACACTGGAAATGAGGTAAGGGTTTTGTTCTAGGGAGAAAACCAAGCAATTTTGGCTTTGGAATCGTTCAATTTTGTTGAGTGTAGCTTGAGTTATGAATTTCGCAAGTTTTAACTGTTTTATTCAATGGTGGAGGAGGGGGCTGCGTTTTTTTTGGCTGAAACAAGAAGGAATATGATGTTTTAAAATGAATTTGGACATGTGCTCATTTAGTCACTTAAGTGGGAGTGGGCCCCACAAGTGCCACCTCACTTAAACTCACTTAAATTCACTTAAATTCATCATTAATCTTCCATTAGTTCATAAATTATTTAGAAACTCTAAATTTTAACATTAATTATTGTCCTTTAAGTGCCCTTAATCAGATGAATCTGGAGCTTTCCGGTCGTTCGGAGAAATTGCAGTTTTAAGCTGTTATGCGCGTCGTGGGCACGCTTCTCCAAACTCACTAATTTTTGTCAATTTTCATCAGTAATCATATTTCCTAGTCCTATGTATCATTTATAACTTATATCCAAACCTAGAGCTCAAAATTCATTCGGCACGTTTTACGGTGCAACTGTACTGCAGTATTTTTACTAGTAAAAACACTATTCACCAAATTTTCCGAAACTTGCCTAACCACTCAATTTTTCATTATGAATCCAATTCCAGGGTTAGTTTTCCCATTTGAGACCTCCTACTCATTTTTACCTTCCTAGGGTTACGTGTTTGGCTAATTACCGTTTTACCCTTCCTTTGTATTTTGACCTTAATTTCAGGATTTTCAGTAATCCTACTTTTTAATCTATCTTTAAGGATGAAAGTAGTTCCATGTGATAAAACGATTATGTTTGGAAATTACCAATGTGAGGAGACTTATATGTGAGGATTACGACATAGTATTTTGAGTTGGACATCCAGGATAAAAATGTCGATGATGAGGAAGTTGAGGTATAAATGAATGAAATATATGTTGAATCTGCAATATTGGTACGGAATGACGAGTAAAAAAAATTGTTAGTTGGTGAAAATCTTAGGCATAAGACCTTTGATGCGGAAGTCATTGATGGATTTTGTGTTTAGACTTGGAGATGGCTAATTTGATAGATAGACGAACAATAAGTGAAAATTATTAATATGACGTTGTAGGTGGAAAATTTCATGAATGTGTTTGTGGTGGAAGGCCTTAAATGGCTAATCAGAAATATAAATTATTATGAGGGTTGTTAGGTTTGTATCACAAAGAGAAAAATATAGTTGTGATTATCTAAGAAGATGTGAAGACACGTGACAAAGTAAAGTAAAGTATATAAATATGGAATTTAATGTGAATTGGGATTATTGGGTACTGTAGAGTGCCATTGAAACTAGAAGGTATGTGGTTGTGTGAAAGCTAAGGCAACAACGAAATGGTAAGATTAGTAACATTAATGGAAAGGACTGGTATATTGGGGCATTGTTGAAACAGTAATGGCAGCGAAAGGATTGAAGTACTAAAGAAAGTGTGAGTTAAAATATTCAGGAAATGACAGATAAATATACTTGGAGATCGTCTGATGTTGTTGTGCATGACCTTGGGTCAGATAAATAGACAAAGATGAAAAGGAAGTGAGTTTAGGTAGACAAATTTGTAACATAACTATATTATTACCTATAAATTAGTGAAAGTGCAACCGTGGCCCATGGAAAATTTAAAGTATTGTGAATTAGAAAGTCATATCATCGGAATAGACAAGTATTTGTGAAGGATTGGGAAACGATGGATACCAAAAAATGAGGTTATGCCTGAGACGAAAGTGAAATGGTAAAGATGCACACCAGAGGAGGCTACTTGAAAGTGGAAGGACGAGATTCTCGGGCTATATCCTGAGTTAGTGGACCAGTACGATGCTAATTTTGGGGACAAAATTTCAAAAAGGAGGGGTGAATATAACACCTCGCATTTCTAAAACATGTATTAATATAGTAAATACAGATTAAAGGGTAGGATTAGTGAAAATCCTGAAGATTAGGGCAAAATACAAAGGAAGGGTAAAACGGTAATTAGCCAAACACGTAACCCTAGGAGGGTAAAATTGAGAAGGAGGTCTCAAATGATAAAAATAACTCTGGAAATGGATTCAGAACGAAAAATTGAGTGGTTAGGCATGTTTCTAAAAATTTGGTGAATAGTGTTTTTACCAGGTAAAAATATCACGGTACAGTTGCACTGTAAAGCGTGCCGATTAAATTTTGAGCTCTAGGTTTGGTTATAAGTTGTAAAAGGTGTATAGGACTAGGAAATATGATTTCTGATAAAAATTGATGAAAATTAGTAAGTTTGGGGAAGCGTGCCCGTCGCGCGTAACAGCTTAAAACTGCAATTTCTTCGAACGACCGAAAAACTCCAAATTCATCTGATCAAGGGAAATTAAAGGACAATGGTTAATGTTAAAAATTAGAGTTTCTAATTAGTTTAGGAAATTATGAACGTTTAGCGGAATAGAAGGGAAATTCGAATTAGTTTGAAATCGCGTGAGGTGGCGGTGGGGCCCACCTCACTTTAGTGGACCTTGCCACTTGGACCTCACTTAAGTGGTTGCCAAACTGCCATTGGATAAACTTAAATGACAAAGGATATTCGTAAAAGGTAGGTGGGTTATACTTAATGAACTGATTGTCAGTCTACATCTTGAAAGGATAAATGGACAATGGTCCTGTGATGGCGTAAGTGCCAGTATATATATATATATACCTCGAGTGGACCTGAGTGCCGGTACGCAGATGTTGTGATCGTGAAATTGTTTTGGGCTTCCCTTTGGGGATTGGATCCTAAGCGGTATGACTCTTGGAAGTCCCATGTGGACATTGTTGGAAGTGGAACTCATTGGATGGCCTTTGTGTGCGGATTACGTGAACCAGTAAATGATGGCATTCCTCGTAATGTATTGGAGAATTGATAAACGAAGTGATGATGTATAATTATCAGTGCAAGGACTGATGTATAACTGTCAGTGCAAGGATTGATGTGTAATTATCAGTGCAAGGACTGATGTACAATTGTCAGTGCAAGGGCTGATGTACAATTGTCAGTGCAAGGGCTGATGTACAATTATCAGTGCAAGGGCTGATGTACAACTATCAGTGCAAGGGCTGATGTGCAACTATCAGTGCAAGGACTGATGTGCAACTATCAGTGCAAGGACTGATGCGTAATTATCAGTGTAAGGACTGATGTATAATGAAAGTGTAGATTGTATTAATGGTCCAATTAGTTCTATGTGATTGGACAATGTGTTGGAAATCCCTATTTGATGGAATGTAATATATTGAGATGAACACCAAAGATTAAATGTCATGATTGTGAAATAGAGGTCTAAAGAATGAAACGATTGTGGGAATTATAGCACATGTATTCTATAATAAGTAAAAATGGTTAAGTTAGTAGACATCTTAGGCATGAAGCCTTGGATGTGGAAGTCATTGATGAATTTTGTGTTTAGGCCTTGAGATGATTTTGTTAATAGACAAACGAATAATGGATGTAAATTATAGATATGACGTTGTAGATGGAAAGTTTCATGAATGGATTTGTGGTTGAAGGCCTTAAATGGCTAACCTGGGGTATAAACTATTATGAGGGTTGTTGGTCCCTGTATCACGAAGAGAAAAATCTAGTGGTGATTATCTTAGAAATGTGGAGACATGTGACAAAGTGAAGTAAAATAAATGAATATGGACCACCCTGTGAGTTGAATTATAAGGTACCGTAGGATATCGTTGAAAATAGAAAGTGTATGCTTAGTGGAAAAGCTAAGAAATCAATGAAATTGTAAGATTGGTATTATCAGTGGAAATGATTGGTATATTGAGGTATTATTGAAACAGTATTGGCAGAGAAAGGATTGAAGTACTAAAGAAAATGTGAGTTGAAAATGTTCAAGAAAGGACCAGTAAATATACTTGGAAACTGTCAGAGGCTATTGTAAACGACCTTGGGTCAGATAGATCGATAAAGATGAAAATGAATTGAGGATAGGCAGATGAATTTGTAATATAGCTATATTATTACCCATAAAATTAGTGAAAGTGCAACTGTGGCCCATGGAAAATTTAAAATATTGTGAATTAAAAAGTCATATCACCGGAAGTGGCAAGTGTTTATGAAGGATTAGGGAACGAAGGATACCACAAAAATGAAGTTATGCCTGTGACGAAAGTAAAATGGTAAAGACGCACACCTGAGGAGGCTACTTGGGAGCGGAAGAACGAGATTCTCCGGCTATAACCCGAGTTAGTGGACCGGTACGATGCTAATTTTGCGGATAAAATTCAAAAAGGAGGGGTGAATATAACACCTCGTATTTCTAAAACATATATTAATACATTAAAGATGGATTAAAGAATAGGATTAGTGAAAATCCTGAAATTAAGGTCAAAATACATAGGAAGGGTAAAACAGTAATTAGCCAAACACGTAACCCTAGGAAGGTAAAATTGAGTAGGAAGTCTCAAATGGGAAAACTAACCCTGAAAAAGGATTCAGAATGAAAAATTGAGTGGTTAGGCAAGTTTCGGAAAATTTGGTGAATAGTCTTTTTATCGGGTAAAAATACCGCAGTACAGTTGCACCGTAAAACGTGTCGAATGAATTTTGAGCTCTAGGTTTGGATATAAGTTATAAATGATACATAGGACTAGGAAATCCATATTTCTGATGAAAATTGACAGAAATTAGTGAGTTTGGGGAAGCGTGCCCACGACGCGCATAACAGCTGAAAACTGCAATTTCTCCGAACGAACGGAAAGCTCCGGATTCATCTGAATAAGGGCACTTAAAGGACAATGATTAATGTTAAAAATTAGAGTTTCTAAATAATTTATGAACTAATGAAAGATTAGTGGTGAATTTTAGTGAGTTTAAGTGAGGTGGCACTTGTGGGGCCCACTCCCACTTAAGTGCCTAAATGAGCACATGTCCAAATTCATTTTAAAACATCATCTTCCTCCTTGTTTCAGCCAAAAAAACGCAGCCCCCCTCCTCCACCATTGAAGAAAATAGTTAAAACTTGTGAAATTCATAACTCAAGCTACACTCAATGAAATTGAACGATTCCAAAGCCAAAATTGCTTGGTTTTCTCCCTAGAACAAAACCCCTACCTCATTTTCAGTGTAGGAGCATTGTGGAGTGAGATATTCCTCCAAGAAAGTTGCGAATTTTTGAGAAAAATGGAGACATTGGTGGTTGTTTGCTTGATTGGTTGCTTGGAGGACATTCATTGGAGGCTTAAGCATTGATTTGTGGTAAGTATTCACCACCTATTGTGGATTAATTTTTGAGATCAAATTTTAAAAACCTAGAGTATGTGTTGTGTGATTGATGTGGTTGGAGACTTTAAATTGAAAATGTGTATTAGATAAAAGTGTCTTAGAATGATGTTTTAGAGTGATTGATGTCATAAAAATTATTGATGAATTTATTGATAACTTGTCAAATTTTGGAATGCATGACTCAACACTTTATGAAATGACTATGTGGGATGATTGTGTAATTGAGTTGTGGAGTGTTTGTATGAGTTAAATATTGGATTGTAAGGTGTATGGAAGTATTAAATTGGATTGAATATCCTTTGGTCTGTGAGCATGTTGAATTCGGCCTAGAGAGGGCATATAGGGTGTGATGTTGTAAAATTGTGTACTCGATGTGTTGTGGTGTTAAATGGTGTTTAGAGGTGTTGTGTGATGAGTTGATGCATTGGAAATTAAACGAAAAATACTTGGAGTGTGTGAGAGTGTCCATTGGACCTAGAAGGAAATAATTGGAAAAGTGATGGTGTAGGATAGAAAGTGGGACCTAAAATGGTGTTGTGACCTTAAGATGCTAAAGAAAAATTAAAAGAAAATTTAGAAAAATATTTTGGAAAAATAGCCTATGTTGGCCAAACCTACCTGTAGTGGGGGAGGATTTTGATGTTTTGTAATCTTGCTGGATTTCACCTTGTATTGATGATCCTTGTGTGATCATTATAGGTTGCCTCCCTCGGATTTGAACTCAGAACCGTGAGCTTGATGGGTTGCCTTTGGTCCTGGACCAAAGGGATTTTGGTAAGTGGTCTTGAACTTATGCATGTATACTTGATAACTTGCATATATGTTGGTTGGTTGGTATTGAGATGGAAATGGCCTATGTGTAGGCATTTTTGGTGAACTAATCTTGGTGATACTGTGTTTGGGAGCAATCAAGCAGAGAAGATTAGTAAGGTAATCCCTTGGTCTGAGGTTTGATCCCCGTGTGTGCTCCATTATGCCCGTTGAGGGTAATGATAGGAAATGTATGTGAATAATGTAGTATAACATGTTTATGCATATTGTATGTATAGTGGTACATAGGATGTACCGTGTCTCTCGCCAGTAGATAGTTTTCCTTCGGGCGTTACGGACTTCCACTGGATAGGTCTCCGTGAGGGAGTTCCAGTTGACCTGGGGTCGTGGTGTGTGATCCGTAGAGGAGCACATTAGGAAGTCTTGGGTGTATATGAATGGAGGGTGCCTTGGTTGATGTTCTTGGAACGCTCCTTGGAAGTTTAGTTTTGATTTATCATATTTATTTTGGAGTATGTATTATGTCATTTGAAGATTATGATTTGTAAAGTGTAATGTGTCATTTGAAAGAATTGTAATTTGCACATGAATTGATGTAATATGGAAGTTGTTAGTATATGGATGTCCTAGAGACAATCTTTTGATTAGATTAGGACATATGTGGACCTTTTTATATTGTCGCAAATAAATACTAAGCACTCTTTATCCTGTTTCATATTTTGGCTCAATATTATTGTTAATATATTATATGAGTAACTGGATAAACCCCTTGGAATAAAATAGGTATCTCTTGAGTGTCTATGATGAGATCACGATCATGAGGATTTAAGGATACCAGATGTTTATTTCTAATTTTATGTTCCTAGTCTAGAGACACTGAGAATGGGGATCAGTAATCTCGGGTAAGACTAGCACGACTTATCTACTTGTATTCGGATACAAGGTAAGGACCTCATGAGCTACAGATATGGAGATATCTTAGCTAAATTCGTGGGTGGACTTATAAGGGTATAGTTCGCATTGAACAGACCTATAAAGAGACTCTATGAGGAAATCTTACAAAAGTATCATTAGAGCAGTCTCTTAATATTTGGGTATGCCTTTCCTTAGACCATAAGTTGTCACCTAGATTGTGTTCTAGAATGCATTTTTGATTATATACCTCGTATGCCTGAAACATGGAGACTCATAGGTATACTTTTGGTCATGTCTTGAAAGAGCACAGGCCTAGGGTGATAAGCTGAAGGAATTCGTCAAATCTCTGTAAGGGATTAGGTTATCTGTAAACCAGAGAAATCGAGATGACATTTACAGGACTCGGGAATCTATGCATAGTAAAAGAGATCATGAGATGATCATCTGCCTTTAGAGTCAGTAAATTGAAGATTCCCTATTTCGAATTAAAACTTATCCTAAACCGCAAGGGTTGATACATTTTCTCACCGTAGGTTTAAAGGGAAGGTAACCGTGATGAAAGGAAATACATACGGTAACCAAATATATGTAATAGGATGATCATGTCATTAACCTAACTAGCTCTGGGGCAACAAAGCATTGCTAGTGCTCTGTGTTGTCATTAAATGGGTTGTGGGCTTGTTGAGCCCAAGCCCATTTATGTCAGTGGCTATGTTGGGCCTAATGGGTCACATACTAACACCTTATTGTCTTAATGAATATAGCATTAAAGGTATTGGGCCTAATAAAGGTTGTTAGCCCAAGAAGAAGTTTGGAAGCCCACCTAAGAGGGAAAGGGCGCATAGTACAAGTAATGGGCTTGGATGGTCCAAGACATTATTAATTAATTTAATTAGTTAAATTAATTATCAAATATTTCAAATTTTGAATTTAAATTTTGAATTTGAATTTTGAATTTAAATGTTTGAACGTTTAAATTTAAATGTATGAATTCGAATTTGAATTGGCTATGAAAAGTTGTTTCATAACAAAAGGATAAGATAAGATCTTGTTGGAAAAAATCCCAAGTATCAAGAGGAGATCTTTGGGCATCATCCAAGGCTGATTTGGGGCGCTGATTTTGGGGTCTTATGATGGTCATAGGATCAACCAAATAAGCTCCAATCAGATTTGGTTGGTTGAGAGAATAAGTGAGTGAGTTGGTTCAAATTTGAATGCAGTTACTCAATGTATTTGGACTCTTTTTGGGCTGAATAAGAGCGCATCATATGGCTGGCCATATGATGTATTAAGTCATATTTTTGACTAGGTATAGACTTAGTCTCATCAGGATATGATAGGAGGTTGTTGGCTAGATTTGAATTGCAATAACTCCACTTATTCCTCCACCATTGGGCGCTACATAGGTCATATTTTTGGGAGAAAAATCTGATTCAATTCAATCATTCTCTCATCTCCAAGTGTGCTTCCTTTTGTGAGGTTCTCTTTAGGGTTTTTCAAAAATTACCTAGCCTTTTCTCATAGAATCCATGCGCCACTTTGTGAGTTTTTCATGCTGAAAAATTCACTCATCTAAATACATTAACCTTGCCTCCTTCTTCTCCTATTAGGACGCCTAAAGTGCCTTCCTTGTGGTGTTCGTTTGGTGGCTTTTCAAGAAGGGTACTTTTATCTTGACGTAGGATGGTGTGGATCAACGTTAGAGGGTTTGAACCTTCAAACCTAACACTGATCATCTTGGAGTTTTGAATCACGAACAAGGTACATCTTACTGTCTTAAAACATGTATCTTGATTAACATGTGTGATTCCGCTTTGAAAAAAATTTGTTTTCATCCTCACATGCCATCGGCCTTCAAGGCCATTTTCTTTCAGAAGTATGTAATATGATGAAAGGGCAATAGGCCTATTCTAGGATTGATTTATGTTTTATGATGTAAAGAATGCATGCAAATGAATTATGGTGATTGAAAGATATTAAGTTTGAAAATAGAAGTAAAGTAATAGAAATTGAGTAATTGATATAAACTGTGATAGGTTGTAAGAGCCCCAAGGTATTGCTGGTCCTTGTGTGTGCCACCTAATGATTATTAGGTACAATTTGAGGTCATAGAACATTTTTGCAAAATTGAGGATTATTGGAAATACAAAGGAAACTCTGGCGAATTTTCTATAAATTGGCAGAATTTAGGTGAACTTTGGGAGAGCATATCTCCCTCCAAAAAGGTCCGATAGGGACGTGCCATACACCGTTTTGAAGCTTGTGATGTCCTCTCTCTTGTGTAAAATTTTGATGAAATTCTATGTTGGGATTCGACCTGTATAAGGCAGAAAACAAGGACTGCCTTGTTGGTCCCTGCACATGGGGCTGTTCTGGACCGAAATTGGGAAATTTATTCCCGCTTCGTTTCTTGGTCAAATTAGGTGTATGATATATCAAATTGAAGCTTGAGGTGTCTAATTTGTTGTATACAAATTTGGGAGCAATTGGTTAAGTTTATTTTCTGAAGTAATTAATTTAGTGAAGGATGTTTGGAGCTGTTTTGGGGTTGGCTGGCAGAATTGCTTGTCCAACTTCAAACGGCGATATCCGGAGCTAACAAGAACTTTGTGACTCGTGTGATAGCTTCCTAGAAATTTAATTGAGTCTAGAATAATGTACTAAAATATGGGAGGCTTGTAGAATGTGGTTTGTTCGCAGAAAATTAAAGAGCGAACCATGTTCGGATAGGTAGAAAACGTAAAGGAGAGATTTTCGCTAAGTGGGTTTATGGGAACCCCTTAGTGACTTAAGGGATGTAAAATAAGTTATAAAATTAGTTTAAATAATTATTCCGCAAAGAGTTTACATTTACGGTCACAGGTTTTATTTATTACGTTTTTTATTTTTTTAAACGCTCACGTAATAAACGGAAAAGTTTACTCGCATTTTTATAAATGAACTGCTGTGATTGTAACTGCGCTTAATATCATAATTAATGTTAACAATATCGGCGTACAATGGGCTATTTTTTATGGTATCAGAGCAGGGCTTCTATTCCAGTACGGTGTGGTTCGATGACGAACCAGGCGGAAACTGGTGGGCATGTAACATCCCGGGAGCTGACGAGGGCGGGGAGTGATCGCCGGTGCGAAAGGGCATGGACAAGGAGTGGTTCCTGACAGGCTTCCAGCGATGGGGGTACATGAATGAATCGAATCAACACCCGAAAGAGAGGGATTCCAGAGACTGTGCCGGTATGGGACGGTACAGTTGGGAATGGCTTATAAGAATTATTTGGTACTACCTATACTAACAAGATGCATCTACTTTTCGGTAGCCCGGATTGGAAGAACTCCACAGTTAAGCGTGTTTGACTTGGAGCAATTCAGGGATGGGTGACCTCATGGGAAGTTTTTCCGGGAAGTGTGCAAGTGAGGACAAAGCACGCTGAAAAGTCTCGTGTTAGTATGTGGGGATAGTCGTTGATGCTTGCAAGTGGCCAAGCGTTACAGAAAGTAAGTCAAATTCTATATGTCCTTATAAGCATAATTTGGCCACTATGTGGTTGAATGACCTAGGTATGGTTTTTAATTCAATTAAATGCTTGGTGATGTAAATTAAGTAAAATCAAGTGTATGTTATGTAAGGTGAAAGTGTGAAAACCTAAGTTAACCTATAATAGGTTAACTTAATTAGGTTAAATGTATTAATATGTAAGACCTAAGTATATGTTAAAGATTGAGTAATGACTTACAAAACAGTATGAATTGACATGAATAAGTGAGTAAGATTATGTTAAGGATTATGTAAAATGAGTTGAAGAAGATTTCGAAATATGTATATCATAAATAGATTTTTTCAAGTACAAGTAATCAAGTATTGATATCATCAAGATTATGTTTGAATAGGTAATTTTGACAGTTACGGATATTTGGATAGTTTT
Source organism: Gastrolobium bilobum (assembly GCF_033153095.1). Classification (NCBI taxonomy): domain Eukaryota; kingdom Viridiplantae; phylum Streptophyta; class Magnoliopsida; order Fabales; family Fabaceae; genus Gastrolobium; species Gastrolobium bilobum. The sequence continues at coordinate 91,526 of NW_026897558.1, forward strand.
AATGACGTACGGGCAAGGGTGTCGGGAAATCTCTTTCCATGTAAGCTCTTGGTTTAGGAGTTTTCTCCTTCTTTGTTTGTTCCACCATGGTCCAATAGAATTCTGGTTCATGTGGTATCTGTTGTGATGAATGTAGATATGTAGTATAGTTGCATTCATGTAGGTCATGTATATGATATGATATGTGATATGATATGATATGGTATGTAGTGGTATGATATGATATGTGACATGGTATATGATATGTAGTGGTATAATATGAAGAGGTATGTAGATAGTGGTTTCTGATCAGTAAACGTATAAATGTGTGATCATCCAACGAGATACAATGCTTGGAGGTGGGCCCATAGGGATATAGCCCACGGATTATCGTGTATGACCTCTTTATGGGATACAACCCCTGGAGGTATAGGTCAAGATCTCTTTGCAGGATACAACCCCTGGAGTATAGTCCTAGAAGTTTTATGTATGTGTATAGAATATATGATGTCTTTTATGCTATGTTATCTTATATTTATGCAGGAAGAGAACTCATAGGTGGAGACTACTCCATAAACCCTTGGTTTACTGAGATGGTTAATCTCACCCCGTATAGGACTTACATTTCAGGTATTACAGTAGTAGGAGAGCCCTCACAGAGCAAGAAACTAGTTCAGGGTGGCCAGAGATATTAACAGGAGCAGATAGCTAGCGTAGCATTTTGGAACACATCATTATACATGCATATGTTTTTTAGAGCATGATATGTTATGATCATGCATATGTACAATATGAATATCTATTTTGAGAAGCGTATGTAGCTTATGTAAATATGTATACCTATGACAGGATTATGTATAAGTACGTACGTAATTAAGTAGGTAGATATTAGTAATGGCACGAAGCCATATTCAGTGATATATGTATATAGATGGATTGGACTTGCTATCTATCATGTGTTATATATTAAGTGAGATTTGATCCTTGGATTAGTCCAATTTACAGCCGTTATGCTATCCGTAAAGACGATGTTCAACATGGTACCTGTTATCATATTTGGATAGTGATTTGATCATTAGATATGGTCATAAGTTTATTAAGTATGAATTGTATGTAGGTATAAGACTGTATAGGTCATAATATATTGAAAAATAAATTATGCACGACAATACGTAAAAAAAAGCAAAAGAAAAAAAGATAACTCACCTAGTTATTTAAATAACGATGAAATATTGGTCTAAGTCTCCTGCTTCAGAATTTAATTATTCTGCGCTTTAAGTACCATATGTGAGTTAACAAATCGGCGGCCTGATGAGGCGTTACAAGTTAAGTATGGAAAGCTCACGAGTCTACTATTTAAGTATGGTTATGTTATAAGACAATCATGTTAGATTGTATGAAATACAATATGTCGTGGAGTATGACTTTTGATCATGTAAGTACTAAAAACGTTAATCAATTAGCCATATAAAATGATGGGATTTGATGCCTAATGTAAGATGATTTCGGCTATGGCATGGTTAGGTATAAAGAAGTGGTCTATGATATGTTAAAAGCTAGTATGGCATGATCATCAAGGAAGAGATTGGTATGTTGTGGTGATAAGAAGATGAATTTGGTTATGGTCTTGTTACTTGGTGTTTCAACCATGGCTAGATTCTTTGACCTAGATAATGTTTTGAGGTCAAGTAAGCTTATGGAAGCTCCTATTAAGTATAAGTAAGCTTATGTTAAGTAAGGGAAAGTAAGGAAATCAAAGTTAACCTAACGAATTAGGTTAATTACTTATTATGTAAGATTCATAGGAATATGTTAAAAGATAATTTTGACTTGTTTGCGTGCATGAATTGGTAAGTTAAGATTTATGTATGACCATGTAAACCACCTTAATTGAAGATTTCGAGTTTTTCATGAAAGAATGTGTATTCTTCAATTATAAGTGATATGCCTTGGTGGTTAGTGGCATTTTGTATATGTTATTAGTTGTGAATTAAGTGGACCAAATTCATTCTTTAATAGGTGACATTGGTGGATCAAGTGTGGATAGTTTTCTTAGATCTTAATCAAGTTGGAAGGAAAACTGGTATCCAGGTAAGCTCTTGTTTAAGGAGGTTTCTCCTTCTGTGTATGTTCCACAGTGTCCAATGGATCTGTAACACCCTCCCTTGTATGCATCCAAGAGAGTTGTTTGCTAAGCGAAATTAGAGTTTTTGACGTCATTACTTTGATAAATGAAAAATCATTTTGATGTTGCTACTTAAAACTTGAGTAAATACCCTTTTTAGTCCTCGGAAAATTTCACGATGCCCACTTTAGTCCCTAGCAAATAAAAAGGCCCATCGTGGTCCCTAAAAAATTAAAAAAGGACCCATTTTAGTCCTTTTGAGGACTAATACGGATCTTTTTGAATTTGTGAAGGACCATTATTTCAACTAAATGGGTCCATTTTGAATTTCTTTGGGACAACGATGGGCCTTTTTATTTGCTAGGGACTAAAATGAGCATCATGAAATTTGCTGAGGACCGAAAATGGTATTTACTCTTAAAACTTATAATTGAAATCGAGTCACTTACAAAAATCAGAGTGCACTTTCAAAATTTCTTGACTTGCTGAAAATATTAAATTTCCCGGCAGACGTTGTTGTCTTGAAAAATTCGTATAAAATCTAGTTCAACGATCCACAAAAATATTCTTTGTAATATAGAAACTAGACATCTGGGGCTTCACGTACATATAAATTATACGCAAATCAGAGGTGAATAGCCCCACTAAATATAACTTGCAAAGTGCTCGCAAAACGGTTTATAAAACTGCATTCAAAACCTTAAGAAATAGTTTTCGCAAAACGTTTTCAGAATTTTACTCAAAGCACTAACTGATCATAAAAGTCTCAAAACAACAGTAAAATCATAGTGGCAACAGTAATCCAAACTTCTCAAAATAGTACAGTCATCCATCAAGTAAAACAGTAACAGCAGCAAGTTCAAATAGCAGCAATTACAGAAAAACTTCATATAATCAGGTCCTCATATGCTCTTCCTTCCTCCTGCCATTTTGTAAAAATAGCAGCCCCAGAGGGGTGAGAAAAATCCCAGTAATGTGATAGCAAAACCAATAATGCAACAGTATTAAACTAGGCACATAATTATAAAGCAGTCGCATCAAGAATTTAAAATTCCATACAGTTATTAATCATCATCATCTTATTGCGTAGATAACGCCATGGTCATGTATATTCATCATAGTCATCTTAGTGCGTATATAACGCCATCATTGCGCTCATAGCACCGTCGTGCGCGCACCATCACAGTGGATATTCCATAATGGCTCCAACTTTGGTGAATTCCAACTGTGGACCTATGCGGACGGAAGCCAAGTGTCCCATACCCTGGTACCGAAGGGATGCCTATATGATGCGTGCTCAATCGTATGCATACTTATATAAATATTCTAATCTATGAACAGCATGAAATTCGTGCATGTATGCCATGATATGCTTCACACACAAACAAGAAACAAATGAATTATGAGGTGTATATGCATGACTAGATCATCATCATAATAGCATATCTTTCATATACTTTCCGTACCAAGCTGCCACATAACAATTACTTCTCATTCATGATTTTCCATCTTGTCACATTCATAGGAAGCATACATATAGCATATAACAGCATATTAATCCAAGGCATATGTGGGCAACAACGCTAGCTAATAGTCACATTAGGTAATAACACCAAACACATACCTTGTCACTTTACTTTTAAATCAAGCATTCCAAATATCATCAAACAGTCCAAGTAGTTAGGACCTTGCACACCTAAACAACATATACACCAATATCAGAATTTCGTGTTATTTTTCCTACAACACGTGAATTTTCCATGCTCTCTAACTCTTGGATTAATCGAATTTTCATGATACTTCTTGTTAATTTAATTTTTCTGACTTCCAATTGATTTACCAAATGTTAACAATTGACAAAACTCAAGGTTTCAAAGGCATGCATCCACGGTTTTGGGGCTATCAACAAGGTGCTTACATTTTCGTTTACATACACTGCCCATATGAATAAAGAGTGCGCTAACTAGGCCTTAGGTCTGCTGTTCAAATAGTCCTTAACACATTCAAAGTTTGGTTGGTTAATCAGAGACTTATAACTTTCTTTTTAACCAAACATTATCCGTATTATTTAGACATGATTCGATAAATCTTCAGCAGGTTGTTTACATTCTTCTAGCACATGTAAAGCCTATTAATTTTTTTCTAATTCAAGTATGAGTCCAACAAGAATCAAGGGGGCTATTTTCCAAGTTCACAATTCGGTTATTTTGTGTGCTTGCATTCAATATATTCAAGTATGTACGGCTGGACAGGAAGGATGAGGAAAATGATCAGAAAATACATTTTCCTATAGTGTACAAACAGTCCAAACAGATAGTAGTAATAGACGCTTAAGGTTCGGCTCTTACCGTTTTTGTATATGTATCTACTCCGCCATTCTGTCAGGGACAGGCACCAACATCGTACTAGGATCCTCATGCTCTTATTACCCAAAGAAAAACCGAAACAGAGGTAGCATAAGGAAATAGACCACACATATGTTCATGTGCGAAAGTCAAAGGGTGGCAAGATGAGGAGATACTCATTGGTCCTTGCATGTAATGGATGATAGTTCGGACTTAGGGTGGTGATTTTTCCTAAGGAACCGAGTCTTCAACTGCATGCAAGAGGAGTACTCCTTCTTGGCAGAACCGTGTTCTTCTCCTACTTGAAGTGGGTTGTGCGCGTAAGGGAGGGAGAAAGGATGTAGAGCTAAGGTTTTAATCTCTTTGAAGGTAAACCACCTTCGGCTAAGCAAGAGGAAGAAGGATGGAAAGTTGGAAGATGGACCTTTCTTTTTGGGAGCTCACGGCGTTGAGTAGGGGATGGTGAGTGCAGAAGATGCAAGAGAGGTCCATTCTAGGGTTCTTCCTTGATACGTTTGCAGTGGAGGAGAAGTAAGGTTGAGTTCTATTCTTTTCTGTTCATTATTGAAGAACAATTGAAGATGGGTCAGTCTTTAGAATATTGGGAGGTGAAAACTTGGTCAGCACCAAGAGCTTGGCCGAACCTAGAGTAGAAAATCCAAAATTCCACTTGTGTGTAGTTGGCGCACATGCAAGTAGTTGAGTAACCAAGTGGCACACATGCAAGTAATAGAGGAGCTAAGGAAATATTAGTTTTAGAGTATTGAGGAATGAAATCTTTGGTCAGAGGCACATGCTTGACCGTCACATGTAGCATGGAAACCAAGTGTCCAATGAGTGTATAAGTGGCGGACATGCAAGGAAGGAAGGAAGCTAGATGTCGTACATGCAATGGCATGGAAGGTTTAGTTTGACACCTCAAGGACATGCATTGGCTGAAGTGGTATTGGGTGCTAAGGCTTGCAATCAGAATTTTGCTCCTAGTCTAAGCGCGCATGTGATGGGGATTAAGGTTATTAGATGTTACCATGTGTTCCCACTTGACCAGATATAGCACTATGCCCTTTGTAAATTATAATTAAATTTTATCCTGTCACTTACTAGGCATATAGGATATAGATGAGGTGACTTGACTTAGCACGATAATACAAACACTAAGTTGCTTTCCTTCTTCTATTTAGGCGCAAATGGGTTGGAGGGATAAGGTGGATTGGAGTTTCCATGTTGTTGATTCTTGGCCAATATCATTGCATGCATTCTGACTTCTCAATTATTTTAAGGGTTTTCAAACATTCAGAATTTTCTCCTTTTCTTTTTGTGATTCATGCGCATGATGAGAAGGGAGTGTTGGTTTGACCAATCAAATTGCTTGCCATCTGATTTTTGGGTGATGGCACATGGGGAAGAAGGTGAGATGGTTAAATGAGTTACTCTCATGACCAAAGGCTGCACATGCAATCGGATTTTTGTGTGTGTCCCTCTTTACCATGCGCATAGGGGGAATAAGGGGACATAAAGTTGATTACTAATCTAAACTCAAGGACCAACAAAAGAAACAACAACAAAATTAAAATCAGTTCGCTTATATACAACGCACAAGGTTGAATATGAGTGGGACTGATTAGTTAGTTTCTTGTCCAATAACACAATGACCATACAGATTTTTAGGATAAGCCAAGGGATGAGATTAGAGGGGAATTTATGGGCTGACTTACACCCTCATTTAGATGCTTTGACCAGCGCCCTTTTTGGGTCATAGAGTCCAAAATTATCTCTTCATGGCCCTTTCCTCATATAATCTACTATTTATTAATTCATGGACCTTCTACGTATTGACTAACATGTCTATATGTCATAATCACATTAGTCCTATTCTTTTAACTAATGCTTAGAATTCCTAAGGTATATATATATATATATATATATATATATATATATATATGCTCACTTAAAATCATATAATTAAAGGTACTTTTCCTAACTTGAATTAATTCCACCCTAATCATAACTTGAATTCGAATTTCAAGCATGATACCCACTCTTAACTATAATTTAGGGAAGTTCCTAATGACATGGGATGTTACAGGATCAGGGTTGGATATCTGTATATCTGTAATTATGACTCTGTTAGATACATGTATAGTTGCAATCATATGGGTTATGATATGTTGTTATAAGATAAGTTACAAGTTTTATAAGTTATGCACGATTAAGTTGATAAGTTATGTATGAATACGTATGATATGTATAATAAGTTTATTAGTATATCTGAATAAGTATGTTTAACAAGTATGTATAATAAGTCTGATAAGTACATTGAAATTAGTGTGATAAGTCATGTCTGATTTCGTCTGATATGAATGTCTGATAAGTATGATAAGTTCGTTTGATAAGTATGATAAGTTTAATAAGTCTGAAAAGTAAGTATGTTAGATAAGTACGACTGATTCTGTATGATCTGATAAATTCTGATGTTCTCTATATGGACCTAAGTTCGTGGAGATTTAGTAAACTTCCATAAGGACATTGGTTCTAAGAAATATATGTTATATAAATGTGAATAGAGATTATAACTACTAGATATATTATATGTTATGTTATTATGTCTGAATATATAAGTGTGAATTTATAGTATACGATTCTTGGCCAATGAACACACTCTGTGAGTACTATGTTGCTCGGAGATTATGCTATGATCCGTTGGTATTAGTTACTCGAAGATTATGTTATGATCTGTGAGTACTATGTTGCTCGGATATTATGTTATGACTCTGTGAGTACTATAATGCAGGAAATATGATATGTTATGTTAAGATTTGTATGTACAACTTTATGTTGTTAGGTTTATGTATTCTGTTAGGATCCATTATGTGATGTTGTGTTCGGGTCCATTACGTTAAGTTATGTTATGATATGTTTCGTTCGGTTATGCGCTGTTCGGATTTGTTACGTTCATTTTTGATCTGTTATGTTCAATACGTTAGATTATGTTGTGTAAAGTTTAGTATGCTCGGTTATGTTCGGTTAGGTTTGATATGGTCTGTTATGTTTTGCTATGTTATGTTTCACTATGTTAAGTTGTACTATGTATGATATGTTCAGTTATGTTTAGCTCTATATCAACTATTGTTCTAAGAGTTTATGTATAGAATATTCGAGGGAGGACTTACGCTTCCAGATGTCATATATAAGTTCTGTCTATATGTTCTTTTTTTTTGGAAACAACTACAGGAAAAGAAAGACAATAAGAAAATAAACTACTTGCAAAGCCTCGACCAAGCAACTCGAGTAGAGTCCCTGCTTAGGCTTTCACAACAGCCTAAAGGAGGTGAGGCAAACTCCTGTAAGGACCAATCAAACATGTAAGCAAAAAAAGCCATCCAATTTGCAACTCTGTTTCCCTACCTATGAATGTGGGTGATGCTTATCCTCCAATCCCAAGCTAGTAACTTCTTTATTCTCTGGACCAAAATAAACGCTGGTTGACTTAGGTTGCACCCCTCTTTAATAAGCTGCTGAGCTACTAGGGAATCTCCTTCAAACCAAACAAAGCGAAACCCCCTCTTCCAAGCAATCTCAAGCCCAAGAAGACAACCCCACAACTCAGCTATTAAAATATTACCACTTCCAAGATTCTTGCAGAATCTCACTAGCCACCTGCCAGATGAATCTCTAATTACTCCACCAAAAACAGAGACATCTCCATTGTTGATACAAGACCCATCGACATTTAGCTTAACCTAGGGCTCCTGAGGAAAAACCCAGGATACAAGTCTCTCCCTTTTCGGACTAGGCTCAAGAGTAGCTTCATGCAATACATTCGCTGTCTAAATAGCCACTTCACCGTATCCCATAGCCACTCTATAAGTGTTATAAGCAAACTTTGTCGTCCCCTGAAAGAAAATTTTATTCCTAGCGCGCCAAATGAACCAAGAGATAATCCCAAAGAATAATGACCAATGAGACAAAGCAGACCAAGACCGATCATTACATATGTTTGCTATCATCCACTTATGCAAATCAAGGGAAGTAAAGTCTGCCCACACTTCTTGCTTCACTACAAACTTCCACACCTGTAGCGCTCCATCACAATATCTAATAGCTTGAAGAGTGGTTTCAGGAACACGGTGACACACCTGACATATGTTATTATTTTCCATATGCCGCTTACACCTTCTTTCGTTGGTTAAGAGTTTTTCTCCTAGCATAAGCCACAAGAAAGTTTGAACTAGTTCAGGACCCTTCCAATCCCAAACATAGTCCCAAGGGAGAGTGTTAATGCAAACTGTGGTTCTGGAGATTGCTGTAAAAGCATACTTCAACATGAAGATCCCATTTGACGTCCTAGACCAAATGATCCTGTCCTGACCACCATCTTCTGTAGGTGGAGGGATATTATTTATACGTGCCAAGATGTGAAGAGGTACAAGATTTTGCAAAGCCTCCCAACACAATGTTCCTGTTGAAGAGACAAAGTTGGAAACCATAACTTAATCCTCCTTATGAAAGCTGGTTGTGAGAGCATGGGAGGAAAGTGGACTGCAACCTGTAACCCATGAATCTTCCCAGAATCTAGTAGACCTTCCATCTCCAATCAATATTCGTGAGTGCTCTAAAACATTTGACCAATAAGAAGCAATAGCTCTCCAAAGACTTGAGCTGTTATGAGGCGTAGTAACCATTGGAAACATATCATAATTCACACGATATTTGCTTCTAAGAACCTTGGCCCATAACGCATTTGGATTAGAAAGAATACCAAAACCAATCTTCATGATAAATGCTTTATTAACATCATTCAGGCGCCTAAAGCCCAGACCCTCATATTTCTTTTCAATACATATATGCTCCCAGGAAACCAAATGATGTCGAATCCTTAAACTTGATGAGCCCCACACAAAACTTCTTATTTGCTTCTCGATATCTTGACAAACACCAAGGGGAACCACAGAGACATGCATTGGATAAACATGGATGTTTGAAAGAACTGCCTTCGAAAGAGTAATATGACCAGCCAAGGAAAGGCTTGCATGATTCCAGCCATTAATTCTAGCTTGGACACGATCCAGAATATGACTAAAATTCCTCCTACTAACCCTTCGATGCTGAAGAGGGATTCCCAGATACTTACCAAGATCCACAATCCTCATGAAACCCAACTGAGAGCTAAGGTCCATGGCTAAAGCGTGACTAACATTCTGGGAGAAGAAAATCTTAGTTTTATCATGATTCACCTTTTGACCAGAAGAGATACAGAAAGTGTTCAAGACAACAGTAATGGCCTGCGCTTGCTCAGAAGAAGCTTCTGCACATAATAAGAGATCATCGGCAAAAATAGGTGAGAGATAGGAGGAGCATTCCTGCACAGGACGATTGGTTTCCAATGCTTCTCTCTAACTGCAGACGAAATAAGGTGCGCAACCTTTCTATACAAAGAACAAAAAGGTAGGGAGACAATGGGTCGCCTTGTCTGAGACTCTAGTCGGATTGAATTCCTAAGTTGTAGCACCGTTCCATAACACATTCATAGAGCAAGAGATACACACCACGTAACTAGGTCTATGATAATAGAGGGAAGGCCAACATCATGAAGTGTACCCCTCAGAAAATTCCAGCTAATTCTATCATACGCCTTCTCCAAGTCCACTTCAATCATCATCCACCCTTTAGCACCTCTTTTGGACCTAATGGAATGAATTATCTCCTGCGTAATAATAACATTACCTGTGCCTTGTCTTCCCTTAATAAAACTACACTGGTTTGGCATAACAATTTTGTCCATCTGCAATTTTAAACGATTAGCAATTAGTTTCGTAATCTCCTTGTAAATTGCATTACACAAGCTAATAGGCCTGACATCCTTCACCAAAGCGCAAAAAGAATCTCCAACCAAGCCATTGAGATTGGAAGAACAAACTGTGGAGGCCATCTATGCCTGTAGCCTTATGGGGACCCATGGAAAACATTGTACCCTTAATCTCCTCATTTCAAGGCATCCTCCCAATGTTGAGATTGGTCTGATGGTTAAGACGGAGAAAACGACCTCTAAGAGGAAAACTGGGTCTCAAGGGATTATCTTCTTTGAATAAAGTACGATAGTAATCCACAGTCATATCCATTAATAAGGAAGGATCACCAATCCACTCGATGTCATCATTCTAAAGCACATCAGTCCGATTTCTTCTACGCCTAGCAACTGTGGAAGAGTGGAAGAATTTTGTGTTTCTGTCCCCTTAATTTATCCATTTGGCCCTAGATCTTTGGAACCACATAAGCTCCTCTCGAATGTAAATGAGATTCAATTGCCGCAAAGATCCTTCTTAAGCATCTCAAGAGCATGGCAAGGTTGCCGAATTAAGCTTCTGTCAATCCCCCTAATTCTAGCATGGAGATTATACTTCAGTCTAGCTTCCTCCTTAAAACAATCCTTATGCCAACGAGATGCTCTAAATCGAAAAGCAACTTAAGCTGATTCCCAGCCTGTGCCCTTCGCCCAACATTCCTTGACTAAATCTGGGAAATCTTCATGGGTCAGCCAAGCCGCCATGAATCTGAAAGGAAGGTTTCCTCCAGAATTCTGCGAAGGATTTCCTTCCCAAAGAAGAATTGGACGGTGATCAGAGCTGAAAAAAGGAAGATGGGAGACTACCCTATTTGGAAAAGAGAGTTGCCAAAACTCATTTGCACAAGCTCTGTCAAGTGGCTCCTCCAACCTACCTCCACGCCAAGTAAACGATGGGCCTTGATGACCTAAATCTTCAAGATTGTAGTTCAAGAGTCATTGCTGGAAATCTTGGATGCTTCTCCAATTTGCGAACCTCATCCCTCATTCTCTAAAGCATGCAAGTAAGCATTAAAATCTCCCAATACACACCAAGCCTCCGAAGTTGCTGTTGGAACTGTAACTGCCCATTGTACACCGGTATTGTTAACATTAATTATGATATTAAGCACAGTTACAATCACAGCAATTCATTTATAAAAATGCGAGTAAACTTTTTCCGTTATTACGCGAGCATTTAAAACAATAAAAAGCGTAATAATAAAAGTTGTGACTGTAACTGTAAAATCTTTGCGGAATACTTATTTAGACTACTTTTATAACTTATTTTACTTACTAAAAGTCACTAAGGGGTTTCCATAAACCCACTTAGCATAATTCTCACTTTTACGTTTTCTACTCCTCCGAACATGGTTCGGTCATTAATTTTCTGCGGATAAACCTCATTCTACAAGCCTCCCATCTTTTGATATGTTATTCTACACTCAATTACCTTTCTATATAGCTATCGCACGAGTTATTTAGAGTTCGTTTTCTCCGGATATCGCCGTTTGAAGTTGGACAAGCAAAACTGCTAACCAACCCCAAAACAGCTCCAGACATCCCTCACTCCACGAATTACTGCAGAAAATACACTCAACCAATTGCTCTCAAATTTGTATACAACACACTAGACATATCAAGCTTCAATTTTCTATATCATACACCTAATTTTATAAAGTAACGAAGCGGAAATAATTTTCCCAAAACCGGTCCAGAACTGCCACAAGTGCAGTAAGCAAATGGGCAGTCTTCACTCACTGCCTTCTCCAGGCCGATGTTCAACCCAGAATTTTACCAAATTTTACCACAAGATATAGGATATCTAAAGCTTCAAAATGGAATATGGCACATCCCTATCGGACCTCTGTGGAGGGAATATGCTCTCCCGAAGTTCGCCTAAATTCTGCCAATTCTACAGAAAATTCGTCAGAGTTTCCTTTGTTTTTCCAAAAATCCCCAAATTGCAAATGTGTTCTACGACATCTAATGTACCTAATAATCAATGGGTGGCACACACAAGGACCAACAATGCCTTGGGGCACTTACAACCCAACTTAGTTTATAGTTATTATACAATTCATATCATACTGCTCACTGGATTAATACTTAATACGTTTCAATCATCAAAGTCCATTTACATGCATTTTCTAAGCATACACACAATCATAATCCTAAAATAGGCCTAAGGCCCTTCCATCATATTACATCAAATATCCATGTATAATTACAACATCTCATTTAAATATTACAACTTACAAATTCATGACTTTAAATTACAACATGAAACATAAGCTTAAAATGACATAAACTACATGTACCTAGACTTAGGCAAAAATAGCATGGACAAATATGACATGAAACTCATCCTAACCACATATACAATGTTTATGCCCTAAGTCTAGCCTAGGCCCAATGACCATCAAAATGAAAAATATAAAGAGTCCTCCAACGACTCATCCTATGGGCTTCTTGTCCGCCACTCCTGTGCCACTACTACCTCCTGAAATAAAGCCCCCAAGACAGGGTGAGATATACGAATATATCTCAGTAACCCAGAGGTTCTGGAGAAAACTCCGCCCAATGGCTCACTTCGGTTCATATAAATAATATACAATAACATCTTGAAAAACAGGATATAGCAAGGGATTTAGAAAAACTGGGGGAATATAGGGATACAAAATACGACGAAGTTGGAATGGTAGCTACCAATACCACGCAACGTCCTTCCTAATGGCTCGGCATATAAGCCTACGGGTCTCATCCAAGGCGTGTTCCAAGAACATCCAACCAAGGTTCCCCTCCCATCCATATACACCCGAGACTTCCTAGTGTGCTCCTATCCGGATCACACACCACGACCCTAGGTCAACTGGAACTCCCTCTCGGAGACCTATCCAGTGGAAGTCCAAAATGCCCGAAGGCAAAACTATCTACTGGCCAGAGACTCGGTACATGCAGTGTACCACTAACATACATAATAAATGCATGATCATGTTATTCTACATTACTTACATACACTTCCTACCATCACCCTCAACGGGCATGGTGGAACACACAAGGGGATCAAGCCCCAGTACCAAGAGGTTACCTTAATAAGTCTCTCCACTTAGCTCCAAAGCAGTATATTCTCTGAGCTCGTTAGTCAACAGAAATGTTTACATAGAGGACATTCCCAATTACTTAAAACTCATACGAACACATGCAAGTTAACAATTATTCAAGCATTGTTCTAATCACTTACCTCAATCCCACTTGGTTCAGGACCAATGGCAATCCACTGACTCACGGTTCGGGGTTCAAATCAACGTACGACAACCTACAACAACCATGTACGAATCATCAGTACACGGCAATTCTATCGGAACACGAAAAACGTCAAAACCACCCCTACACCCTTGTAGGTTCGGCCAAAGTAGTGTAAATTTGAGATTTATTTTTCTAATTTTTCTTTCTCATTTTCTTAGGCATCCATAGGTTGCTAAAAGGCCAAATCAATTGCCGTTTTTCATTTTACGTCCTTTAAACGTCGTTTTGCTTAATATTTTGCTCTATGTCCAATTAAACACTCAACACTACCAAATATTTTTCTATTGATTTTCCAACCTTCCAACCACCACACAACCCATCTAATTACCATTTAACACATGATACATCATCCAAGCAAAGTCAACAACATCCAACTCATAATTCTCCTCAAATGGCCGAATTGTAACATAGGCAATTCCAAAAGATTTTCACTCAATTTAAACCCCTCCACACCTCATACAATCTCATTATATCAACATACAATCATGCAACAACTCATCAATCCAATCCTAACACATTTCCAAAACTCAAAGTCATGACAACCTAAAATTTTTCTAAGTTAAAATTCACATTTTTCATAAATAATTTTTATTGCATTTATGGCTACTACACATCATTCTAAGACACATTCATGTACAAACATTTTCCATTTGAGCTCTCTAAACACATCAATCAACCAAGCCCTCTTTAGGGTTCATAAATCCAATCACAAGATTCAACCATTTAAATGCAAGGAAACTTACTCAAAAGCTTGGCACAAGGCTTCTCCTAAACATACTCCACCATTGGAGCATCTAGAAGCTCCATGAACCAAAAACTCCAAGGAATTTCGTGGCTGATTTTTGCTCCTTTCTCACAAATGAGAGGGTTTCCAGGCTTAAGAGTACTACCAATGGCTTTAGAAGGTGTTTTTCATCAAGTTTCAAGACAAGAATCGTCCGATTCAGTTAAGAATCGATGAAGTTAGGAGAAAATGAAATTTCAAAGCTTTTTGGCCATGGTGGGAGGGCTGTCTGCGGGTGAAGAGAGGAGAAGAGGAGAGAGAAATTGGTTTTTCAAACTAAAAAGGTCACTTAAGACTCGTAGGTGGGTCCCACATGCGAATTAACTTTGATAAATCACCTAATTTAAACCACAAATTCATGACCTACATATTTTTCTCGTCCACGTCATATTTTTGTTTCCTAAAAATACTGATAATATTTTCGCGCTTATCGGTACAATTATATCGCGGTATTTGAAATCAGAAAAGTCACTATTCATCAAAATTTCTGAAACTTGCCTATCCACTCGATTTTTCGTTCTGAATCCATTTCTAGGGTTATTTTTATCATCTGATACCTTCTACTCAATTTTTATCTTCCTAGGGTTGCGTGTTGGCTAATTACCGTTTTGCCCTTTCTTTGTATTTTGGCCCAATTTTCAGGATTTTCACTAATCCTTCCGTTTAATTCTCATTTAATATTTTAATATTTGATTTAGAATTCCGAGGTGTTATAGGAACCTTTCCATCGTTTCCCACAGAGATATTATTTCCTGCCTACGAGGACGGGCATACACAAAAGTTAATACTTCCTCTTTTCTTATACTTGCCCATCTAATTTTTAAGTGAACAAACTGATGATCAGTCTCCAGAACCAGAACATTTGCTTCTCCATCATTCCATAGAATCCATATACCACCAGAAAAACCCATAGGATGAACCAACGTAAATTTAGAAAAACCAAGCCCTTTCGCCACTTTCTGAGCACGGTCGCCCCCTATCCGAATTTCAAGAAGAGCCAAAACTTGGATATTGTATCGATATGATATATCTCTAACCAGGGGAGAAAAACCTTTTTTCGCAGCCCCTCTACAACTCCATACACACACAGACATCATCAAACAAATGCAAAGAAAATAAAAATGAGAATAATTCGCACCCTCAGACGAAATATGAGACTCCATCAGCATAAGAGACTCCTCTGGCGGTCTATTGAAATATGCCTGAAGAGTACCATCCAACATGTTTTGACTAGGATTTGACATATTCGTTCGTGTAGACATAGAAGAGACCCCCCCTTTTTGACCTCTTTCTGGTTCTAAAGAACTAACCATGATAGAAGAGGAAAATTGGAGTTGACATCTAGTTGTCCTAGAATTGTCTACCGCTAGGGATGAAAGAGCCTTCGCCGAACTTGACGCAATTACAGGTTTAGCACTTATCTTGAAGGTTTTTGGTGCAACAGATAAGGTTATAGACTTACTCCTTCTGTTCATCTCAACACGAGCCTCCTTCTGTTCATCTCAACACGAGCCTCCTTCAGATTTTTAACAGACTGCACTGACGAGCAAGGCTTATCACTAGTCTTCTTTATAGATTGGATTTGACTTGGGGTACTCATATGTTCACTAGATGGCCCCTTACGTAGTTGATTAAGTGAACGATGGGCTGGGTTTCTAACAAGCTGACTTGGCAAAGCAGAACCTGTAATCATACTTTCACTTATTTTCGAAATCAAATCATTATCAACGGTTATGATATTCTTTCCACAATTTCGGGCTTCCAAGCCTTGATTGGAGCCTGTCAATCCATGATTGGCTTCTTCATTAATTTTTGGACCAGCATTTATGTTTGCCAACGTGCTCCTATTATGGGAAGATTGAATGCTCTCATAATTAGCAATAGAATCCTCTGGGATAACAACAAATCGAGACCAGTTAGGAGCTGATTTAGGAGTTGTTGTTTTGGATCCATATACGTTACTTTTTTATTTAGATTGAATAGATGAACATGAAACTGAAGTACTGGCTCCTTTGTCATTAACTGATTTCATTCCAGTTGTAACAGTTGGCCCATGATTGTTGGATGCATTGATTGCAGCTGAATCCATGGATGCTCTAGGTTTCCTCCCTCGCTGACTCCGTTGGACGATCATCCAAGATCCAAAGGCTTCTCCCTCAGCCGACACACTATTGTTCCCCTTCTTCACCCCTTCTGTCAAATGCTCTTTGTTTTGAACGTTGCCTTCACTAGTAGTTGGGGATGAGAAAGTAGAGCAAGTATCACGTCTGTGACCATACTTACCACATGCAAAACAAATCAGGTGGAGCCCTTCATACCCCACTGGATAGATCTTATTCACCAACTTGAATTTTGATAAAAAAAAAACCCTTCCTGAGATCTATTGCAACACAAATCCGTGCAAACTTGGCCTTTTTTGTGATTTCACCCTCCCCGGCATCCCCCTGACGGATTGACTTCCTGTCAATCTTTAATGTCTTACCAAAAAGATTGCCAATATTCCACAGATGATTGGAAGTATAGAATTCAATTGGCAGCCCAGGAATACGAATCCATATTGCGAGTCTCTTAAAGTTTTCATCATATGGATCAAACAATGGCCTCCAATGTTGGACAACTACATAATGGTCCGCAACAATCCAAGGACACTCTTCAAGCACAAATTTGTAATCCTTAATATCCGTAAAACGGAATAAAAAGAAGTCATTCTCCATGTCAATGAACTCATACGACCCCGACAAGTTCCACATTTTGAGAAGCCTGTTCAATAAAATTTTTACACCTACCTTCTTCCCCCAACAACTTAATAATGACTGACTGCCTCCAATTAGTACAACGGACCTTATGGAGCTCCTTGGTGAACCTATACGTTGGACAAAGAGGATCATCTGCAGTGATCATATGCTCCTCCTCCTCCTCCATACCTTGTACCTCGAATTCCTCCTCAGAATTTGGTTTCTCAATCCACTCCCTGTCCGCATCATTAGACTAAACTCCTAACCCATTCAACTATAATAAAGAATCCTTATAAGAGATTTGTCTTCTTCCATGATCTTCTTTTGCCTTATTGATACTACGTCTCAAAAGATCAGCCTCCTCGGTGAGAGCTCCTTATTTTCTTTAGTCATACTACCGACTAATAAGTTTTGAATTCAATTTCTAATGATAATTTTCAAAATCATTACAAGTTAAAAGAGGCTAGAATGGGGGTATTCTAATTCTGAGGAGTAAATGTTGTTTGTTGTGTTGGTACACATTTAAATCTTAACATGATTGGTAATTTATAAGTAAATGGTCAAACTAAGAAGACTTCTCTAAGGTTTTGTTGTGTCTATATGTTCTTTAAGGTTATGTTTGGAATATATGAGGGAGGACTTGCGGTCTCGGATGTTGTTTATGAATTGTGATTATATATGTATGATATGAACTATATGATGTCTGCCATGCTATGTTATCTAATCGTTCATGTAGGAAGTGAACTCATGGGTGGAGACTTCTCTATAAACCCTGAGTCTACTGAGATAGTTAAATCTCACCTTGTATGAGGACTTACTTTTCAGGTACTTTGTTAGTAAAGAGAGAGTCTGCGAAGGGTAAAAATGTTGCTCAGGCTAGAGTACAAGGACGAGTAGCTGATGTATGGATTACGTTTTGTGCTCTACTAGAGGATAACTGTATCTTTTATGGTTAGATGATGTGTGATCATGCTTATACATATATGCTTCCTGTGTCTGATAGACCTACTTATATGTTGGACAAACATATCTATATGTTATGGATATTAGGTTATGTATATGTACATGGATATGTAAATATGTCGTATGAGATGCTATCAGGAATGACATAGAGTCATATTATGCATTATGTTTGGAATATACTTTACTGTATTTTAAGTACAAGATAAGTGTGGGACTTGATCCCTGGCTAAGTCCAGTTCATAGTCGTTATGTTGTTCGAGAAACTCTATTCGAAATGGTATAAGATATCATATTCGGATAGTCTTTGATTATTAAGTATGGTCTCTGGTTAATTAAGTAAGAGGTCTGTGCAGTTATGAGACTGTACAGATATTTATAACTGGAAATAAATTAGGTAAGGCAATATGTAAAGATAAACAAAAAGGAAAAAGTTTATTCACATGTTCAAATACTATGACAGTGATTCTTATAAGTAAAGTATTCCGCTTAGACATATATTTTATGCTGCATTTTATACCATATGTATGTTAACTAACCGGATGCATCGAGGTGTTACATAAGGTACCTAGAATCCACATGTCTAAATTAATGGCTAAGTAATTAAACAAATTGGTGAGGTTTAAAGAAATGTATAACTTAAGCAATAGAGTACTAAGCATCGTAAACTATGCCAAGAATGTAAGTAATATGATAACTTAGATAACAAGAAAGCTGGAAATTATTAAAGTGTAAGATAGATGCACGTATAAAAGGCTTAAATCCACTTCTAAGAGTTGTGGTACCCTAAATAAATGTTAAGGAAAATAAGGGTAGCTAATATAAATAACCTAAATGTGATTGGATGTCCTAGGGTGTGTAATTGTTGAGACAATACGTTGAAGAATGTTCTCTCATAGTACATAGTTCAAGTAGTGTGTAATTAAGCACAAATGTAATTAGTAAATGAGATAATTGGAGAACAAGTAATGCATAATGCTATTAACTTGACATACAAGTAATAATTACAAATGATTGTAGAATGACAAAAGTTTATCCGTATTTTAACTTAATAATTATAACGTTATTTCCACTGCCAGTAATTACGATTAAGTTGTGCTTAATACCAATCTGATGATAATACATAGGGTGCACATGGGGTGTTACAACATCCGACTTTTCCAATAAGGATAATCAGTGCCATTGAAAAATAGAGATCTTGTAGTTGAAGTTCCCTCAAGGGGCATATAATTGTTCAAAGAGGTCATATCTTCTCTTGAAGCAGTTAAGTTCTTTACAAAAGAGTCCAAGCTCTGATATCACTTATTGGAAAAGTGGCCTTAGAGGAAAAACTCCATCTTTGATATGCAAAGGTTATGCCCTTGAGTGTAGAGACACCATTCTTCAATTTGTGAAAACTTGAACCACATGTATATGTATGTGGGTATTCCACACGAGACAGTAATCCCTGGGTATGTCGACCCACATACAAGATGGTAAACCCGCGTGTGAGGTATGAGGTGGACTGCTTGTACTGTAGGTTGTAGACGTGCGTAATGCCTACCTTTTGTTCTCTGGCCAGTAAGATGCATACACACATAACATGGACATATGATGCATTATACATTTATTTTTACATATTGTTTATACTATTTTGCACTTATAGTATACCTGTAAATGAACTTGGGGCGGAGTGATCCTTCGAGAACCCCAGTTTACTGATATTTGTCAAAATCTCACACTGTCCGGGGCACATTTTTCAGGTGCAGATATTTATAAGATGGGTACCTCTAGAGGCAAGGGGCCAGAGTAGAAATTCTAGCATGACATGAGACATGCATTGCTATGATATGTTGTTTTTATATTCTTATGAGGCATGATTGCCATTTGACATGTTATGTTATGTTTGTATTTGTGAAGAGCATAGGGGTTTTCTATGCCTTCTTGATCAAGCATATTATTTTGATTAGAGAACATGTATAAGTTATGCTATTGAGTATTTATAGTTGGTCATATGATGTAATGATATGATTAATCATGTTAGTTATTATTGTATAATATGATTTGTATGTGAGATGGCCTAAGTAAAGGATTGCTAGGTGTCAAGATATATGCATGTATCACTTAATCAACTCCCTTTAAGATATGATGTTTAGGTGCCAAGGAAGATACTAGATAGCTTAATTAAACCACATATATGGTTGACACTTATTGTATGTCGTAGGTGAGGACAACTAAGTACAAGATGAAGTGATATGGGGTAAGGGGTTGAATGCTATACCCCCGGCCTGGAGAAAGATATTTCATTTCGCCACTATCATGGAATATCCGGATATGTCCCCGACATATATCTGGATATTCTTGGCAAATAGAAACAAAAACAAATGTTTAAAAAGAAATGCTTATAGACCTTACGGAACTTAAATACGAAAGACTTAAATCCAATTCTAAGGAATGTGGTGCCTTAATAAATGTTAAGGAAGATGAGAGTAACTATAATAAATAATTTAGGTGTGATTAGATGTCTTAGGTGTGTATTCGTTACTATGTCATGGATGACTAGATAATAGAAGAATTTGGTAAGGTTGGCATGAAATGAATATTTAATTAGTGTATGGTTAAGTATGATAAATAAAATAATTAGTGGATAATTATGATATCAACGAACATTTCAAGTGAACGATTAACGATGGTTATGAATTATGATAATAGGTACATGTAAGATTAATTATGCAAATTGTAACACGTAGGAAAAAGGAAAAAGTTATTCGTATTTTTCACTTAATAATTCTAACGTTATTTTCGTTGCAAGTAATTAATATTAAGTTGCGCTTAATATCATTCTAATGATAATACACTGGATGCACACGGGGTGTTACAAACAGTAACTAAAATTTCAGCAATTTTGAGTTCAAATGTATTCCAACTTGCTTCCAACCATTTGTTTATGCAATACCTTGACTTGATAAATATATTTTGAAGTTATAAAACATGTAAAAGACATTTTCCATGGGTTTTTCAAATTTGTTTCAAGTTCTTAAAGTCATGGAAGTTGCATGCATAAAAATAAGTATTCCTTGAGTTCATTCATGCAATATTAATAATTATCTTTACATTTGAGTCTAAGTCCTATAGATGTACTACTTGTAGGTTCTTGAACTTAGGTTCTTCCATTTGTAGCTTAATTCTTATCTTCTCTTTGGACTTGGTCATATGTCTTGATGGTTTTGCATTTGTTGACTTGTTGAATTGCTTTCTTGGATTTCTTTTTTATTGTTGTAAGATGTATCACTTTTGAAGTTTTTTCCAAACTTGTTTGTTATCATCAAAATTCTTGCATTATTGAATTCTTCATTTTGAATACATTGGTTCTACAAATGTAAAACCCTTAATCCATTAAAATTAAATAATATTTCAAAATATCTTCTTTCATAACTAACTGTTGTTTTTTTTTTTTTTTTGGGTAAACTTTTGTTTCTTTTGTTTAGTTAGAATATGAATATATTTTCACATAATATTTTTTTGGGTTTAAATTGTCTCCTTTTATAGGAGATAATTATCTTATGTTAGTGAGGCATAAAAAATTGTGCCATTCTTTTTTTATTTTTAAAAATAATAGGACCCACGTGATTTGTTTCTATGACTTATGTTGCATCGACACTGACACGGGACACGAAATACGACACGACACAACACTCCGACACGTTAATTCTAAAAAATGTTAAATTTCGACACGTTAGGACACATTTTGATATTATATAATATTTTTAATTTATATAGTGTATAATTAATATAAATAATTTAAAAATGAGATAAAAATATCTGAATAAAAAATTAAATATATTTTCTGACTCTGAATTTTAAAGAATATGAAGTGCGCTTGCATCGCAAATTAGTCTAACACTTGAAAAATAGCTGAAACACATGACGTAACATTATAATTCTATTACTCAAGTTGATTGGATGAAAACGAAGTAACAATCCAAATGATAGGGGCGAAGCTATTGAAAAGGCAGGAAATGTGGTCCCCCAGTATCCCACCTATTTTTTGCGGATGACCTGCTCCTTTTTGCAGAAGCATCACTTGAACAAGCCCAGCTTATATCGAGAATTCTTCAATGCTTCTGCTCTTCGTCTGGCCAAACGGTTAGCAGGGAGAAAACCAGAGTTTTCTTTTCAAGTAACATTAACCATAATTGCATGTCTCAAATCTCCCAAGCATTAGGTTTCTGCTCAACCCCTGATCTTGGAAAATATTTAGGCATCCCTATGATTCATGGCAGGATGAATTTCTCCATGTTCGGTTATGTTTTGGAGAGGATGGACCAGCGCTTAGCTACTTGGAAGAAAGCTTCTCTCTCTCTTACAGGAAGGATAACCTTGGCTCAGTCTGTTATGTCTGCATTGCCTTTGTACACTATGATGTCTTGCCCTCTCCCTGTTAAGATGTGCAAGGAAATTGACAAAAAGGTTCGTGACTTTATTTGGGGTTCTTCTACAGATAAGCGCAAAATCCATGCGGTTGCCTGGGATAAAGTCTGCAAGCATAAGGAGGAAGGAGGCCTTAGCATTCGGCAAGCCCACTTGATGAACCAAGCAGCTATGATGAAGCTGGGCCACGGGTTACTTACTCATCGAAATGACCTTTGGGTTAGGGTCCTTAAGAGCAAATATAGGGTTGGGGAGGACCTGATCCCTCGTCTTTCCTCCACGAGAACATCCTCGTTCCTTTGGAAAGGAATTGTCAAAGTGTGACCCAATGTAATGAAGGGATCTAGTAGCCTAATTGGTAACGGTACGGGTACCAATTTCTGGTCAGATAGATGGATCCTTAGAGGAAATATTCTAACTACCATTGACATTCCCCACGATCACAGTTCCTGGACGGTGGACAAACTGGTTACTGCTGATGGCTACTAGAACTGGTCCACTTTGCATTCTTGCCTGGATGAAGTGGCCTGCGCTAAGATTGCTGCCATCGTTCCCCCCAATCCATCCCACGGAGTTGACATGGTTGTGTGGGACCATACAAATGATGGAGTCTTCTCTATGAAATCTGCTTGTTATGACATCCTGGACTTACCCCACGTCTTTGCTCAATATGATTGGAAGCTCGTTTGGAGGTAGGATGACCCTCAACGAGTTAGATCCTTTCTATGGCTTCTTAAAGGTAACAAGCTACTGACCAATGCCAAAAGAAGGGATCGCCACTTAACTCCCTCTGCAGTCTGCCCTAGATGCGACAACAACCTAGAAGACTGCCTCCATGTTTTGAGGGACTGCACCAAAAGCAAACAGTTGTGGGAGTGTTTTGTTCATGGTAGTCTTCGGTTGAGATTTTTCCACGCTAACTTCCATGCTTGGATTGATGAGAATCTCAAAGACAAGACGATTTCTGCTTCCCTGGGAGTGAGTTAGAGTACGGTTTTTGGCATTATGTGCTGGTATATTTGGCAAGCCAGGAACAAATTCATTTTTGAGGGGGAAACATTCTCCCCATATGGGTTAATAGGGAAGAGCCTGGACTATGCTAGAAGCTGGACAAATGCTAAGGCAAAACTCCTTAACAGCGGGCTACACAAGGACGCCAGAGTCGAACTTTTCGTCTATTGGAGAGCTCCCCCGATTGGCTGGGTTAAAGTTAATGTGGACGAGTCTAGCTCAAATGGTGGCATTAAGTCCAGCTGCGAAGGCGTTATCCAGAATGATTCTGGTGCCTGGGTAACGGGTTTTCATCGGAACACTGGCAGTGGATCAGCACTTAGAGCGGAGCTTTGGGGGCTTGTGCATGGGATTGAGATCGCTTGGAGCGCTGGCTTCAAACATGTCTGGGTGGAAAGTGATTCCCTCGTAGCATTTCAGCTCATTTTGTCTGGATGCCCTAGCCACCATCCCTTTCATCCTCTTGTATCTAGAATTAGGAGGTGCCTGGCAGGTCCATGGTCGACCAAGTTATCTCACACTTTCAGAGAAGGAAACGCAGTAGCGGATTGGCTAGCAGGTTTTAGCCATGATCATGACGACTGGAATTTATGTACTCTTATTCAACCCCCTGAGGGCTGTATGCCTCTCCTTCACTTAGTTAAAGTAGGGAGCGGTAGTCTTAGACTGTGTAGCTCACGTAGCTAATTTTATTGTATTCTTCCCTTATTTAAAAAAAAAAAGCTATTGAAAAGGGAAGTCCCACAACTCTTTTGTACAATCGCGTGGGTCATTCAGGTGAATAAGATAGATAATAGAGTAAAGTTTTTTTTAAGTCTCTAACGAAATATACTATTTTTATTTTTGTCCCTTACGAAAAATAATAATAATCAATTTTTGATCTCTACGATTTCAGTTCTTTAAAAATATGATTTTTCAAAAATTTAATGAAGACTCAATTTAGTCCTTAAAAAAAGATTAATACAAATATTCTCTTTTGTAAGGACGAAAATAGGGATCATATCTTTTATTAGAGATCCAAAATTATTTTTACTCCAGATAATAAATATTGGTTGGTTTATTAAGAATTTTAGAGGAAAAGCCCGGAAAAGAGTTGGTTGAAACTCGAGAGCATGAAATTGTATATATCGTAAACCTTCTTTAATAATTCGTTGATCCCTTGAATTGGCATGACCACAAGTGTACGCATTTGTTAGCTACCACACAAATATTTTGAGGCCACAAAGATAGAAAAAATAAAAAATAAAAAAAATAAATAAAAAAATCTGGAGCTTCCTTGTTTTCTTCTTTGGTGAACGCCAATATAAGGACAGGTCGCTGTTATTTCCCAAGGTTAAGATATTTCTCCAAGTTAAATGTATACTTACTAATGTACTCACATATAGGCATTTGATAAAAGAGATTTTTTTTTTTTTTTCAGAAATCTCGATTTTCAGAAATATAATTTTTACATTCAATTTATGATAATATCTAAAAATTAAAAATTTAAAAAAATTCAGTTTTCTGGAAATCCTGAAAAATATCGCATACCAAACGGCTCCGGGTTTTATTAATCTCATGTTAAAGGAGATAAATTATCTCATGTCACAGAGATAAATTATCTCATGTCACAGAGATAAATTTGTGAGCTCCATCACTTAAAAAATAAAAAGAAAAGAAAAAAAAAAGATAGCACAGTTATCAAAGAGTGTGTAGAAAAAAATTTATCACATATAACATAAGAGTAATTTTTTTCCCTAACTTAATAATAATGGATTATGACAATCTTGGAATCCCAACTAATTTAGTTCACGACTTCACGCAATTTATCCTTATCAAGTTTGTCAATTGTAGTTTGGCTTCCTAGATTTGTTGTCTACTGAGATTGACCTCCATTCATTTGTAATTTCTTTATGAGTTTGTATAACCAACAAGTCACACCATGCATTCTTTCTATTTTTATACATTTATTTTCACTATTGTTCTCATATTCCATCTAACGGAGATATTAAAAATGAATTTTAAAAATAATTAGTATATTTTAACTTTTTAAAATAACAGTCAAAATAAAACAAAATTTATTTTCTAAATTGATAGATTTTTTGAGATGAAGGTAATAATTACTCTTATAAATAATGTTATCCACATTTACTTACACCCATTAACTTACATATCCACCTCATCTTTTATACACTTACATTCTAATTCTTTAACCTTGTACAGAGGTAAAATTGATGGACTAACAAGGATTATTCTACTCGTATGAAACTTACTATTACTAGCACTAATAGAGAAGTATAAATAATTACAAAAACTTCTCAATTGGTAATGTAACAAAAAAAAAAAAAAATGCTCATAGAAAAATATTGTTGAAGTAGTTTATTTTATTATAAAAATTAAAATCACAGAAATATTTATATTTTTAAATATAAATAAATAAATATATATTTATAATTTATATTGTCCTGATAAATATAATTTAATAGTTTAGATGTAAAGCTATAATTTTTTTTCATTTAAAAGAAAAGTATTCACGTTAGCTAGCCTCCTTTTTTTTTTAAAGTTTTTTTTAAGAATATTTTTTCGTTTGTGTTTATTTTGCGTGCACACAAATAACCTGAAAATTGGATGATCCAAGCACAGTTTTGTTTATCCTTCTTTTAATTAGTTATTTGACTCATTTCCATTTGTTTGACAAAAAAAAAAAAATCTGAAAATTGGAAATACATGTTTTATGTATTATTTTACATGATCATAATGATCATGATATATTAAAAGATTATAATAATATCCAATTGGTGCAGCTCAGTTGGTAACTTGGCGCTGAGTTAGTGTGGTTGGATATGTGTTCGATTACCGCTGAATGCATTCTTGGGGAGGGGGCTGAACCTTTAGCCATCACTGTTTCCCTGCACTCCGGATTAGTCCCATAGCCGGCTCAAAGAGTCGAAGCTCGTGGGGATACCGGAGGGAGCCAACTCGTTTCAAAGAGATAATTAGGGTTGGGTAACTCCAAAAAAAGATTATAATAATATAAAAATAAATCAATAATAATAAAAAAAGAAAATATTAAAATAAATATTTATAAAATCATCACCCTATATTCCCACGTGGCATATTCATATTAAAAATAAATAAGGAGATACATTTCCGTGAAAAATAGATGGTCCAAGTGCAATTTTGTTTATCCTTCGTTCAACTGGTCATTTGACTCATTTCCATTTGTAACTAAAAACTCAGATTTGGCTTTCCGTTGTCCACGAGGCTCAATAATCAGAGCAACAAATGGTTACGGTGGCACACCCGTGTCCTTCATGGACCCGTTGTCCCATTCCAATTTCAAAGCGAATCCCACGACGGCGTTTAAAGGGCAGAACCAACCTCACACGCCTGAACCCTCCACCAGTTCTCGCTGTAGCTGCTCTGGTCGAAGCAACGCCTTCAAGCACCTCACCTTCACTCAGGGATGGGTCCATCAAGGTTCTGACCCTCCCAGTGGACCGTGCCGATGACCTGCAAGCTGAGGCCAGAGCCATGGCTCGTGCCGCCAATGCCACTGTCTACAGCCCGCAACTCATTGCCTCTAAATATGGGTCCCAACCCATCAAGGTCTTCCCTTTCATCGATTTTTTGACACCCTTTTGGAAGATCTTTTATGGGTAGGATTGGGTTTTTGTAGATTAATTCGACCCGTTTTTGTGTTTTGGTTGTGGTTAGGTGGTGCGAAGGACCCTTCGGATTCTGACTGCGTTAGGTTCTTTTGGGCTGAAGCTGTTCTTGGACCAGAGGAATGGAGTGCTCGATCAGAATAGAAGAGTGCGTGCAGCTGAGCTCAGGACAATATTCACGCAGCTAGGACCAACTTTTGTGAAATTGGGTCAGGGATTGTCCACGAGGCCTGACATATGCCCACCAGAGTACCTGGAGGAGCTCTCTGAGCTTCAAGTGTGATCTCTTCCCTTTTGACATATTTATTAGTTCATTGCGGTAGCATATTTTATTTTTTATTTTTGTACACTACATGATGTTCCACACGCTGATTAACTTAGCATAATAACATTAAGGTCCTGTTTGGAGAATCAGCTTAAGTAAGTATTTATTCGATTACAGCTTATTTGTAAAGATGCTGTTTGCTAGATTCAACCCGTGACTTTTAAGTCATAGAGGAACACCTTGACCACTGGTTCAGTGCTGCAGCCTCGCCCTCTATTTTCCAAACAAATCATGAAATATAAAAAATAAAATAAAATGAAAATCATTCCTAAAAATTCATCAAAAAGGTCTAAATTATTCTAATATATAATCGTGATAATAAGAGATATCCTCTAGATATTCCAACAGGGCCTAAGTGAGAACTTTGATTGGTTTAGTGACTGATGTCAATATCCATCATAGCATGCTCTTCGTTGCTTCATTTGTGTATACTACATGGGTTCTTTTCGGACTTGAACAAAGTTACTGCAATGCAGTGAAAATCTATTCACTGATGTAGCAGTATTGTGGCCATTATTATATATATATATATATATATATATATATTTTTTTTTTTTTTTTGGGTACAAGCCATTATTATATTTTTTGCTGTGAAGATATGTATGAAGGAATAAAAAACTTGGGCAATCTTCACCATTGTTGTGCTTTACCAGGATGGTTTGCCTACATTTCCGGATGATGAGGCCTTTGCATGCATTGAGAGGCAATTAGGGCTATCTCTTGACTCTATTTTTTCTTCCATATCACCTTCACCCATAGCAGCAGCCAGTTTGGGTCAAGTTTACAAGGCTCAGTTGAAGTATTCTGGGAAACTCGTGGCTGTCAAGGTGCAACGTCCTAGCATTGAGGAGGCTATAGGATTGGACTTCTACTTGATAAGAGGTCTAGGGTTTCTCATAAATAAATACGTGGACATAATCACCACTGATGTTGTTGCACTTGTTGATGAATTTGCATGCAGAGTTTTTCAGGAGCTCAACTATGTGCAGGTTAGTTCTTTAGTCATAACCATAGTTGGTATTTTTGTTTATTTTTCTTATCTTAATTGCTTTTTGTTCATGCAAAAAACCAAAAAAGACCAAACATTGAATCCTTTGCCTAACTACTAATTTCCAGGCAAAAGGCTTGCATATAATTAATTATTTGGTGATATGTTTCCTATATGTTAACAATAAGTCGGCGTATTTGTAAATTATTTAATATTCTTTTTAGAATTGAATTTTAATTTGACAGGTTCCTGCAGGAGGGACAAAATGCAAGGAGGTTTAAAAAGTTGTATGCTGACAAGGAAGATATATGTGTCCCTGATGTTTTCTGGGATTATACAAGTGCCAAAGTACTAACAATGGAGTGGGTTGATGGAGTCAAACTAAATGACCAACAAGCTATTGAGAGACAAGGATTAAAAGTCTTGGATCTGGTGACCACAGGCATACAATGCAGCCTCAGACAGCTACTTGAGTACGGGTATTTCCATGCAGATCCTCATCCTGGGAACCTTTTAGCAACACCCGAGGGAAAGCTTGCTTTTCTTGATTTTGGAATGATGAGTGAGACTCCAGAAGAAGCAAGATTTGCCATAATTGGTCATGTTGTTCACTTGGTTAACCGCGACTACGAAGCTATGGCTCGTGACTACTATGCTCTAGATTTCCTATCACCTGATGTTGATGTATCTCCAATTGTACCAGCACTCCGAAACTTTTTTGATGATGCACTTAATTATACTGTGAGTGAACTTAACTTCAAGACACTAGTGGATGGTCTGGGAAATGTTTTGTATCAATTTCCATTTAATGGTGAGATTATACTATGGTTTTCATTGACTTTTCATTTTCGTCAAGTACTTTGTTTTCTTTTTTCTGTCTTTTTATGTAGCCATTGTTGGGTTATTTGAACATGGGATGCATACTTTTAAAAAAGCACACCAATAACAATGTTATTAATCTTCCAACTTTAACAGATAGAATTAAACATCTAGTTATTTGTTTCTCAACTTTCATTTTCAGTAGTTGAGGAGTGATGTAATTACGTACTTCTATGAATATTTTGTATTTACTACTTGATCCTGCTATTTGTTGCCGAGTCTGATGATTTGGATTTCTTCTTTTCCCCCCTTCTGTTGGCAGTCCCAGCATACTATGCTTTAATACTGAGGTCTCTCACTGTTTTAGAAGGTCTAGCACTTTATGCTGATCCCAATTTTAAGGTGCTTGCGGCTTCATACCCATATTTTGCTAAGAGGCTCTTAACAGATCCAAATCCATATCTAAGAGATGCTCTTATTGAGTTGCTTTTCAAGGATGGGAAGTTCAGGTATGCATATCAGTGCTATTTTAAATCCATACGTCATTGGTTGAACTTGGTAATATAGAATAATTTGGAGTAAGTGTACTTGAATATTCATTGTTCTGGTCCAGTGCAGGTGGAGTAGACTTGAAAACCTGCTAGTCCAGGGGAGAAAGGACAGAGATTTCTCAGCTAAAGAGGCTTTACAACCCGTCCTGAAGGTATTATTGAGTCCAGATGGTGAAGAGCTTAGGACTTTAGTTATCAAAGAGGCTGTTCGCATAACTGAAGCTTTTACTCTTAGCACAGTTTCTGATACATACAAGTCAGTTCCCAATTTTATGAGGACTCTTGTATTTAATGGCAATGCAAATGGACCCCTTATGATGTCAGAAGCTGAAATGCAAAGCATGACAGATCTTAGAGATCAAATATTCAGGATATGGGGACTTCTGCAATCTTCTAATGATTTTGATCCAGCTCTTTTGCTACCTATACTGCAGGTAAGATCCCTATTTTCTTCATTATTGTATTTCTATCAGCTATGGTTTTTGTGAAATCTGTATTGACTTGATTGATCAACAATTGGAGGTTAAAATATATACAAATTAACCTATGAGTAAAAAAGGAAATTCAATAATTATGAAATTAATCCTATTTCAGAAAAAGGAAACAAATCTTAATTTGATTCCTGTAAATTAGGGATGTGATGATATCCTTGATACAAGAAAATATTACAACAATTAATATTTGATTTTCTACTCTCCTCCTCAAGTTTGGATATATATGTTAATCTAATATGTACCAGAGAATAATCAGAGCAGTCAGTGGCTCCCAAATATCCAAAAAGGTGCCCATAATTATTCACATACTCATCCTCCTGCTCTTTTCCTCACTCCCTAATATATTCTTTTTCCATAACAGAATTGCCCCTTTTTCCCCTAACTACCTACCCTTCATTCCTTTGTGCATTTATCCTTGTTAGCTTCTGCATAGTCTGTGGTCCCACATGGTATTTTAGAATTCCTTCGTGTGTATATTCTGGACGCAACAGGCCTATCAATACCTCCCCCTTTAAGACCCACCTTGTCCCTAAGGTGAAATTTGGGAAACTGCAACATAATGTCATCATAGAATTCCCAAGAGTTTTTGCAAGTAGGTAATCCTTGCCATTTCAAGAGCATTTTCAGGCATCCATCTACAGAATACATGGTATCCAAAAGAATTTCAGGACTGAGCTGTAGCTCCATATCTTCAGTCAAATAACTGGGTAGTGGTTGGTGATTCACAAAAGGACCAATGAGCTTTTTGAGTTGGGATATGTGAAAAGTGGGATGAATTTTGGTCCCGGCTGGCAAATCTAATTTATATGCTACTAGTCCCACATGTTTAGGAATCATAAAAGGTTCATAAAATTTGGGGCTAAGCTTCTCATTAATTCTTTTGGCACGTGTCTTGAATCTGTATGGCTGGAGCTGGAGAAACATGGTAGAGACTTCCAACCAAACACAGAACCAACAACAGAGAACAGGGGATTGGGACCTAATAAACTGGATTCTGGTATATTTATGGAATTCAAGAGACAATTACAAGCTAATAACAGTACAACGGTGACAACAATTACAGTAAAAAGGGTAATTAACAAGAGCTGTGAAATGAAATAACAAGGAAAAAAGGTAAAAAGATAATATGAGACAATTGAAGAGGCCTCACTCTCTCCTAAGGTTCCACTTCGAATGCCAATTCCAGATGATTCCTTCTAGCACCCCTTCCACTACACTTAACCAATTCCCCCGTAACTACCTTGCTCTCCCACGCTTCTATTCTGTTTTGCTGAGTCAGCACCCTCACTTGGGTCAGCTTCTACGTAATCAGCATCTTCACTTGGGTCAACATCTGCATTTGGGGCCCAAATCCTTCTATTTTTATCTCTACGGTACACTTTACATGGTGGTTTTGTATCAATACTCCCCTCCTAAACACTCACCTTGTCCTCAAGGTGAGGTTTAGCCCCCAAGCACCTTCCACCGGGATCCCATTGCTTGAATGGTAAACAACTTATGACAAAAGCATAATGATTTCTTCCAATAATAGTGCTCTTAGAGCCAAACCGAATCCGCCCTTGTGTAGCTGCCATCTTGCTCATCTCAAGGTTAACAACCCCTTCAAATAGTGCTTGAAATGCAGTTAGAAGACTTTGCTACAGTTCCTGCTGTCCATAATAGGCTAATTTAATATGACAACTTCTAAATATCAACTTAAGCAAACAAAGGACAACAACATAATTTTGTTCAATAGCCCCCCTTATAACTTTCTCCCAATCTCTGAAAAATATAATAAGAACAAAAATTGCGACTTGTAGTTTGCCATCCCCATTATGGTTGTGAACGAGAGAGTCCAAAAAATCAACATAGAATGTAACTATGAGTTCTGAGCTTCCTATAATTGAACCAAGCTGTTCCTACACAACCTTAGCCTCAATTAAATTTCCTTTTACAGGTAAGCCATATAGCCTTGCAAGATTATCTTGTGCTATATTTATGTAATCGCAACAGAATTGGTATCTTTTTCCAAAAGCTGAAACAAAATTGTCACGTACCATTACACTATGAGAATGTAATGCATTTAGGTACCTTACACCAACGCATAACCTTGAAGATGCCCCTCCAACAAGGGGTTTGAAAACAGATCCTCCACTCTCTCGGTCATTTTTACAAGCACCTATCACCAGCCACTCCAGAAAAAAAGACCCAAAAATAAACACCACCCGAGTCACATGGCAATCCCTAATGCCCATTTCGGAGAACCCCTCTTATACGCAAATGTCGACATCGTTCCTTCATTTGTACTTGCTCCAGAAGTGGAGCAATGAAAGCATTGCACAAGGCTGATGGCGCAAAATCGAGAATAAAAGGTCGAAGATCCATAGATTTTGTAAAGGCATTGAAAGCGGAATGATAGAGGTTGCAAAAGGTGGAAATTAGTTCCTCTGACATTGTTTTCTTTCTCAGCGAATTTTGCGCCCCTAGCACCTATATTACTCATGACATATCAAGCGAGAGAGTGAAAGTTTTGAACCATTGGAATCGTTACCCAGAAAGCTCATTTGAGATTCTTTATTTCCTGCCCAGCCATTCATAAGGATTCTTCGCTCCGCTTTTGTTATAGTTGTTGGGCTTGCTAGATAGGGACCAAATATTTTAGGTCTAATCAGGTCATATATAGTCTTAACCCACAAACCCAATCTCTCTTTAATGTAAAGGTAGATACGCTACTAGTTTGGACTTGGGGCGGGTTGAGAGTAATTTGGGCCTGATGACCCATTATGAGAAAAAATTGGCCCTATTTCTCAAGTCGGCCATTAGACCCATCTCTTCATTTGTCCTTTGCACACATACACAACTTTTGCTGTTCATAGCTGCGCTCCAGCTCCTTCACGAAAAACCTCAAGTCCGGTGGCTCCGGTTGTAACGCCCCAATTTCATAATCGGATTGTTAACTTACATATGGTACTTTTATGCGCATGAAAATTTCTTTAGCGGAAGACTTTATTTTCATTTCACCATTACCTAGTGTAATTAGGTGAGTAAACTTTTTCTTTTCTTTTTATATGTATTGCCATGTTTAATTCATTATTCAATCTGTTATTATCATCTGTACAATCTCGTACCTGTACAGTGTTCTTAATTATCATAATTAATAATCATAATATTTTTAACGTAACTAGTATACAAATCATGAAAATGAATATACATTATATATTATGTAAAGAACCTTGGGATACACCACCCCAAAAGCTAGCTCAAAGGGTGGGAGTGCGCAAGATCTTATAAACTCTACATTAGTTGCACATACAACCAATGTGGGACTAAATATCTCAACATACCCCCTCACACGAGAGCCCATTGGGCTTGAAGAGTGGACAATACAATAGGCCCAGCCTACCTGTGCTAAGAAATGCCACAAGAGAAAGTGGGGGGCGGCGAGGCTCTGACACCATGTAAAAAACCAATTCAACCCAAAAGCTTAAGTTGTTGGGTGAGGCTACATTAATGGTTTTATATATCTCAACATAGCTCTTGTGTGGCCAAGAAATTAGAAAAATCAATAGAAACATATTTCTTAGCATTATCACTACGTAGAATACGAATAGAAACACCAAATTGAGTATGAATCTCAGTAGAAAACTTTTTATAAATGGAAAATAACTCAGAACGATTTTTCATTAAATAGGTCCAAGTGCAACGGGAAAAATTATCAATAAAGGTAACGAAATACCGAAAATCTAAAACAGACAGGTACGACTTGGACCCCAGATATCTGAATGAACAAGAGAGAAAGGGGCATCAGCTCGTTTATTGACTCGACTGGCAAAAGAGGAGCGTGTATGCTTCCCTTGTTGACATGACACACAATCTAAAGACTGAAGACCGGACAAAAGAGAAACCATTTTCTGCAACTTTGAAAGACTTGGATGACCAAGGCGACTGTGGATAAGTTGTGGAGATTCTGTGAGAGAGCATGCTACTGAAGGACGAGGCACATCCAGATAATAAAGCCCCCGTG
Source organism: Gastrolobium bilobum (assembly GCF_033153095.1). Taxonomy (NCBI): domain Eukaryota; kingdom Viridiplantae; phylum Streptophyta; class Magnoliopsida; order Fabales; family Fabaceae; genus Gastrolobium; species Gastrolobium bilobum. The sequence goes on from NW_026897558.1 coordinate 125,832, forward strand.
ACTCACGACCCACTCCAATCATTTTTCCCGTACCCGGATCCTGCACAGAAACAGAATGGTTAGAGAAAGTAATGGTGCAAGTGAGGGAGTAGATCAACTTACTAATAGAAATTAAGTTATAAGAGATGCCAGGAATGTAATAGACAGATGTCAGGGCCAAGGTAGAGGTCAGACGAGCTTGTCCAATCCCACGAACTGGGGCTTTGGTTCCATCCGCAAGGGTAAAAGACGGTAAATGATCAGAATAAGTAAGAGATGTAAAGAGTTCCTTATTACCACAGAGATGATCGGTAGCACCGGAGTCAAATATCCAAGTGCCAAGTGATGTAGAATGAGAAACACAAGCAACGGGATTACCAGTATAAGGCTGAGACTGAGGAGAAGCCTTCCTGAGAGGAGTTTGGAGTGCAGCATAGTACAAACCTGAACCAAATGATGCATTGTCTGACTGAGCTTGCAACAATAGAAGGAGAGTTAACCTCCGAGAGATCAGGAGATGCTGCTGTCATTTAAAGATAAAATATAAAAGCCGTAAACGAAGGCAAACGATATCCAATCAAGGAGAACCACGCGTCTAAAGTCAGACCCACAGAAAAACAATCACAGATCCAGAAAGGGGAGGAGAAGGTGAGCTTCTCTGTCTAAGACCGGCCGGAAAAAGCCGCCGGAGTAGTGCACACGCGCCGGTAGAAGGTGGCGCGTGAGGCCTATGCGCAGAGGATGTGGGCGGCGCGTGACGGTGCGTGAGGGATGCGTTGGTGACCGGACCTCCACAGACTTGATCGCCAGGAGGAGACGGTTCTGATCGCGCGACGTCTGGTCTGAAAAGTCGCCGGAAAACGGCTCCGGTGGCCTGAACAGTGGTCCTAGTGGCGGACGGTGGTTCCGGTGGCCGTCGACGGTGCTGACGCGTTTGAAAAATTACTCAGAAGCTGTTTACAGCCCTAGATGGCTTGCCGGAAGGACGCACGTCAAAGAAAGAGGACTCCTAAGCAGTGGGCTTAGGTTTTAAAGCAAAAAAAAGGTTTTTAAGCAGAAGCGAGGGTCCTCAGAACAAAAGAGCCTCGCCGCCCCCCACTTTCTTTCAAGTGGAATTTCTTTGTTCGCACAGGTATGTGGGCCTGTGCATTGTCCACCCTTCTAGCCCAGTGAGCTCTTGTGTGAGGGGGCGTGTTGAGATATATAAAACCATTAATGTAGCCTCACCCAACAGCTTAAGCTTTTGGGTTGAATTGGTTCTTTACATATTATATTGTAATATCATACTCATACCAAATACATACTGAAGTAACATCCAACATATAAACTTGTTCATAGGCTACATATGCCTACCAAAATAGATGTCAACGATAACATGCATCATATCTAATCATGTCTCTATAACATATGTCAATACATAAAACTACTACTTGTAACTTTATCTTCTAGCCACTCTGCATTGGCCTCTTGCCCTTTGGAGGCTGTCCTGCTACTGATGTACTTGTGATTTAAATCACAGCCCACGACAGGTGAGAAATGAATCCCATTAAGACTCTGGGTTTATGGAGTAATCTCCACCCATGAGTTTACTTTCTGCATGAAAGGTCAGATATATAGCATAGCATACATCATATAAACATTTCATAACTTATCATAACTTATCAGAAGACTCCCAAAGCGTAATTTCTCACTTTGACCAGTTCACACATAATCTCCGAGAACCGAAGTCCCCCCACGGAGTTTGTTCATTGATCAAGAACCATACTTGTCATATCATATCATATAGTCTACATGAATGCAACTATACTAAGTATTTAACATATAAAACATACAAACATACAAATATCCTAACCATCATCCCACTGGATTATGGTGGATCAACAAGAAAGGAGAAAACTCCTTAAACCAAAAGCTTACCTGTAAACACCTTTCCTTATACTTAATTATTTGAAACTGGTCCGCTTAACTCACTTCTCTTGATTCCAAACTAAAATACATAAACATGGACATCATTAACTATCAATCCAAAACTTTTTTTAAACTTGAAGAATTCTACGTTTTCCATGCATAGTTCGAAATCTTCCATACTTACATAATCTTACTTATTCATTTATGCCACCAGACAAGTCTCTATATTAAACATCTAGACTTCCCATATTAACATAACATAGACTTTCTACTAAAATTACTAACATATCCGAAACATAGACTTAGAAAAAGACTTACAAATTTCCTATCTTTTAACTTAACTTAACCATAACTTATTTCTTAAAACCACTTAAAATAATCTTCATTCAACTTATAAAAATCTTAACTTACTTAGTATTACATCATATAGTCGAAATATAACACATAATTTTAGACCATCCTTTTTCATTTCTAAACCGTTCAATTTAGACTTTTACCGAATAAAAACCTATACAAACACTAAAACTTCATAAAAACCATCATACAAGACCATATGAATTCTTAAAAATCATTTTCATAAAAGACCCATAAATTGATAGACAGAAGCTTATTTTAAGAATTCTATCCGTAGAAATTGAGAGTTTATACCTTAGATAGGTTAACGGGACCCAGAAATCAAATTAGAACCGAATGAACATAAAAAAAACCATCCTTTTTCAAGGAGGCAGCAAGGAGCTCGTGGCTAAAGGTGGACATATCTCACTCATATGAACTCCTATTGATGTTCTAAGACCAAGGCTATGATCACAAGATCCTATACTATAAGTTTCGTGAAATGGGATTTTTGGAAAAAGTGACTAAAACTATATGAAAATCTCACTTTTTTCTCTCTAAAAATGCGTGCCTAAACCATGAAGAAAATAGAAGTTAAATGCTATTGAATGATAGCCTGTTTATAGGCATAAGGCCGCAGTCATCAAGAAGAAAAAGAGAAGGCTTCTCGTGGAAGATAACTTAGTGAGCAAGTTTCCATGACATAGTGAGCAAGTCGCCTTACTTGGCGTCCAAGTCAACCTACTTGGCGCCCAAGTTAACTTGATGAACAAGTTAACTTGCTTTGGAAGACAAGCCACACTAACTTAGCGGCTAAGCAACTCAAGTGGTGTCATGGAGAAGCTACTTAAATAACTTAAGGAACAAGTAACTAAACTTGCCGAATAAGCTAACTTAGTGACTAAGTTTTCATGAAACTTAGTGACTAAGTCTTGAAAAGTAGTGTGATGAAGAAACTATCTAGGTAACTTGTAGGACAAGCTACTAGATGACTTGTTTAGCAAGTAAGCTATGTTACTTCTTGAAGAAGCCATCTTAATAACTTAATGACTAAGTAAACCAAACTTAAGGACTAAGCAATTCAAATTTAATGGACAAGCTATTGAGATAACTTGTTGAGCAAGTAACGTACCTTGACCAACAAGCAAGGTTGCTTGACTGACAAGAAAACTCAGATTACTTGATAAACAAGAAAGGTAACTGAGAAACTTAGACAACACACCACTTAACCTTTATATGAAATAACTCTACTCTTTTTCATTTTCTCTAATCTTAACTTATTTGTCATAAATATTCTACTCATAATTAACATACCTTTATACCACTTAAAATTCATGAAATTTCCTAAAGAATTTGATTTTACTATCAGAATCTAGTTTAGACCAAGTTTCGCTAATTTCCAAAATAGTACCTAAACTGTCTCATAATTTTGACTTTTGACCTTCACATCCAAATATTACTAATAAGGTCCTAATCGACTTGCTTGGCATAAATGACATTCCCATAAATAATATCATGATAATTTCATGATTATCAGATTAAACTTACTTAAATCCTTAATTTCATATACTTACTGGTATGAGTTGTTATACCGGTAAAGGTGGTGGATCAACTACCACCACTGGTGGATGTGGTGTCTCCGCCACTGGCACGATCTGAACCTCCCTTGTATTCCTTCGATTTTCACTTCTTATTCCATGCTGTGCTCTTTCGTGGTGCTCTGTTGTTGTAGAATCTTGTGGTTGTTTTTGATACCTGGCCGTTATTTCGTTTCGGTTTCTCCTCTTTCTTTGAGTTTCAACAGCCACTCCCTCGATTGCAAGCTTCTTCTAAGTTGTCTGGATCTCCTCCTTGTCAAGAACAAGCGGATCTGATGCGTCTGGTTGAGGCATTTGGTCCACAAGCATCGTCGATGGTTGCTTTTCCAATTCAACTTTTCCATTTTCTTCTTCGCCATTAGTTTCCTTCCCTTGTTTTGATGTCTCCTTCGTCTCTTCTACAAAGTTTCTATTCATCTTCGTTTCTGAACAATGATGTTCCGTTTCTTCTTCCTCGTCGCAAAGATATAAATCTGGATCGTATTACGGTCGAAATTCCTTTAGCATCGCCTTTGAGAGATCCCACCAACTTGCCTTCTAATTTGATGCTCTCCAAAAAATGTACCAGATGCATTTGTGTCCTTTTAGCCCCCTTGCAGCTATTGAAATTTTCTTAGTTTTCAACGTTCCTTTCACCTTGAAGTATTACTACATTTGGATCTGCCATCCATAAGCTTCCAATCCATCAAACACTGGAATCATCTTGAAATTAGGTACAAAAGCTCTCGGACTGAGAGCTCTGATACCAATTTGATAGAGACTTCCAACAAAACACAAAACAAACAACAGAGAACAGGGGATTTTGATATGAACCTCAACAAGAATAGGGAGACCCAAAACCAATTTAGTTAGGATCGATCGTTTCTAGAATTAGGAATTTAAAACAAGAAATAAAGAATCTTGACCCGTTATCTATTACCAAATGGGCCAATCACAAGGTCAAGGGCCAAGAAGTTTATGGAAACTCTTAGTGGGTTGATCCAGCAAATGTGGGCTAATCATGAAGACATAAAGTCCAAATTAAATCATAATCAGAAGTTAGTTAATGTTTTCAATGCAAGGGAGGTTGAGTGGAATAATTAGCAATTTTCAATGTCATTAATGTTTAGTGGGCTGATTAGAGTCATTAATGCTTAGTGAGGCTGATTAACATTTGCAATGTCATTAATATTTAGTGGGCTGATTTGAGTCTTTTTCTTTTTTCAAGTTGTCAACTTTAAATTAGTGTCTTTTCATTTGTTAGTCTTTTCCTATTCTTGGAGGGATTTCCAAGTATAAATAAGGGAGGATATAACTCTTATAATCAGATTTTGAAGTTATGATATCAATAGAGATGTTTCTTCTCTTTGGTTCTTATCTAGAACTCTGAATTTATCAAGAAGCTTGTTTTTGTGGCGTTCAAAACAGACTTATCACTCACAATCCTTCTTTTTTTGGGTGTGGCGTCTACAATCTTTCTTATACCTTTGGTTCTTATCTTCCATAGATAACGGGTCGAGGTTCTCTTTTTATTGTTCAAATTCTTGATTATAGAAACGATCCTATCTAAATTGGTCTTGAGTCTCACTATTCTTGGTGAGGTTCACATCAGATTTGGACCTGATAAACTGGATTCTGATATATTTATGGAATTCAAGAGACAATTACAAGCTAATAACTGTACAACGATGACAACAACTACAGTAAAAAGGAAAATTAACAAGAGATGGGAAATGAAATAACAAGGGAAAAAGGTAAAAAGATAGTGAGACAATTGGAAATGCCTCATTCTCTCCCAAGGTTCCACTTCCAATGCCAATTCTAGATGATTTCTTCTAGCACCCCCCTCCACTACACTTAACCAATTCCCCCGTAACTACCTTGCTCTCCCACACCTGTATTCTGTTCTGCTGAGCCAACACCCTCACTTGGGCCAACTTCTACGTAATCAACATCTTCACTTGGGTCAACTTCTGCATTTTGCGCTCAAATCCTTCTATTTTATCTCTACGGCACACTTTCCGTGGTGGGTTTGTATCAAAACACTTCATCCCCTACTTTAAATTCCATTTCCCTCCTTTATTATCTTGTTGTTTCATTCTATTTTATGTTCTCAGTACATTAGACTTAGCTCCTCTAAAGTGTGGTCACGGTCTTGAAGGTGTGTGGAAACTGAATCAACCTTGCAATTAGAGAGAATTGCCACCTGAATAAGGGAGGTGGAGGGAGGCCATATAGAGCCTGGAAAGGAGTCATTCCAGCTGAATTGCGATAGGTACTATTGTACCAGAATTCTACCCATGGTAGCCATTTAATCCACTCTTTGGGTTTGTGAGAGCGAAAATATCGTAGGTAAGATTCTAGGATTCAGTTGACAACCTCTGTTTGCCTATCCATTTGCGGATGATAGGCGTTGTTGAAACGCAAGCAAGGTCCTGATAGTTTGAAATCCTCTTTCCAAAAGTTGCTGATAAACACCTTGTCTCCATCTGAAATGATGCTTTTGGGATACCTATGCGGCCTTAGATTTTCCTGACTATAACCCGTAGCTACTTCTAAAGCCGAACATGGGTGTTGCAATGGTATGAAGTGGCTGTATTTGGTAAGACAGTTAACTACTACCATAATGGTGTCTCCTCCTTTGGTCCTTGGAAGTCCTCCAATAAAATCCATGGAGATGTACTCCCACAATTTATCAAGTATGGGTAAAGGCTGTAATGTAACAGTGCCGTAGGATTTAGGGCTTGGTATTTGTTTCTTTAACACTCCTCATAACTCTTAACAAACTTCTTAATATTGTTTCTCATCCCTTAACATAATTGATGCTATGCTTTTATAAGTTTGAAGAGAACATGAATGGTCTCTGATGGGCCTGAAAAGTGGTGAGTTGGTTAGGTGCTTAGTTAGAAAATTGTTTTAGAATATTCTTAGAGAATAGGATAAAAGGAGGGTGAGTGTGTGGAGTAGGGTAGGCATGAATAAAGTGAATATTTGGGGGAATTAGGGATCTCTTGGAACCTAGGTGTGTTGGTTCTAAGAGTGAGCTAATGGTTTTTGGGTTTATTTTAGTTAGTGTTTGTAAGGAGCTTCTCTCCTTTATTTTACTTTAATATAATTTTCTGGTTCCATCAATTTGGTATCATAGCATTTTCGATCCAAAGGTTATTGTTGCGAACTCGACAAGTATACCGGTCGTACAAGTAATAAGTGAAGAGTAGAGTATCGTTCTTACGATGACTAATTACAAGCAATAGTTTCACCGTTTTTATCTAAGACAATTCCAAAGGTGATTTAATAGGTAACCAATATTTAATTAAAAATTAAATATAGATGACAGTAAAAAAAATTAATTAAAAAGATTAAATTGAAATTATGAATAAAAATGCAGTTAGGTTTACTTCACCTCTTATCTCCCTTAATTGGTTTAATTACAATTCAATAATATTTTATCTCAATTATTTCAAACAATTCATCATCTAAAAATTAATTGGTTAAATTTTAATGTCTTAGTTCTTTAACCCTTTATCCCAATCGGAATCTTAATGTCTTAGGAATCCCTTTTAGATTAAGCCTTAAGCGCAATGAATTACAAAAGTTTGCAATTCCTACAAGCCTATGTTTAGATCATGCAAGAATTGGTGTTCTACTCCTGTCTAGATCAAGATCCCAATATGTCTATTGTGAACTCTAACCCTCTTTATCCCTATATAATTGGCCAGATCATACAAGAATTTAAACATGCAAATCAAGGTAAAAACAAATAATTTGAGATAGTTTATTAATGAAAAGAATTAAACCAAGACAAGGATTCACGTCAGATCCATATTCCTAACTAGAGAAGAAACTTAGCCAAACATAGCTGACTTAAACACAATAAAAAAATAAAAGAAAATAGAAGAAGAAGAAAATGCCCAGATTCTTCCAGTTCCTCTCTCTCTTAGCTTCTCCAATCTCTAGCAAAAGCTTCTCTGTACTCTGAATGTGCTAGCCTTTTTTCTGTTTCCAAGAGTTTCCTTTTTATAGTGATGAAATCATATCTTTTAATTTTTCATAATATCTTCAATGAAACTTCTCTAGAATCTCCAATCATATTTTTATTCAAATCCTTAAAATCTTTCCTTTTATATTTAAAGGAAAATTTTCCTTAAAAATATTTAAGGAAAAATTCAATAAGATCTTCAATGAATTATATGATTCAGAAATCCGAAATAAATCTACTTGAGCTCTCCAATTTATCTTTTTATTGAGTTGAAAATTACTGCAAAATATAAGAATTTTTATCAAAATATTAATGAGAATAAAATAACAATTTAATTACAATTCTCATATCTTTTAATTATTTTTAAATCAATTTCATACTCATATTAACCCTTAATACATAATAAATTGGAGACTCATCAAACAATTCCCAGATTTAGACATTGCTGTCCTCAGCAATAAACTAGAATAAACAATATGAAGCAGTAAAGCAACTTTGTGAAAGGAAACACATGAAATTCAAGCATAATATTGCATTAAACAAATAATTAGGAATAATTGCTCAGGAGAATACTATGTTAATCTTGAATGACTTCCAGTGTTGATAACTTCAAATAATATTTTCTAGTTTTCAATTAGAATAGAATCTAACTCGAGTCCCCTCACTAGGATAATTAATACACTCATCGCTCAAGTGTTTGGGGTAAAATCACTCAATCCATCATTGTAAGAGCACTACCATAAGCTTGATCCTATTTTCAAGTTCCTAAAATTGAGGAACACAGACAACATGCATATAATGATCAAAAGGTCTTTTCAGGGTTGTAATGCGACATGGTACGGGGTAGGAATATTTGGGAAGTAGCTAAATTTTATATATGAGATTGAAGCACATTAATCCAATGCAAAATTATTCAATTCACATGCTTCTTTTCACTACTTTTTTCTACTGCATAATTTTCCTTTTCCCGACAACTTTTATTTTCTTACTTGCTGCCTTATTCATCACTTAACAAAAACAAAAACAAAAACAAAAATATTTTTTTTTCTTTTTCTATTTTTCTATTTTTTTTTACACAACAAAACTATTGCAGCTTTATTTAATATTTTTCTTCCTCACTTTGAGCATTCTTCCTCTCTTCTCGTTACTTAACACTATTCATAATAACTTCACTTGAATATTTGACAAGTCTTTCAATCTTATTTAAAGGTGGGATAATTAAGAATAGAGGTTAAGTAACAATGTGGATAAAAAAAAAAAAAAAAAAAAAAATCAGTCTCAGGCTCAAAAGGGTTAGCAATAGAATTTTTTTTTAGGTGGTCTATTTAGCCGGTGGGTTATATAGAACAAAGTGTCTTTATCATCTCAATCTATGCATGCATCAAGAGAGAAATAGAGCAATTTCTAAAGTACTATTATAGTGAGGTCTAAAAAAAAATTATATTGTTTAGGCTCAAACCTCATGTGTTGTGGAACCAAGCTAGAATACTATTCCCTACTTTCCAATCAAAATATTATCCAAAAGTCATCAAAAGGAAAATCATTCAAACGAGGAGTCATATTCTCCTAGACGAGATTTCAATGCAACATCATGGTAGAAAAATCATTGTGAATTCTCATAGTGTCAGTTGTGCTTCTTAAAGTCTATTAAGGTTTATTAACCAATTCATCTCACACTAACTTGGAAAAACATTCAGATTCAGGAGGATAATAAAAAAAAAATAAGAAAAAAATCAAAAGGAGTGAGATATCTTCCTTGAATTTGAAAAATCTTGTTGGGTGTCTTTCTCTGTGTCTATTCCCCAGTCAAAGCATGCTATGTGACAATTCCCTGATTTAGAACATTGTTGTTCCCAACAATAAACACGAAACTAGAAATGAGGTGACTCTATTCTGCATACTTAGAACAAACACAGAGATTAAAACAAATTAACATGATAATACCAACAACAAATATCAGAATGAGTATGTATCTCAATACAGTACTAAATAAAAAGAAATAAAATAAAATAAAATAAAACGAAAAAGAAGTGGTGTAATCAAAATAAAGTGTGGTGAGTATATTCCTCGGCTTCCTCCTCAGCTGGCACTGCTGGTGGCATTTAGTGATGAATGGTGGCTTGGCTATTTGGTAGCGCACTTTGCGCCAGTTGCTGAACAAGGGTGGCGCATTTTGCTGGTACTCACAGAAACTTCCATTTAATGGCGCTTCTTGCACGGAACTTGGCGCTCGACGCGCGGACGGTATGTGGTTTCTTCGCGCATGAAGTACTACCTTGGTGCATTTAGCGTAGGCTTATCGAAAGCTTGATCCCCTGGCACCCAACGCTCCACATTGGTGCTTTTTGCGCCACATCTTGTTTGATTTTATATCCTCTAACTGAGTCTTTCACAAACTGAGATTCTACACGAAAATTCACTCTCTTAGTCAAAATTAAAAATTAACGTAACATAATAATAAAAAAAATTAAAAAATAAAATTAAAGAAATAAAAAAAATAAAAGATACGAAATAGAAAAACTTATTAGGTTGCCTCCCAATTAGCGCTTGTTTGATGTCATGAGCCTGACGTACCCCTCATGATTACGGTGGTCGGAAGCACGCAACCATTGATGACCCAGTCTTCTTGGTCTAGTGTTTTGCTCTTCCATAATAATCCTGCACAGATGGATGAGGTGGATTGGCCTCAGGAGCTCTAAATTTAGACTTTACGTTCTTTCCCTTGCTCCTAGGCTTTTCCATCTTAACTTTCGTCTTGCGTTCATGGACTTCCTTCTTGTTCCCTTCCTCAACCTTCTTCTCAGCAATGCAGTAAACTTAACCTTCAGGTTTCCTTGTCAATTCAACTAGCTTTTCTTTCTGTGCATTTGTAACTTCAGTTGAATCAATGGCTTTAACTACCTCAGTCAGTAGATCATCATTGAGTAGTTCTGAGAAGTTCAAAAATTTTGCAAACTGATCTTCAATGGTGGGAGGGTTTGCTTCCTCAATGATTTTCTCTATAATTGCTTCTTCTATTACATCGATCTAAAAGCAGTCTTCTTTGTCTCCAGGGTGCTTTATAGCCTCAAAAACATTCATCTTGAATTCACCACTATTAAGTCTAAAGATCATTTGCCCTTGCTCCACATCAATTAGTGTTGTAGCGGTTGCTAAGAATGGTCTCCCCAAGATGAGAGGCATGTTGTCATCTTCTTCCATATTAAGCACAACAAAATCAGCTGAAAATATATAATCATTTACCTTTACAAGGACATCTTCTAGCACTCCTTCCGGCATCTTGATGGATCGATAAGCAAATTGGAGAGACATCAAGGTAGATTTCATCTCCGTTATCCCCAAAGATTGTGCAAAAGAAAGAGGCATCAAGTTGACATTGGCTCCCAGATCACATAGAGATCTTCCTACTTTAACATTCCCGATCGTACAAGGGATGCTAAATCTCCCTGGGACTTTGACTTTAGACGGCAACCCCTTTTTGATCACAACACTACTCTCTTCAGTTAAAGCTACCGTTTGCATCTCTCTGAGCTTATGCCTGTTTGACAAGAGACCCTTCATGAATTTAGCATAAAGAGGCATGTTCTCAAGAGCTTCAGAGAATGGAATGTTAATTTGCAGCTTTTTAAACATCTCCATGAACTTCGAGTATTGCTGCTTCTCTTTGTCTTGCTTTTGCCGAAGAGGGTATGGAGCTTTTGCATAAGGATTTGGTTGACTGAATCTTTTTGGAAGATTCTTTGCAGCCCTCTTATCACGATTAATTGCTCCTCCAAAGTAGGTTACTTCATCATAATTAGGAGTCTCTTCTTTCTTAGTATCCTCCTCCTTTGGCACTTCTTTGTCTAACTTGGCTAGTTTATCTTGAGGTTCAATTACTTTCCTACTCCGAGAGGTGATTGTATTACAATACTCTCTTGGATTAACCACAGTATCACTAGGCATTGTCCCCGGAGTTCTTTCATTCAATTGCTTGGCCAGCTGTCCAATTTGAGTTTCAAGATTTCGGATTGAAGCCTCCTGATTCTTGATCGATGCCTCTTGAGTATTGAAGTTCGATCTTGTCTCTTGAATGAAAGCATTGGTGGTTGAAGCCATGGTTTCCGCCATTTTCTCCAAAGCTGAATATGAGCTAGATGGAACAGGATGTTGTGGCTGTTGTGGATTGTAAGAGAGACCTGAGTTATTCCTCCAACCCCTGGTTGTTATTACCTTGGTAGTTGTTCCTTTGCGAGTTCCCTATATAGTTGATTTCTGAAGGTTGAGCTAGTGGGCAGTTTGCAGTCAAGTGTCATTCAGCACATGTGTCACATACTACTGGTTCCTCAGCATTGATGGCAGAGATTTGATTCTTAGCAACTATCTTTGTGAGAGATTCCATCTGCTTCTGCAAACTCTGTTGACCAGTCATTAAGATGTAAAGTCTATCCACTTGCATAATGCCTCTTTTTGAGCATTCTCTTCAGCAGCTAATTCTTCAATGAGTTGTAGAGATGCAACTAGAGCTTTGTTAACTAATGATCCATTAGCAGCCCCGCATTCAGGAATTTTCTATCAGTAGGACATATACCATGGTAGAAGAGCTTCACTTTATCTCTTGCTTGAAGAGCATATTGTGGACAAGCTGTCAATAAGCCTTTGAATCTCCTCCAAGCTGCGTCAAAAGATTCACCATCATGTTGAGAGAAATGATCAATCTCTCGCTTCTTCTGCATGAATTTAGAAAGAATAAAGTACTTCTTTCTAAATTTAAATACCAAGTCGTCCCATGAAGTGATGCTCCCTTCAAGTTCATTCTGCAGCCATTTCTTTGCTCTTCCTTTCAATGTAAAAGGAAAAAGTATCAGACGAATGGCATCAGTGCTAACTCCATTATGTTTGTGAAGCCGACATAGTTCCAAAATTCCCGACACATGAAGATTGGGATCATAGTCGTCCTCCCCTGAAAATTGATTGTTCTGGAACAGCTGCAAGAAGGCCGGATGAACTTCAAAGTTATTTGACTGGATTGGTGGAATGACGATTGCAGAAGAGACAAGTGCAAGTGATGGGTTGAGGAATTGCTCTATGGTATCCTCATGTGGTATTTCTTCAGCCATAGTTGATGTGTCTCCTTGGAAGAGTGATTGGTTCCCTCTTTCTTTTTCTTTTCGCTCCTTAGTGAGCCTTTTATTCTCCCTTGCTATCTTTTCAATTTTCGTTCGTAGAGCAAGTCGTTTGGATCAACTGTACCTCGCATAAACCAGAATAAAAAAAAATTAGCAAGGGTGAAAAAAATAAAATACTATAAAAATATAGAATATAAAAAATAAAATAAAAATAAAGGTCTAATCTTAAAACTCCACAGATACTACTATTGTTGATTTTTAGTCCTCGACAACGACGCCAAAATCTTGTTGCGAATACGGCAAGTATATCGGTCGTACAAGTAATAAGTGAAGAGTAGAGTGTAGTTCCCCTGAGGACTAATTACAAGCAATGGTTTCACCGTTTTTGTCTAAGACAATTCCAAAGGTGATTTCACAGGTAACTAATATTTAATTAAAAATTAAATATAGATACTTGAATATAAAATATTAATGTTGTGTATTAAGTTAATACAAAGAGTTACAATATATAGAGACCCTAATGGGCTTAAGTGAGAAGCCCAGACCTAATACAAAATTAAATAGGAAAAGAATATTTACAGATAGGAAGGTAATCTATACAAATCTATATATCTAATATTTCCTATTCTAACACTCCCCTCAAGTTGGTGCGTATATATTTTGAGCGCCATTCTTGTTACAAATGTATTCAACCCGAGGACCTCTAAGAGCTTTAGTGAAGACATCCGCTAGTTGATCATTAGAGTTGACAAAAGCTGTTTTGATTTCTCCTGACTGAATCCTTTCTCGAATGAAGTGACAATCAATCTTTATATGTTTGGTTCTTTCATGAAATACAGGATTGGAGGATATATGTAGTGCAGCTTGATTATCTCAAATGAGTGTCATGGGTTGTTTCTGTTCACAAAGACGAAGCTCTAAATCAACTGCTTTAACCAGATTAACTCACAAGTAGCAATTGCCATTGCACGATACTCAGCTTCTGCACTAGAGCGAGCAACATGTTGTTTCTTGCTCTTCCAAGAAATTAAGTTTCATTCAAAGAAGACACAATAACCGGAAGTAGAGCGCCTGTCTGAGGGTGATCCTGCCTAATCAGCATCTGAATAACCACAAATTTCTGTATTTCCCTGATCCGAATACAACAAACATTTTCCTGGTGCTCCTTTGATGTATCGGAGGATCCTCGCAGCAGCACCCCAATGAGAATCATAAGGAGAATCAAGGAACTGACTAGCCGTACTAACAGTGAAAGAAATGTCTGGCCTAGTCACAGTAAGATAATTGAGCTTCCCAATTAGCCTCCGATAATGACCAGGATCAGATAATGGCTCCCCCTGTCCGGGCAATAACTTGACATTGGGATCCATGGGTGTATCAACTGGTTTACACCCCAACATACTAGTCTCTTCTAGGATATCCAAGGCATACTTCCTTTGACAGATAGAAATGCCCTGTCTAGATTGTGCCACCTCAATTCCCAAGAAGTAACGCAGCTTCCCAAGGTCCTTTGTTTGAAATTGACTGAATAAATACTGTTTTAACTAACGAATTCCAACTTGATCACTTCCGGTGAGAATGATGTCATCAACATAGACTAACAAATAGATGCACTTATCAGGAGATGTGATCCTATAAAATACAAAATGGTCAACTTTACTGCGGATTAAGCCAAAAGCTTGAACAACAGAACTGAAGCGACTGAACCATGCTCGAGGAGACTGCTTGAGACCATATAAAGATTTACGAAGTCGGCACACCTTCCCAGACTCCCCTTGAGCAACAATGCCAGGTGGTTGCTCCATGTAAACTTCTTCTTGTAAATCACCATGAAGAAAAGCGTTTTTGATGTCAAGTTGAAGGAGTGGCCAGTGACGAACAACAGCAAGAGCAAGTGTTGAATATCATAGATACAAGAGGAAATGATAGTAATCCTTGTTGTATTAAACTACACAACATTGGTGCTATTATATAGCAAACCAATTGAAGAATACAAAGAGACACGCTCAATGTGGGACTTCTACACTATTAACACTAACACTCCTAACACTCCCTCTCAAGCTGTAGCATATAGATCATATGCTACAAGCTTGATACATAAATAATTCTCCCATTAGGAACCAAAAACAACAATGCTACATCAACGAAATGAAATGACTAAGTACAACAAATCAACTGGAATGACCATCAGTCTGAAGAGCTGATAAAGAGACAGTGCTGGAATGGACATCAGAGCATGGATGGTGCCGGAATTATCATCGGCAAAGACAACTGAGCTGACCAGGACATCAACATCAAGATCCCTCTCAGACATTTCATTTAACAGTTGGTGAGCAGCCTAGTTTACCCTTGACTTTGCTACAAGCTTATTACAAGAAAGACCAAGTAACATAACATCAAAATAAATCTCCTAAATGAGAAACCAAAAATCAACAATGTGCTAAAAATGGCGTCGAAATGAACATCAACATGGAAGATGCTGGAATGATCATCGGCAAAGACAATTGTGCTGGAATGACCATCAGCAACATGGACGGTGCTCCCCCTCAAGAGGAACTTCTAAACAGTGCCGGAATTATCATCGGCAAAGACAATTGTGCTAGAATGACCATCAGCAACATGGACAGTGCTCCCCCTCGAGAGGAACTTCAGTGTCGGAATTAACATCGGCGGAGACAACATCAACAACTTGGACAGTGCTCCCCCTCAAGATGGATGATGAATAGTATAAATACTCCATCTTGGGAAGAAAGAAGATTAAAAAAAAACAAAGAGTCTCTGATGCAAGCATATTTGGATATAAGCACTCACACCCCTTGAATATAAAATAATAATGTTGTGTATTAAGCTAATACAAAGAGTTACAATATACAGAGACCCTAATGGGCTTAAGTGAGAAGCCTAGAGTTACAATAGGAAAAGAATATTTACAGATAAGAAGATAATCTATACAAATCTATATCAAATCTATATATCTAATATTTTCTATTCTAACATAGATGACAGTAAAAGAAATTAATTAAAAAGATTAAATTGAAATTATGAATAAAAATGCAGTTAGGTTTACTTCACCTCCGATCTCCCTTAATTGGTTTAATTACAATTCAATAATATTCTATCTCATGGAAACGAAAAGAAGAAACAACTACAGGAGACGAAGAAGACGTTATAAAAGGGAAAAAAAAGAGGCAGATGAAAAAGAAGCAAATAAGAACAATGAAGAAGAAAGAGAAGGTATTCGGTTAGAAAAACAAATCGAAGAAGAAATTGGAGAATAAAAAATGAAGAAAGAGAAGCACAAGAAGACGAAGAAGATCAAGAGGGTTCTCGAGATTTGCCAAAGGAATCAAAAAAGAGAAGAGCATCTACACCTCGTTGATGATTTAGAAGAGACGATGATGATGGCGCAAGGAGTAGAGGATAAGGAAGCTGTGAGTAACCATATTGGACCTACTGGTGGACGTGTGAGCATTGGGCCGATGAAGGGATGTGTGAATTATTCTCATACGGCCATTACAAATAGAATTGTGAGAAGGGGCAATTCTGAATATAGGCCCCATATTCAGGTTAATAAAACTCGTAATGGGCCATCGGCCATCGGCCCAAATAACATTAACCCATCTTTTATGGTTGGTTTGGTATCAGGAACCCAACATCAAGAAGCGGCGACATCCAGCAATGGGAACGTGAGTATGACTGGCCGAAACCCAACTGTTAATGGAGGAGCACACAGTGCGAGATCCTGGCATTTGTCAACGGAAGAGATGAATAAGAAGTGGTGGAGGAATTTGTGCTTAAGGTGTGATGCTCCTTTCTCGCCGTACCAAAGTTTCCAAAGCTTGGAGCGACGTGTGAGGATCTTGGGTGAAGGTGGGACTAATCTTGAGGAAAAAATCGGATACAAAGATGGAGAGACGGTAGGGAAGGAAGAAATGCTCCAGCTTGCACAGAGAAACAAAGAAAGGGAGAAGGTGAGGATTTAGGTTGGGCCTCCTTTGGGTCAAAAGAGTTTCCGATCCGGAGCAGGAACCGGGTACCACCTGCGTGTAGCTTTGTCCAACAAGGCCAACAATCAGATTGATACATGACCCAATTCCATTAGCAATTTGGGACGCAATGGGCTTAGTGAAATGGGCTCACGTGAAACAGATGGGCCAGGTGGTATGGGGGTCAATGGGTCTGCAATAAACCAACATTCTGATACTAGAGTAGCTAACAATGGTGGGGTCGCAAGAAATCATAACTCTAGCACAAGTGGTGGAGGAGGAAAGGCTTGATTTTGTAGTCTCGCACCAAGGAGCTTAGCGACAGGCAGCAACGCATCCTCTGCGTTAGGGGGGATGCGCTCTTTCTCCCATACCACTTGTGCCAAACCCAATAGCTCCACATGATGTTCTTAGGGATTGGGGAACCTGAACCAGAATAGTTGAAGTTGAGGGGCGAGGAATTGAGGCTTCCAATGTGGTCTAGGTGCTTCAAGCAATGGGATCCTGGTGGCAGTTCTATCACATCGTTTATCCTCTTTCTTGACCTTGAGGACATGGTGAGTTTTGGAGGGAGAGTATTGATTGGCCTGAAAAGTGGTGAGTGGGTTAGGTAGTTAGTTCTAGAATATTCTTGGAGAATAGGATAAAAGGAGGGTGAGTGTATGGAGTAGGGTAGGCATGAATTAAGCGAATATTTGGGGGAATTGGGGATCTCTTGGAACTTAGGTGTATTGGTTCTAAGGGTGAGCTAAGGGTTTTTTGGTTTATTTTTCTGCAATGTGTTTGTAAGGAGCTTGTCTCTTTTATTTTACTTTAATATAATTTTCTGGTTCCATTAGCCTCCAAATGGGGTATTATGGAATTCAACAATAATAGAATTAAGAAAAGATGACTTAATTGAGATGACTAGCCTGCCTTTGTAAAAAAGAGTCCCTTGTCTCAAAAACTGTAATGTGCATGAGATGTTGAATCCTTAAGTAATTCCTGGATGGTAGTACTATATTTTGGGTCAGCCATTACCTCTTCAATCAGCTTCTCTCCATTGTCACATATTGCTGCTGTGATTGCTAAGCATTGAGTTGTAGCTACAGGTTTCCTGGACAACGCATCAGCCGCCCGGTTTTCTCCTCCCTGATTATATAAAATGTCAAAATTGTCTTTTGAGCTTTCTGCCCTCCTTTGTACTTAAAAAAAAATAAAATATCAAAATTGTAGCCCAATAATTTCATGACCCATTTCTGCTGGTCCGGATTGATCAAGCACTGTTGTAACAGAAACTTCAAGCTTTTCTGGTCTCTAGGTACTGTGAAATGCTTTCTCCTCCCTGCTTATATAAAATGTCAAAATTGTCTTTGAGCTTTCTGCCCTCCTTTGTACTTAAGAAAAAAATGTCAAAATGTAGCCCAATAATTTCATGACCCATTTCTGCTGGTCCGGATTGATCAAGCGCTGTTGTAACAGAAACTTCAAGCTTTTCTGGTCTCTAAATACTGTGAAATGCTTTCTCCCCTGACGTGTAAAAGTTCATGCGTGGGAGGCATGACAGGACATGTGTACATAGGAGTTGTGTGCTGAGTGATAGTGGCCTTGTCAGGCGCAGCCGTGTGGGTGGGCTTGATGAGGCCATCCAGCCGGTCAATAATAGGTTACTAAATAGTCATTCCCGGCACAATTCCTAAAAGCAAAATGAAAACAGATATCAGTGTTTCAATAGTCAGCACTAGTCATTGTTGTTACAATAAAAGATTATAATTTGTCCAATTATTATGATATTGCACTTTTTTATAAATTTTTTTTTTAAAAATAGAAAATTGTAGGATGAAGACTAGAATTGCCCAATGGTGTTCAAGTATCAGGCATGCATAATTGTCTGACACCAATACTGTAGGCATTTCAAAGTGTTTGTACTTAGTCAACATTTAAAAATAGGCAGTGTCATTAAGAAGTAAGATGACTTTGAACAGTGGAATGGATAATTCTGATATTGGAAAGAGAGAAATTTTGAAATTCAAATAAATGAATTCATTTTTTTAAATACTTAGTTGAATTGGAATTAAAGATTTTGTGTTTTGACATTCTGATTCAAACTTTTTATGCAAAATTTTAAATGTGTTACACGTTAAAATTTCATAAGAACTAGTGTTTACACCTGACAGGTTCTTCAGCAACCTGAAGCACGCAGACTTGGGGGGCGTGTCATGGGAGGGATCACTCAACGTCTTGCAGCACGCTTTCTGCAGCAAGTACTTCGAGTTCCAACAACAACTTCTACATAGTTTTGTGTCACTCTCAGCAGTTGTAGTCTAGATAAGGCATGCTTACTACTTACATTTCCTTTGTATTTGTTGATTTCTACCCATTAAAAAAGGGTGATTGTTGACTTGGTTCAATTCTTTTTCACAACATCTGAAATATGGCAAAGGAATGAGCATGCAGGAAAATAACAGTTTGATTTTATGATGTTTCACTGGATCTGTTGTAATGCAAGATCTGTCTGCTAAGGATCTGTTTGCAAGTGTGAGAATAGGTTCAGGGGTCTAAGTGTGATATAAGTTCAGCTTCAGCCACACCTGAGAGCAGCTTTCAGCTAACGGGAATAGTGGTAGTGTAAATCTCTGTGTTTTTTGAAGTCTAATAGGCTGATTTGCTAACTACACATGTTGCTAACCATTAGAACACTTAGGATCAATTGGAATCCCATCATTACCTTTTTCATTTTAATGGAGTCTTTCAAATAAAAGGACAAGTTAGGGAAGTATTTATAAATCTTCTTCACTGAAATGTCTCTAATTTGTTTTCCCCGTTATTTTGCTTTCCCATTCAGAGGCTAAGTTATAATACTATCAAAACTTAGAAGATGGAAAACTTTTTGGAAATAGCTAGTAGCTAGTATAACTGAAACCGGTTTGCAGCTAAACAAGACATTAAACTAATTTATAAAAAAGGCGTTGTGGTTTTGTTATGTGCTTCTATAGATGATTTTTAAATCTTCTTATTATATTGTTTTTTTTTTTTTATTCTCATTATGCCTCATTATTTCTATAGAAATTGTCCTACTCCTATTTTCTGCTTATATATTGTGTTAAGAGATAATTTTAAAGTGGAATTTTGCCGAAAAGCAAGTTGATCCTCAGTTTTATGCTCTCGTCATTTACTCTGATGGAATGCAGTCTTGTTTTGCTTGGGAAAGAGAACTGCACATCTCTTTCTCTCTTAACTCACTTATTGCCGACATGAAGTGCTAAACCACATTTCTTTTACTCTGTTTTAAATACATCAAATTCAGAATTGTAAAGAATTCATTTTGAAAAAATGATTTATAGATCCTATCAAAAGTGGTAGCATTTAGAAATGGTGAAATATTTCACATAATATGATTTGTATATGAAATTGAATTCTTAAACTAACATCGTTCCGAACAAGTTTTATAGAAGAAGTCGTTTACAAAATAAAGTGAATTCTCTTATTCTAGGGATTGCAAACAGTTTGGTATGTGAAGATACAAAATGCAAGACCCAACCATGTCCATATTCTAGTTATTAAGTCTTAAGACTGTTGTCTATAGCCATAAACAATTTTTGTAAACTATCTGTAAATTAGTTTTAAGATACTCAATGTAATGTTTAGATATTATTACTGGTTTCGTCGTCATAATTTGAACTTCCATTTTAGTCCATTATTGGTTGACCACTGCTATTCTGCCCTTCCTACTCCTAATCTTTTTGCTTCTTTTCTGTCAGGCTATCGTGAACAGGGAACAGCATTCATAGTACAGCAGGAAAAAATGTAAAGAGTGGATTCTTCCAAAATTGTTTGATTATCTTGTTCGTTTTGGATTCTCTGATTTGTTGTAAAAGATTGAATATGTTATTGATGCCGCTGTCATCATGAACAGCATCAACAGATAAGAATAATATAAGAGAGTATCAATAATTGGAAAGGCATTGCTCTCTCGCACACGTGCTATTTCTTCTTTCTTTTTGACATGCACTCTCTGTTGTTAGTCTGTTATTTGGGTAAAATTAGAGTCAGATATTTAATGCAATTAGAGTCAGATATTTAAGTAAAATAATAGCTTGAATTGCATAATTTCTGATACGGGGTCCAACTAGGGGTCAGTTAGTCTGTGTAATTTGCCAAGGATCATATCTTCATGTTTATGGATGATTGGATATTATCCTCCAATCAGCTGGTGACTTCAAGTGCAAATTTTTTCCCACTCCACTTGAGTGTTCATATATGCATTGATTATGAACATCTACATACATTTGGGGCCATGTTCTTTTCACCATCGATTATGATTACAATCAATACAGATCATAGATGTTTGTGGTTCTGAAATCTGATTATATTAGCTGTTCTATAAAGCTTGTATAATTTGCAATTTTAAATTTCACCAAAAGATAATACTGTAACAGCATGTGTCCAAAAATTAGACTTTATCCTCCTAACTTGGACTTTGTTAAGTGACCATGGTTTTGGCGGCTACACATCTTCCCATGATCACGTGTCTGTCGTATGTTTCACATAGGTTTGTGCCACGTGTCCTGCTTGCCAGTATTGACGGTCGGGGCTCGTTTTGTGCCCCTTAACGCAGGGACACTGAAGCTACGGCCATGCAACTTTGTCTCCTCTGCTGTTCCTAGGAGACTTATTGTTACCGTCTCATTTTTCTAGTGGTGCAACCGTGCAGCAACAGTCATATAAGGAAATACTATGCGTGTTTTGAACTGAACTGAAATTGAGATAAATGAAATGAATGGACTACACTAAATAAGGTTAAATTTGATATACTTAAACTCCCTTATAGTGTAAGTCTTTCCATAGTAGTGTTAACTTCTAAATTCTAATGCAATTCCTCTGTTGGAAGTTTGGTCAAAACGAGTAGATGTTATAATGAATATGCATTTAGAAAAATAATTATCGGACTCCAATAAAATCATGGTTAAATGATATTAAGACGTAAAAGAAGAAACTCTTTAAAAAGAAAAGAGAAATCATTAAAATAGTTCAGTGAAAACTAAAACCGATACAAATACGGTGAGCTTGAAAAAAATTAGATTCTATATGATTTAGTGCGGTATACGAACGAGTCATTTCCATGATTTTTCTTAACTGTGAAAATAATGCAATTAACGATATATATTGTATTTTAAATAATTATTAATTAATATTGATCTGGATAAAATATAATAGGCCGACAAAGGGTAAAAATTCAAAGAATAGGTCCAAACACATACAGGGCCCATGAAATGCGCAATATCTCCATTGCGCGAAAAGAATCCAGAGGCGCAATGGCATCATTGCGTCTAACCACCAAAGACATGACTTAAGAACTAAGAAATAAGTCCATAACACAGCAAGGAACTACCGCACCATAAGCCAATACACTAAAGACAAGCTTCAGCTTGCCACCACTCTACAATGACAGCTTGACATATAAAGGTATAGCCAGAAAGGCACCAGCTGAGAATAGATAAAACTGCAGCCCATAAACGGCTAATCAGAGAACATATCGATTACCAAAGGCGGCATCAGACTTACTATATAAATAAAGGGTACACACCCAGGTACAATGATCTATTTCCACTAAGAATACCTCATAAACCTAGCTTTGATATTGACTTGAGCGTCGAAGTGTCATTGCAGGTACCCCCAGCCAGAGTCATCGCGCCAAGGAAGATCTACATCAATCCACCATATAGCATCCATCACCAGCCCAAGAAGTATATAATCCAACTTGAAGCCTTCACTCTTCAACCATGTGTGATTAGACCCAATACATATTGGTCTGCTTATATTGTATTGGACTGATAAAATATGATTATATAAATTCATTTTTTATGTCACATTTTATTTTTATTGAATTGGTATAGAAATCTAAAAGTGCTTAACTTTTTTTTATTTAGATCATTCTTTATAGTTTATATGTACTTTATGACAATTTTATGGACATTCTCATTTTGTCTAATCATAATTCTTTAAAGAAAAAAATAATAATCTAAGGCTTTTGAAAAATAATCTACACGGATTTAATTCATAAGTTTTACTATTTTCTACTTGAAAAAGAATATAGTTGATATGAACTGAAAATTCAAGATAGGATGGGCCAAATCATACACGATTGAAGGTTGAAGATTGTGGACCTCAAGGCTATTGTTAGGTGGACTAGGCTTCTCCTTTAATGTGGTAGCTTTGGCGCAATGGAAGTGACTGGGGTGGATACCTGAAAAGACACTTTGACACTCAAGTCAGTATTAATACGAGGTGTATAATGTTTAACTAAGAGATGATGTACCTGATTTTGTACCCTCTGTATCTATAGTATGCTAGGTGTCATCTCTTCTTATTGGTGATTAGGGTGGTTGCCCTTCTGTCACAGTTGGTGCCTTTCTAGCTATTCCTTGATGAACAAGTTTGATCCTAATTTGTTTTATTAGAGTAGTGGTAAGTTAGAGTTGTCCTATCTTTACTGCCTTTTATGCGTGGTGGACCTTATCAAATCTCTATGGCCTTCCTTAGTCCTTAAGTTTTATTCTATAGCTTAGTGCGATGGTATGTGCCATGAGGATGATCTGCGTAATGAGGATAATCCACGCAATGAGGACGTTGCACCTATAGCCTCTGAATTCCTCTCGAGCCTCTAACTAACTATTGAGCGTATATTTTATCCGGATCAATCATGATGGCTTGCATCTGTCAAGTGTCAAAATCAATTTGATCCTTCTATATAGTAATCAAATTTGGAATGTCTACTAAAGCTACTTATTAGTAAATTTAGTAGTACGTATAATTGTTTTTTCATACCATCCAAGTTTTTTTTCTTTGTTCCCTTTCATTGCTGTAAGAGTTTCGGGATTGTGCCCGTAATTGTTTATCGTTAGCTACTTTAAGATCACCATCACTTAAAAGCCTTATATAGTATTTGTCGGTTAAATACTAAAATAAAAATAAAAATGATAGGGGCTTGTACAACTAATAAGATAGAATTCATCTAAATTTAAAAAATTTTAGCTGTGTTGCTTCCTTTCTACTACTGTCTCTATCATCTTGATATTAAATGACTTCAGAGAAAGTTTCACGAAAATTTAGAAAATAAATGAGGAGCATTTTCAAGATCTGTTCCTTCCTTTTGGCTTTTAGATTCTATGAACATATACATATCATTAAAGTCAAACAATGGTAAAGACAAAAAGACCTAGGAAGCGGCAAGGGAAAACTATACATATAAGGGCCTGTTTGGTGTGATGTATAAGGCATGATAGTATAAGCTTATACTATACGTTATGACATTTTTCGCTGTTTGGTGTGACCATCGTATAGTATAAGCTTATACAGCATAATTCCTTAATACATCAAAACGATGTATAACTTAATCCAGCCTAAGGGTGAGGGATAAGGCCTGATAAGAGATTGATGTATTAACATCGTTGACCAATGTAATTCTCAAAAATTAATATATTATTTTAATATTAATCTATTAAAATAAAAATTAATTTTTCAATATATTAATTTTTAAAATATTGAATATTTTTATTTTTATAAAAATTAATTTATATTTTGGACACACTGATCAATAAATTTTTATAAAAATCAATATCATATGACATTTTTTGAAGAATTATATAAATTCTTTATTAAAGGATATTTTTATTAAAAATATTTATTTTTATCATATATAGTATTATACAGTGCATTACCAAATACTAGATGATATTATCTTATACAATATATTATTTTATACAATACCGTGCCAAACACTGGATAGTATTAAAATTTAACCAGGTCTTATACAATCAGGCCTTATACTATCAGGTCTTATACTATCAGGCCTTATCCTATACTATGGGACAATTTACAGTTTTAGGAGTGAAGCACTTTTAAGGTTACATAATGCATTCCTTCCCCTTCCCCCGCTTCACTTTTTACTCCCAATCTGGGGACTTATTTTAACCATCCTATCGTTAACATATTGAAGAGGCCTTTGACTTGTGGTACACAAAAATGAATATTAATTTATGAAATAACAATTGTTTTGAGCCTCTAAAACTAATAGTCTTAATAAGTTAGCTGTCCTAAACTCAATCAGTTCTGGACCATCCTATGGATCCGTAGTTTCTAGATGCAATAACTAATAACTAAAGATAAGAGGCAAGTTAAAAAAACAAGAGATAGGATCCCTTATCTCGTGCCTAAGGAATAAACCATGAGACTACTTGTTATATCCCCAACAATCTGAACTCTATAAGAACTCTTCATTTACATATAATTTTTTTATAAATAAAAGGTTAAGCCTATTAGTTACGGACTTTAAATTCTCTACTCTCTCAGCTGTTATTGTACACATACCTCACACCTTTAACTATACACCATTATTATTATGTATGATAGCCCTTACGGTGTCTCAAACTCCTGCGAATGTACTGAAGAGAAGTTAGACATTCACAATCCTCTGAATCGATCACAACTAAATATCAAAAGCATTTTCTAGTTCTCGTCCATAATCATTAATCACGCGGCATGTGGTGCAAAATTCACTTCACTGTTCTACTTTGCCTTGGTGGGCAACAAAATTTATAGAAGTCAATTAAATTCTTCAAATATATGTATAAGTGACTGGTGATCTAAGAAGGGGGTTCGGGGCTTCCTACTATATATCCACAATTAGTTTAAGGGATTCTATTTTTTTATGTTGTTAGAGATAATTATCTCTTACTATAGACACATGATGTGGTGGAGCCCACCACCTATTAAAAAAAATGGTGGCACAATTTTTTATGTGAGTGGAAGCTCGTAGCAAGGGGACCATCACCAATGAGCTAAGCTTCTCAATCCGTCTCCTAGCTAATCACTGGGCTAGCTCGAGCCCAAGGGAAGCTCGTGGCGGGGGACCACCACCAATGAGTTAAGTTACTCCAACTGTAGCAAGTGAGTCCATCACCACATCTCAACCCAAAATTTTAAGATATTGGGTTTATGGGTCATTTCACTTATATATTTGTTTCTTAGTCTATTATTTACCAAGAACTCATCACACTTGAATATCTTAAAAAAAAAAAAAAAAACAAGGGGCACTAGCAATTCAAAAGTCTATGCCCGGAAGAAAAAGACAAGGAATGAAAAGTTCCTCAGTGGAATCAATATGGGGTCGCTGCTATTCTTGATTTTGGTTCATGTTTCAACTTTACGTATCTGATTGCCAAGTTCACAAATAAATATAAGAATTTCTTTTCCCTATATCGAGTCTAATTTAAAGAAATAAAACATCTCTGTTTTGGACTCTTCTCTCTCTATATATATATGGATTTATATTTGTCAATTAACATGACACAATAAACTTTTCTACACAACATTTTGTGGAGTTCACACTTTTTGAAAAAAATAAAAATAAATAAATTATGGCAAGCAAAACGAATCTCTATAACATTACACAATCACTTTTCCTACAACATAACACTTATAAAACTCATATATATATATATATATATATATATATATATATATATACACACACACACACACACGAAGGAGGACTTGTTTTGCTTCTCTTTCCCTCTTTTGGGACCCAGTTAATTGATATATCAGAAGGAAGAGACAAAAGAAAGGAGGCCACCGTATACTAATTTTCTTGCATCGCTTGTTTCTTCCCCTACAAGTCCATGTTCTGCAACATAACCTCTTACTCCTCCTGAAGTTATACCATTTAATTCACATTTATTTCTTTGTTACTACAAATACTTGTGCTACTACCGCTGCAACTTCTTAATCCAACAACACAGTTGTTCTCCAAAGTGATCTGTCTCTGAGCATGTCATTCAGACACCTTCTTTTCTTTCTGTGCATTTCCTTGCATGCATGCAGTGCCCGGCGTCTTAGCACTCTAGATGAGCAGTTGGAGAGGAAACCCCATTTCTCCATCAAGGTTTGTCCATCTACAAGCACAACAATTTGTTTAGTATATATTCTTATGTAATTAACCTCCTTATATCTTAATTATATATGTCTCGTATGCTTTCATTTTTGTGCAGACCGATGAGATAAATGGTTTTGATTCCTTTCCAAAGCAGCTTCGGGTGGTGCATGAAGGTAACAGGATGAAAACTGGGTTGGTTGCTCTAAAGCCAAGGAAAGGAAGAAGTGCTAATCAGAGGGTGCTCAAAACTACAAGAGAAGATTCAGATGCTTTAGAACCTAAATCTCTTGTTTCAGTTTCTTGGCCTGTGCCTCACATGACACCTAGTGAGAAAAGTCCTGGGTTTAACTTGGACTATTCACCACCGAAGACACATCCTCCTACTAACAACTAAGCAACAAAGCCAACAATTTACTATCCGACTTTGTTTAGGATGTGTGTGAAGCCCAAATATTAAAAAAATAAATAAATAAATAAAAAATAAAAACCAGAGATGAAAACAGGGTCTCTCGATCTTTGTTGAAATGTTTAGTCCTGCTAGTATATGGTTATAACAACATATGTATGACTCTGACTTATGCTATTTTAAATTTCTTTTTCTTTCCCTTTTAAAATGCCTGACAGCAATTAAGAACATATCTCCTAGTCATCTGGCTAGTTCTTTATATCATCTTAAAGATCATAATTGCAATTATATCCCTCCTTTTCGTATTTTTTTCTTCTTCTTTTAGATACCATCGTATATCGCATTTACAACTTCTTCTACTGCAATAATGGCTGAATGAAAAGTGATCCTCTTTCTCTCTGTATAGTGATTTATACGGTACTACACCATTTATTAAGGGTAAAACTTTTTGTAGTAACGGAGAAATAGAGATGAGATGTGACACAGATAACTTGATAATAACGAGAAGTAAACCAGACCATTGTGTACATTATTTGTTCATGGGCAAGGGCTTAGATTTGTTTAGATGTGGGAAAAATCAACTATTAACAACGTATCTTCATGAAGCTAGAAAGATGTAGAAGTTGATTTGGTGGCTGATGAAGAGGTTCTGGTAAACATTGATACTAATTAGCTTCACAGTAATTAACACTTTTAAAAAAGAGTGATAAAGGATCATTAAAAAAAAACACGAGATTGAGCGTTAAGGCTCGTGGTATATATATGTGCGTTTACATAGAAATTTACCGGTGATGACAATATCATATATGTGAATTTTCTTTTTTCTTTTAAATATTTTGGTTGAAGCTCTCCACCCTTTTCAGAAATTATGACTTCAAGGAATCGAATCCACTATCTTTTATGCGGATTGGAGGCTCAAACCTAAACCCGAATTAATGAGTTTCGTTAGAGCTTCAGACACCAGTTGGTATATGTGAGTTTCCTAAACATTGATATATTGAGGTACTATTGTTATAAAGACATTACGAGAAATATAAAATCACCGAGAGATTTGAATCCGTATCACGAAAATATTGTAATTAATTCTACGAGCACAGTACAATAAAAAGAATATGATAAACTCATAGAATGTCAAAAGCAGATGTAAGTACGCAGAAAAATCCGAGCCCAACGTGTGTTGTCTCCTTTTAAGACAATTTGTCCCATTTACCGGTGCCAAAGGAATGTGGACAATTGTTTCCCAGAATAGAACGGATTGCATCTCCAAAATGTGATGGCACTACCAATCTGGAGCCCCTTCGAACACAACCAAATGTATGAGAAATCACACTCACTAACTATATGGCAGTATGTACTAACACTATGGATGCGTGGAGTAACTTAGAAATAATTCAAATAAGTTTTTCTGACGGGCTACATGTATATATACACATCGATCTGACACGATGAACCACCGTCGGCAAACCATTACAACCGATGGCAGTGAATCGATTAAAATAACCGGAAGCACCATTTTGGTTCAAAATGGCGGGGAGTAATGGGTAGGACAAATAGGGAATTAAAAAAATGCAGAGGGTTTTTGAACAAAATAATTTAATAAAAAATTATTTTTATCTCACACGATCGACTGACCGTGCCGAGCCGGCCAACCGAACGACGGTGGCGGCGGTGCGCGCGTGTGGTGGGCCAATGCCTATCTACGTCCTCTCTCCTCCACAAAAGTGGTGTTGAGGTGAAGTGGAGGCTTATAAACCTTTCCACTTCTCATTTCTTGTCCAATGTGGGACTTCTACCCACACACCCCTCTTCCACCTTCCTTCTTTCTCTTCTTTTTCAACCCACTTCTTATTTATAACCCATAGGATTTAGACACAAAAATCCAGCAATCCCCCACATTGATAAGAAGTCAATTCACCGTGGCCAAATGCAAATGAACATGAATGCAAAGTGAAATTCGTCGGCGAGAAACAATTGCATCGAGATAGGTAGAGGTCTCTTTTGAACCTTCTCTAGTGAAATCTATCGGGTGTACTCGGTCAATCAGTGGTCAGGATGACTTGAACCGTCGACCTTTTGTGTACACCAAGACAATAAGAGTCACACAATTGCTTCCCTAACATTGTTGGTCCTCATTGTTGTGCCTATTTTGGCTTTGGACACTTGCCTGGTTCTGTGAGTGTTCTAAAGAATCGACCATTATAAATTCTTATAGATGCAACCCTCACTTCACACTCACATAGGTGATTCCTTGTGATGTAACCCAACATATCATTTGAACATATCAGATTAAGAAACCATTAAAAGCCTAAATGCTTACCCTCAATATATATTGTCTTATCATAAGAATGAGTATGAGTTTAGTAACTCCATAGTGTTAACAGTCAATCATCATTTAGTTTGTCTCTTTGAACCTAATTCGTGGAATCTCCATTCATCAAGGCAGAGTTACCGCAATGATCAACAATTGATAAGCCTTAAACCTATTCCTTTCGACAAATTCTCAACCAACTCTCTAAGAATCCCTTTAGTCAATGGATCCGCTATATTCTCTTTTAGACTTCACATAGTCAATTGTAATGATTCCACTCGAGAGTAGTTGTCTCATGGTATCATGTCTACGATGTATATGTCTAGGCTTATCATTATACATGATGTTCATGGCCCTTCCAATAGCAGCTTGGCTATCATAATGTATGCATACAATTGGTACCAGCTTTGGTCAATTGGGAGCATCCTCAATAAAATTACAAAGTCATTCGGATTCCTCACCGACTTTATCTAAAGCAATAAATTCTGTTTCCATAGTTGATCTTGGCAATGCAAGTCCGCTTGGACAACTTCCAAGACACAACACTCCTTCCAACAGTGAACACATATCCACTTGCGGATCTAGTGTCATTAGAGCCAGTGATCTAGTTTGAATCACAATACCCTTCTATAACTGTAGGGTACTTTTCGTAGTGCAAAGCAAAGTTTGAGTGTACTTCAAGTATCCCAAAACTCTTAC
The DNA here is from genome assembly GCF_033153095.1 of Gastrolobium bilobum. Lineage (NCBI taxonomy): Eukaryota > Viridiplantae > Streptophyta > Magnoliopsida > Fabales > Fabaceae > Gastrolobium > Gastrolobium bilobum. The sequence goes on from NW_026897558.1 coordinate 156,028, forward strand.
CATAACTTTCCAATGATACTCGTTTGGATTACTAATAAAGCGACTTAGCATGCTCACTACATAGGCAATATCAGGTCTGGTGTAGTTCATAACATACATAAGACTGCCTAACACTTGAGCATACTCCTTTTGTGCTTTAGCTTTACCAGTATTCCTCAGCAGTTTAAGATTAGAATCTGTGGGATTCTTCACAGGAGCTATATTCAAACTCTTGAATTTCTCAAGAATTTTAGTAATGTAGTGAGCCTGTGACAAAGCCAACCCTCTAGATGTTCTATGGATTTTAATATCCAAGATAACGTTGGCTATCCCCATATCTTTCATGTCAAATTTACTGGTAAGCAATTTCTTAGTAGCTTTAATCATTTGATTATTGCTACCCATTATCAACATGTCGTCCACATAAAGACAAACTATGGCAAACCCTTTCGTATTATTATTATTATTTTTTGAATACATAATGAAATAAAAAGACAAACACAAAAACTACAAAATACTAAGCACAAAGCCTAGGCCAGTCAATGGTTGCCAATAAAATCATTATGCAGACGATCCATTCAACCAGATGGAGGGTTCTCCAGAACCTGGACATTCCAAGAAAAATTACTTGCATAAGCAGCCAACCAATCTGCCACACCATTCCCCTCACGATGGATATGGGAAATATAAACATTCCAATCTCTAGCCAACAAGCTCTTAATTCGTAAAATCAACCCACAAGATGGGTGGGAAGAGCTGCAACCTTTTAGAATAAGCTATTGTGCAAGCTGAAAATCACCTTCCAACCACACATGTCTATATCCTTTGTTCCAAGCTACATCTAGACCCACCAAGGAGGCCCATAACTCAGCATTCAAAGCTGTCCCACTACCCAGATTTTTACAAAAACCAATAATCCAGTTGCCGGAGCTATCTCGAAGAACACCGCCACAACCTGAGTGAGATCCATCAGAGGAACTAGCACCATCAACGTTTACCTTAATCCAATTCAGAGGAGGAAAAGACCATACTATGAGCCGCTCTGATTTAATATGCTGCTCTATTCCCACTACCGACATTGTTTCCTTGGCAAGCAGTAAATTATCCAAATAAGCTTTAGCAGCTCGTGAAATGCCAGCTGAGGTGCTCCCTGAATCATTAAAAATGAAATTATTTCTATCTCTCCATAAGAACTAAGTTATAATGCCAAAAAGGAGCTACCAGTGAGGACAACGCTCCAATGTTTAGGCCCCTCAATATTCTGCAAAATCCAATCTTGGAGGTCTAAGTCCATAAAATCCTCCAACAGGTTGCGGTCAATAAAGTTCTGCCAAACCTCTTTGGAGATTTTACAACCCCTGATGGCATGCAAAATTGTTTCTCTAGCAAGGTGGCATCTAGAGAAAAGCTCGGTGGTTGATATTGTACATTGAAATCTTCTTGCATTTGTCATAAGCTTGTTCCCCATTACTAGCCAAAGAAAAGTACGAATTCTTTCTGGTCCCTCCCAATTCCAAATGTGATTCCAAGGAACCAAGTCATTTGTTTGATCATTATAAGTAATAGCTTTATAAGCTGTTCGAACAAAAAATAGTCCATCAGATGATTCACCCCAAATGACTCTATCTTGACCTTCTATCATAAGGGGAGGAATTGTATTCATGATACGCCTATAAATGTGCCCCGGTAACAAATGCTGGAAGCTTTCCGAAATCCATTGGCCAAATTCATCAACATAATCTACAACTAGAAGGTTGATGGCCCCGTTTGGAATTTGGCCCAAAGCCTGCTCAACAAGGCAACCACTACCTGCAATCTAAGGATCTAACCAAAATAACGTTCTTTCACCATTTCCCAATGCTATGCGACTATGCTTCAAGACTAGGGGGCCAACAACGAGTAATACCACGCCAAAGAGCTGAACTATTCTTTGTAACCTTGATCTCCGGGAGTAATTCCGTACCCATATTGTATTTACTCCTAAGGATTTTAACCCATAAAGCTCCTAGATTAGTTAGAAGATTGTGACCCAGCTTCATGATAAAAGTAGTATTCATGTCTCTCACTGATCAAATCCCCAGACCTCCGTTTTGTCTATTTCGGCAAACTTGACTCCAAGCAACTAGATGAGGTCTTCTGTTTAAGCTTAAGGAAACCCAAACAAAAGCCCGGATTTGTTTTTCAATATCATCACACACACTACGGGGCAAAACACAAACCTGCATTGGGTAAGTAGGGATGGCTTGGAGAACCGCTTTTGAAAGAGTAACTCTACCTGCAAGAGATAGGGAATTAAGACTCCAAGAGTTTAAACGAGAGTGAGGACGATCTAGGATATAGTAGAAAGTTGCCCTCCCAACCCTCTGATGATGAAGAGGGATACCAATATATCTACCAAGATCCCTAGTCATAGAAAAACCCATCTGGTTGCTCAATGTTGTAGCTCTAGTATGACTGGCATTACGAGAAAAGAAGATACTTGTCTTACCATGGTTAACCTGCTGACCTGATGAAGCACAAAAATATTCCAACACATATTGGATTATTGTTGCTTGATCTTGGGATGCCTCTGCAAAAAGAAGCAAATCTTCTGCAAAAAATAAGTGAGAAACTGGAGGGGCTTCCTTCTTCAATACAATAGGCTTCCAACTCTTATTTTCCACACACAAAGTAATCAGATGCACAAGTCTCTCCAGACACAAAACAAAGAGATAGGGAGATAACTTTAATACAGACACACTTGTCACATTCATTAATACAGAAACCATTTGATAATATAACTTTATCAAATTTCGCATACCATTGCTTTGGAGCTTGTTTTAACTCGTAAAGAGATTTTATCAAGCGACAAACTTTTCATTCTTGTCCTAGGACTGCAAAGCCTTTAGGTTGTTCTAGATAGATCTCTTCTTATAAGTCGCTATTTAAGAAGACGGTCTTAACATCCATTTGATGTATTTCTAACCCATTCAACGCTGCTACCGTGATCAATATCCTACTGGACATAATCCTTGTAACAGGTGAATAAGTATCGAAATAGTTGAGACCTTCAAGTTGTCTGTAGCCTTTTACCACATGCCTAGCTTTATACTTATAAATAGTGCCATCTTCCTTCATCTTCCTTTTGAAGACCCACTTACTTCCTAGAGGCTTATTACCAGGAGGAAGGTCTAACAATTCCCAAGTGTGGTTCGACAAGATAGATTCAATTTTGCTATTGATAGTGTCTTCCTAGAATGGTGCTTCTGGAGACGTTATAGCCTCTTTATATGTTTGAGGTTCATTTTCTAACAGATATGTCATAGATCATGTCCAAAGGATGTGGCGGTCCTTTTCCTCTTACTACGTCTAGGTTCATCCTCTACAGGATCGACACTAGTTGTAGCATCCCGAGGTCTCACAACATTATCATCGTTATTACCACCTGATTCATATACCTTGTTATACGAAAATACATCTTCAAAGAACGTAACGTCCCTTGACTCAATAATCGTATTAACATGTATATCTGAGACATCAGATTTATAAACCAAAAACTGATGCACACTACTATTAAGTGCATAACCAATGAATACACAATCTATGATTTTAGGTCTGATTTTCAACCTTTTAGGTTTAGGAATCACAACCTTAGCCAAGCACCCCCACACTCTGTGTCTTCTTGTGGGGTACTTTATTAATAATATAGTGAGCCGTCAAAATGGCTTTCCCCCACAAGTTCTGTGGTAAACTGGACGTGATCAACATAACATTCATCTTTTCCTTCAACGTCCGATTTTCCTCTCTGCAATCCCATTTGACTGTGTTGCATACGGAGTAGTCGTCTGGTGTATAATAACATACTCTATATAGAATTCCTTGAAGGGGCCATCATATTCTCCCCCACGATATCTCCTTGTTACTTTAATTTTCTTGTTAAGTTGATTTTCAACTGCACTTTTATATTGTCTAAAAGCTAAATTGGTTCATCTTTACTATTAAGTAAGTAAACATAACAATATCAACTACAATCATCAATAAAAGTAATAAAATATTTCTTACTACCCCTAGATGGTACATATTTCATATCGCATATGTCAACTTGTATTAAATCTAGCAATTCGGTTTATCTTTCAATAAAAGTAAAAGTTAATTTTGAAAATTTTAATTCAACACACACTTGTCATTTATTATTTGAATATTCAATTTAAGGCAATAAATCTAAATAAACTAAACATTTAATTGACTTAAAATTAACATGTCCTAATCTTTTATGCCGTAAATTAGAATACTCAAGCAAATAAACATAAGTAACATAATTATTATTAACATCATCATTGGTTACAATCATTATATTCAGTTTGAAAAAGCCTTCACTAAGGTAGCCCTTTCTTACATACACATCATTCTTGAAAAGTACAAATTTATCATAAACAAATACAAGCTTAAAACCATTCTTGCTCATAAGCGATCCAAACACTAAATTCTTGCAAATATCAGGCACATAGAGCACATTATTGAGTGTCACGATCTTGCCATCAGTCATCTTCAAAGACACCTTCCCAACAACTACAAGCTTTGAAGTAGATGAATTACCCATATAGAGTTTCACATCATTCTTCGTTGGAGTGTAGGAGGAGAACATGCACTTGCTTGAACAGACACACCTGATGGCACCAGTGTCCACCCACCTCTCCCACTAGGTTACACTCCAACACCATCGCTGACAAGTTCAGATCTTCAACCTTTGCAGCGATATCAACCTTGTTGGCTTGAGTGGTCTTCTTCTTTTTGGATTTATGTGGCTTCTTACAATCCTTTACATGATGGCCAGGATTACCACAATTGTAACAATTGCCTTTGAACTTTTTGCCTTTGCCGTGTTTAGCATTTCCCTCTTTAGACTGTTTTTGCTTCTTCGGCCTCAATCCCTTTTCAACAATATTGGCCCTAGAGACCACACGATTGTTGTCAAATTTCTTCTCAGAAATCTTCTTGTTTACTATCCTCAACCTCATAATCAAATCTTCAAGTGACATCTCCCAACGCTTATGCTTGAGATAATTCTTAAAATCCTTCTAGGATGATGCAATTTTTCACTAAATGCAGCAACCTTGAATGATTCACTTAGGGTCATCCCCTGAGCATGAATTTCATGCACTAGTAATTAAAGTTTTTCAATTTGACTCATAACATTCTTAGAGTCATCAATTTTGAAGTCCAAAAATCTACCGACTATGAACCTTTTCAAGCCGTACTTCTTATATGAATTGTCTAGACCATTGAGGATATAGTTTCGGCAGATAAAGTCGGAATGCTTCCATACATCAACCTTATCCTTATCAAGTTGTTGTCCTTCTTCCAAATCTCCTAACGCTTATGCTTGAGATAATTCTTAAAATCCTTCTAGGATGGTGGCAATTTTTCACTAAATGCAGCAACCTGGAATGATTCACTTAGGGTCATCCCCTCGGCATGAATTTCATGCACTAGTACTTGAAGTTCTTCAACTTGACTCATCACATTCTTAGAGTCATCAATTTTAAAGTCCAGAAATCTACCAACTATGAACCTTTTCAAGCCGTACTTGTCTAGACCATTGAGGATATAGTTGCGATAGATAAAGTCAGAATGCTTCCATGCATCAACCTTCTCCTTATCAAGTTGTTGTCTTTCTTCCAAAGAGATTACTCACAAACAGAAACTCCAAACAATCACATAGATTAATGTTTTAATTGCACAATAAAGGTGCCATGCTGTGTCGGCCGAACGGGCAATGGTGGCACACGCGCATGTGGTGGACCAAGGCCCACCTGCATCCTCTCTCCTCCATAAAAGTGGTGTGCCCCAAGGGACAAACTTGAGAGGTGAAGTGAAGGCTTATAAACCTTTCACTTCTCATTTCTTGTCTAACGTGGAACTTCTACCCACACACCCCTTTCACTTTTCCTTTTTCTCTACTTCTTCAACCCACTTCTTATTCATAACTCATAGAATTTAGACACAAAAATCCAACAGGTACTACCTTAACTCTAGCTATGATATTAATGTTGGTTATGCATGTGCATTACCATTTATGCTTTAGATACTTTTCTTTAAAAAAATGCTTGAATATGATCAATCTGAATATTTTGTTTACTTTTCTGTCTTCAACATTCATAAGATTGACGCCTTAAAGCTTACGGTGCAGCACTTTTACATCATTTTCATGTGGTTGCAATCTTTTTCTGCATTTTTAATAAGGAGTAACTAGTTTTGATTCTAAGATGGTGGTAGTTGGTTCTTCTTAAATAAGAGCAAATGTTAGCAGCACCTATGGCCTATATGTCCCAACATATTCCATGCTTGATGATAACCAGTCTTTTCACCCACACTTGGTTTGGAGTATTTTGTCGATTGAATTGATTGATATGCTTCCTTTCTCTCTGTCCCCTCTTATTTTGGTTGAACAATTACGTGCTTGATATATGAAGAAAGATGATTCTACAAGGCAAGTTTTGGATTCTATTTAAGCATTATAGACGACTACATGTAAAAACATATGGAAGACTTTGAACTCACTCGGTGAAAAATGGTAGGCGATGGCACACAAACTTTGGAATTTTTGCAAAATCAATCCTGCAAGACAAATTCTAATTAGTATTGACTGAAATTAGATGCGTTCATCATATTAATTTTGTTATAAAACAAATCAAACATATAAAAATAATTTTATTTTTAATTTTTTAGTTTTTTGATGTAGTAAGGGTATCCTCATTTCGTGTCAATCAAATGTTCCAAGACTATGTTCCATCCTAGCCAAACTTAAAGATGCACTCTATATTTGGTCTAGTCGCGCTGTTAAACGAATTTATTCTCAACCCTCACGTGCTTTTGGAGAAATGACCCTTTGATGATGAGGTAAACCCTCTATAATAAAGGTTAAGCATCACAGGTAATTGTCTTGAAATTCTAGTCTTGTTAGATAAGTGGTTTCAAAACTCAAGGGAGGGGAGAATGTGAATTGAGTTTTGTAAAAACTTTTCACTAAATGGCTCCTTTGAAATTTTTAAAAAATATTTCTTCATTCAATTTATTTAACACAAATAATTATAAGTGAGGATGCTAGTGTGTGACCAATATATAAGCTATTAAACAAGAAAATACAATCAAGTAATGCAATTTAGAGATAAATTAAAGAGTTGAAGGTTAGAAAAATTGCAAACAAGATGTATCTTGGTTCAGTCTCCACCACTTGTGACATACGTTCAGACTAAAGCCGCTAGGTCAACTTTCCACTAATGGTCAAGCTTCAAAGGTGATATGAACCTCATCAAGAATAGTGAGACCCAAGAACAATTTAGTTAGGATCTTTTTTACAATCAGAAATTTAAAACAAGAAATAAAGAACCTTGACCCGTTATGTAACACCCTCTCTTATAGGCCTCCAAGAGAGTTGTTTGCTAAGCGGAATTAGAGTTCTTTAATAGTATTTTAGAGACTGAAAAAAATTCGCTTTTACCTTGCCAATTAAAACCAAAGAGGGGATCTGGTTAATTACAAAAATCAGAGTACACAAAATTTCTTAAACTTATTAAAAATATAAATTTCCTGATAGATCTTACTGTCTTTAAAAATTCGTATAAAATCCAGTTCAACGATTCAAAAATATATTCTTTGTAATCTGGAAACTAGACATCTGAGGCTTCACGTTCATATAAAATAATAGTGATTTGGAGTTCGTTTTCCCCTCGAAACATAACTCACAAAATGAGAGAAAATAGTGGAAATATCACAAATGTCCTGGCTGGTAAAATTCATAATAAATCGATCCTTCAGAATTTCTTTGCAAGGTTTATATATAATGAAACTAGACACCTGGGGCTACGCGTGCATATAAATTATAAGAAAATCGGAGGTCCGTAGCCCCAGTACGACAACTTACAAAGTGCTCGCAAAGACATTTCAAAACTCAGCATTTAGATAACATGTCAAAATCCTTTTCGCAAACGTTTCAACATCTGTTTCCAAAATACTGGCTGGTCATAAAATCGTAATGCAATAATAAAATCATAGTTCACAGTACTAAAAACTTCTCAATTTCATACAGTCATCCATAAAATATCACATCAATAGCAGCATGCCCAAACAGTAGAAGCCAACAGCAAATATCCAAGTCCTCAAAAGTTTTTACGTCCTCCTGCCATTTTGTAAAAATAGCAGCCCCGAAGGGGTGAGAGAAAATCCCAGTAGTGTGACAACAAAACCATAATGCAACAATATTAACTAGGCACAAAATCATAAATAGTCACTTCAAACATTTAATCATTTTCATCATATATCATAACGCGTATATAACGCCCTTTTTCCTTTACGCTCATAGCACCGTCGTGCGCGTAGCATCACAGTGGGTATTCCTAATGGCTCCCATGAAGGTGAATCCCACTGTGGAACCTATGCGGACTGAAGCCAAGTGTCCCCTCTCCTGGTACCAGGCATGCCTATATGATGCATGCTCAGTCACATGTCCTCAATACAAATATATATATATATATCTATATATATATATATATATATTCAAGATGTCATGAATCACGTATACATGCCATGTTATGCAATCGCACCCAACAGAAAAATGTATTATGATGTAAAATGCATGCATATATCATATCATCCTTTCATATTCTTACCATTGGCTCATCATCATCATAACATACATAGAACAAATGTGAGCAACACATCACAATTCCATACACTAGCCAATAGTCACATTAGGTAATACCGCCTACACATACCTCACCCGTCACAATTTATTTTTACCAGGCAGCAGCGGATACTCCCAAGTTTCAAGAGTTTTTCGCACCTAATATACAGCGCAACAAAAATCAGAATACGTCCCATTCATTCCTATCAATTATTGACAATTTCTTTCATGCTTAAAATGCTTCTACACCCATTCGGCCATTAGAGTCCCTTCCCAAAAATATTCTAGTTTCACTTTATTCTTTACCAACGTCTTATAGCAAGGATTCTCAAGTTTCCAGAACAAGGCAGAATCGGTTTTATCAAGGCCAAACATAAATAATAACTTACTTCAAAACTCTATTACTCCAATTATTATGCGCTACAAGGGACCTGTGCATGTTGTCCTATTAAATTAAAAGGGAACTAATTACACAACAAGACTCATCAAAACATAACGGGTTTATCCTACAAAGGGCTCATGATATTTATTAGAAACTTTATTTTAACAAGGCCAAGGGTGTGTGATGGAAATCTAACAACATGCTGAATATCAACTTGGAATAGAGTTTATCTTATATCAAAGTTTTCCAAATCAGAATTTAATTCAATAAAACCAAACCATTAAAGATAGTTCATTCCAACACATCTACTTCATAAAGGTGCGCTAAAAAACCTAAGCATACTGTCCTTATTTTTTGACTCATGAAAATTCAAGTTACACCAACTATAACCAAGCAGTCCTACGATTATTAGAGATCATTTCCTAATTTGTTTTCACGTTTGCAAGTCAAGGTCCAAAGGTTTACAATGACAGAATCAAAAAGTGATAGAATAAATGGAAGGTTACATCCTAAGCGTGCATGACATTTTGAACGGAGTAGGGAAAATGGTTTTGTGCTTACCTCTCTCAAGCACCCAAGGAAAACCGAATAAGACAAGGAGCAACACCTCAATCCCTTAGCTCCACTAAAACGGCAAGCTTCACTCCTCAAGCTCTAAAAATATGATGCAACCGAGCAAGAGAAGAGAGACAAAATGACGTTCCAGACTCTAGTATTTCCACGAGGAGCTCCACGGTTTTGAGGCAGAATATAGGGAGGAGATGAGACGTTATTGCTTGGTGTTCACTCTCTGTTGTGTCACAGTTTAAGGGGGATGAGGGCGACGACAAGGTTCAGTTTGTTTAGGGGGAAAGGAAAATGATGAAGTGGTTCAATCTTTACCTCCCAAAGCAATTCTTTCATCTATGGTTCTGGGCATGCAACGCTGAATTGGTGAGGATGTGAGGTCTACAAGGTTGATTTAAAACCCAACAACAATCAGAAAATACTTAGACTTCTATCTCTCACTTGGGCGCACAAAGGTGCAAAGGTGTGGTGGCAATTCTGCCCAATATAAAGACATGCAATCTGACTTCTAAGAGCTGGTTGGATGCATGTAAGGAAGGCTGAGTACACAAGGCTAAACTCTCAAGAAATCAGATTCCTTTCAGCTCATTCTATGCGCAAGGTAGGTCTAAAGGAGAGGGAACTGTCATGAGGGTTCAAGGACAATGGGATAACATGCAATAAGGTTGCCCTCCCCTCATTGGTTGCATGGGGAGGCAAGGAAAGAAAAAACTGACTTGTAAGTCCTCAACAGCCACCCAAGATCAGAATTCTGCACCTTCTAGGCGCACATGTGGCTGCAGAATAGGGTGAGGGCTGCCATGTGTTGATCACCACTCAATCAAAAGCTGCCTTGTGGAGATTCTAAGATGAGATAAGGATATGAAGAAACTTGGGCTGAACCTAAAATTCTCCTAAACCTCCCTTTAGGGCCGTCGGCCAACCCATGAGTTTGAGCCCAAAATGTTCTAATCCAATAGCCTACTAATTCAAAACCTAAGTCACTAATTTATGATTTCCCCAAGCCCTTGAAACACTAACGTCTTCTAATTATTATTAGGCATTTTATACTTTACTATCAAATTATTCATATATTTTTCATAAGGCTTCACATGCTTAAATTAAATATTCACCATAACTATAATTCAACTATTTTCCTAGCGCAATATTAATTCCATTCCTAGTAACCATATAGTTCGAAAACCAAACACATATATTCTATGTAATTCGAATCTTCACACATGCCTTCTTATACCTTAAAGTATATTATGTGTTTTCCTTAGTTACGTGGGATGTTACACGTTATCTATGGAAGATAAGAACCAAAGGTATAAGAAGGATAAAGACACCACACTCAAGAAAGAAGAAGGTGAGTGATAAGTCTGGTTTGAACGTCACAAGAATAAGATTCTTGATAAGAGTTCTAGATAAGAACCAAAGAGAAAAATCTCTCTATTATATTATAACTTCAAAATCTGATTACAAGAGTTGTATCCTCCCTTATTTATACTTGAAACATCCCTCCAAGAATAGGAAAAGACTAACAAATAAAAAGACACTAATTTAAAGTTGACAACTTGGAAAAGGAAAAGACTCTAATCAGCCACTAAACATTAATGACATTAAAAGTGTTAATAAACCCCACTAAGCATTAACAACATTGAAAATGCTATTAGCCTCATTAAGCATTAATGACATTGAAAATTGCTAATTATTCCACCCAACCTCCCTTGCATTGATGACATTAACTAAATTCTTATTATGAATAAATTTGGACTTGTTGTCTTCATGATTAGCCCACATTTGCTGGATCAACCCACTAAGAGCTTTTTTAAACTTCTTGGCCCTTGATCTTGTGATTGGCCCATTTGGCAATTGTAATGGATCACTAGGTGTTGTCTCTTTATTCATATCATTCCCTCTCTCTTTAAAAGGATTTGTCCTCAAATCTGCACCTACATTAAAAAAAGATAAATCAGAAACATTAAATGTTGCACTAACACTGTGCTCACCTGGAAGGTCAAGCTTGTAGGCATTATCATTTATTCTCTCAACACTTGAGATGGTCCATCACCCCTTGGAAGCAATTTGGAACGTCTTTGGGGTGCAAATCTTTCTTTTCTCATATGTAGCCAAACCTAATCTCCGGGTTCAAAAACTACTTTCTTGCGCCATTTATTGGCTTGGTTGACACATTGTTTAGTTTTCCTCTCGATGTGTTGCCGAGCTTTTTCATGAATCTGCTTAACAAGTCCAGCCTTCTTCTTTACATCTAAGTTAATATGTTCAATTACTGGTAAAGGTGTTGAATCCAAATGAGATAATGGATTAAAACCATACACAATTTCAAATGGTGAAAACTTAGATGCTGAATGGACTGTCCTATTATATGCAAATTCAACATGTGGCAAACATTCTTCCCATGATTTCAAATTCTTTTGAATCAAAGAACGCAACAATGCAGATAAGGTCCTATGAATCACCTCTGTTTGTCCATCTGTTTGTGGGTGACAAGTAGTAGAAAACAAAAGTTTTGTTCCTAGTTTACCCCATAAAGTTTTCCAAAAATAACTTAAGAACTTTGAATCTCGATCAGAAACAATACTTTTAGGAATACCATGCAATCTTACAATTTCTTTGAAAAACAAGTCAGAGATATGTGATGCATCATTGGATTTATGACATGGAATGAAATGTGTCATTTTTGAAAATATATCAACAATCACAAATACTGAATCCTTACCCCCTTTTGACCTAGGCAATTCTAAAATAAAATCCATGGATATATCTACCCAAGGTTCATTAGGTATAGCAAAGAAGTATACAATCCATGAGGCTTAACTTTAGATTTAGCTTGTTTACAAGTAATGCATCCCTCACAGACTCTCTCCACATCACGTTTCATATGAGGCCAAAAGAAATGTTCAAGGAGAATATCTAAAGTTTTGCATATGCCAAAGTGCCCCATCAAACCTCCCCCATGAGCTTCTTTAACAAGCAACTCACACAATTAACTTTTAGGCACTCACAATTGTTTCTCCCTAAACAAATATCCCTTATGTCCAAAGAACTTTTGATAAACCCTTGGTTTACCATGGTTTTAGGCTTAATTACACTTGAAATATATCATGATTGCATGGAAATTAGGGATTTATACCGTAAAGTCACAATAATTGAATATCTTGCTAACATGTTGTCATATTTCTTAATTCAAAGGATTTTTGACATCTATTATGGCCCTTTGGAAGCAAGATTTCAAGCAAGTGCAAGCTGGAAGAGGACGTTTTGGCGTCCAAGAAAAACGTTTAAATGCTCAAGATGAAGAGAACAACAATAACTCCCTGGACCAGAGCGTTTTGGCGGCCAAACAGAGCGCCAAAACGCTCCAGCAGTAACAAATCACCCTTCGAAGAGGACGTTTTGGCGCTCAACAACACGCCAAAACGCCCAGAGGCAGATAGGAATGCACTAAGAGAACGTTTTAGCGCACAAATAACAAGCTAAAACGTCCATGTACGAACCCATCAGCCCAAGATTCAACTAAGATTTTCCAATGGATACAGATCGCAATATCTGGGATTAAAGCGGAAACATATCGACCTTGATTCATAGAGATCCATTGGAAGATTGAAGAAAGATTATAACAAGATTCAAAGTCAATAATCTGTCACCAATCTACAAGATTTTAAATGCAAAAAGGAAACACCTATGGAATAAACTACAAATATGATACGGATTCATTGGGAGATTGAATGAAGGATACAACTCCAATGATTATAAATAAGGAGCTGAGGGTCAAGACCAAAACACCAATTCACAAGTCCAGGGAATTACATAGAGACCTGAAGGAGGAATCCTGTTGCGGAGCACTGGAACACTGAGGAACCAAGTCAACATCACACCAATGGAGGCTTGGGGTTCTCTTTTATTTACTATTGTTTTTCAATTCAGTATGCTAGGCTAAACTTTTATGTAGTTAGCGGTAGATGGAACCCAATTGAATCTTTATGTTTATGAGTTAAATTGTCTCTGAATTCTTTTCTTTTTATAATTGAATAAATTTATCTGTCTTTAATGCTTTCTATGAGTTTGCTCCTTATAGACTGATTTAGGGGAATTGATGACAATAGGGATGTTGGTGCATGAACCCTGACTTGGTAAATTTATCATAATCCTTGTGATCTAGGAATAGGCATAGGGTAATTGTGCAATCTTTAAATTCTTGATCTTAATGCATGTTTTCTTGGGGAATAATTGAGGAACTAGAGTTCTTTCAAGATTACATGGATTTAGGGTAACTAGGAATTGAGCCCTAATTAACTTAGATAGAATTGATTGGCATTATATTAAGAAAAGGTTCTTGACTCTTTAATTCATAACATAACGAGGAGATTGGGGGAAGTTGAAACCCTAACTACGCTTGTTTTTAATTCTTAATCAATCATCATCTTTTTCAATTGTCTTTTTAATTCTGAATCTTTAATTTGCATGTTATTGCTTGTTTGAAATTCAATTCTCTCAAATCCAATTCTTGATTGTCCAACTAAATCGTTGTTAGCGAACTAGTGCTTGAAAACTCAATCCTCGTGGGAACGATCTCATACTCAGTACACTTTATTGTTTTTGCGACCGGTGCACTTATCGAAGTCGCAACAAGTTTTTAGTGCCGTTGCCGGGGATCAAATTCTTCAACATTAGAAGTACTAATTACCTTTTAGATTGGACCTTTTTTCTGCACTTTAAACATTCTTCAAAAACATTTTCTGCATTAAAATTTCTGCATCAATTTTCTGCATATTTTAATTTTCTGCATTCTTTTTTTATTTTATTTTTCTATTTTCTGTTTACAATTTCTATTTTTTCTGCACATCTTTTCAATCTTAGTTTATGCGAGGTACTTTTAACCCGCGAATCTTGCAGTTTGATCCTGAGATAGAAAAAACCGAAAGGAAACTGAGGAAGGCCGCAAAAGCAAAGAAAACGAAAGAAGCAAAAGAAACCTCAAGTTCAACGGAACCTAAGGAGGAACCGATGGCATAAAATAATCAATTGTTCCAAGGACCTTGGGGGATTATATTACTCCAGCCCGAGTTCAACAGACGGCGAGCATTGTTAGACCGACCATAGAAACTAACAACTTCGAACTAAAGTCGGCGTTGTTGCAACTGATTCAAAAAGAACAGTTCGCTGGAGGAAGCACAGAGAACCCTTATAGTCATCTTGATGATTTCCTACTTTACTGTGATACATTAAAAGTGAATGGAGTTTCTCATGACGCTATCTTGCTCAGACTATTTCCATGCTCATTGAAGCATGATGCAAGAGCTTGGCTGCAGTCTCAACCTGAAGGAAGCATAACCAGTTGGGATAACTTAGCAAGAAAATTCTTGGCCAAATTTTTCTCAGCTTCAAAGATGGCAAGACTCAAATCGAAAATCACCTCTTTTGAACAAAAAGAAAGCGAATCTCTGTATGAGGCTTGGGAGCGATTTAAGGGATTACTCAGGAAGTGTCCTCAACATGGAATTGAAGCATGGGAGAAAGCAAAAATCTTTTTCCAAGGGATGACGTCCAACATAAGAACACTGGTAAATGCTGCTGCATGAGGCTCCTTGAAAACAAAAACTCCACAGGAAGTGCTAGAATTGTTGGAATCCTTATCTTCTCAAGAATTTGACAATGTCCCAGTTGCACAAAGGAGAGCAGGAATTATGAAGCTCGACGGCTATGATGCAATCTTAGCCCAAAATGAACAAATGTTGCAGATGCACAAGAAACAACAAGAACAATTAGATGCTCTTACTAAACAATTTAATCTTTCTCAAGTTTCTTCTGTTAGTAATTCTCAAATTAAATGTGGTATTTATGCAGAAGCTCATGCGACTGAAGATTGTGACTACATGAGAACAACTGAAAAGCCACCAGCAGAGGCCAATGGAATCTGGTACGATCAAAAGAACCAAAATGATCCAGGAAGAAACCAATATGGTAATCAAGGGTGGAAAAATCCTAACCAACACCCTGGGTTTAGTTACAAATCAACCCATCAGCCGAATCCTCCTATGCCATTACAACAACAACCTCCACCTCAAGGCACCACTTCAAAATGGGAAAAGGCTTTTGCACAGCTGTCCAAGACCACATCAGACTACATTCAAAATGTAGATGCCTTTAGAGATGAAACACGAGCATCATTCCGGAATCAAGAAGCTTCGATCCGGAACTTGGAGACTCAAATTGGTCAGCTGTCAAGACAATTTGCTGAAAGAACCCATGGCACCTTCCCAAGTAACACAAATACAAACCCAAATGCTCAATGTAATTCAATTGTTACTAGAAGTGGGATCGTGATCCAACCTGTTGAAAAGCCAACAGTGGATAAGAAGAAAGAAGCAGAACCTGTAGCTGAAAAGGAGAAAGAAGAAGATGCATAAGAAGCGGAAAAGAGCATTCCAGAGAAGAAGCTGTTCAAATGGGAGAAAAAGAAAGCTCTAGACTGGCAACCAAAACCGGCAGATCCATCTCCCTATGCACGAGTTCCATACCCACAGCGGTTGAAGCAAGAAATCCAGAAACAACAATACACCAAATTTCTGGATATCTTCAAGAAGCTGCAAGTAAACATTCCGTTTGCAGAAGCCCTGGAAAGCATGCCGAATTATGCGAAATTCATGAAATACCTTCTATCAAAGAAGTGCAAGCTGAAGGAGTGCGAAATAGTGGCCCTGACAGAGGAATGCAGCGCAATCATCCAGAAGAAACTTCCTCCCAAGCTGAAAGATCTAGGCAGCTTCAATATCCCTCTAGCCATAGGAAATATTGAAGTAGGAAAAGCACTATGCGATCTGGGAGCGAGTATAAATCTGATGCCGCTATCCATGTGCAAAGCTCTTGGAATTAAAGAACTAAAGCCGACTACAGTTTCTCTCCAGTTAGCAGAAAGATCGATCCGATAACCAGATGGGGTAATTGAAGATGTTTTAGTTAAAATTGACAAATGTATCTTCCCTATAGATTTTGTAATTCTGAATATGGAAGAAGATGTCGAGATTCCCCTACTGCTCAGGAGGCCATTCTTAGCCACCGTAAGAGCAATGATCGATGTGGAGCAAGGAAAACTGATGCTGAGGATGAACGAAGAAACAGTCACCATCGATGTCTTTGAATCAATGAAACATCCATCAGACGGAGGAAACTGTTTTATGATTGACATAATACAAGAAGCAATTGATGATACTATGAAAGAGGAGAGTTCCCTACTCGAGTTAGAACAAATCAACGAAGAAGTTGAAATAGCTGATAAAGAACCAGTGGTGGAAGAACTAGAAAGAAAGAAAGATGACATCCTTCTTGGAGCACCGAAGGTGGAGCTTAAGGAGTTACCTCCAAATTTGAAGTACGCTTTCCTTGGTGACAACAACACATATCCAGTCATCATCAATAATGAACTGTTAACCGGTGAAGAAGAAGAACTTCTCAAGGTGCTGAAGAAACACAAAGCTGCCATAGGATGGTCCTTCTCCGACCTAAAACGTATAAACCCTTCCTTTTGTACTCATAAAATTATAATGGAGGATGATATTAAACCTGTGAGGCAGCCGCAAAGGAGACTAAATCCAACCATGAAAGAGGTGGTAAGGAAAGAGGTAGTTAAACTGTTAGATGCAGGGATGATTTACCCTATATCCGACAGTGCATAGGTAAGTCCTGTAGAAACGGTACCCAAGAAAGGTGGAGTCACCGTGGTAAGAAATGAGAACAACGAGTTGATTCCCACAAGGACAGTCACCGGGTGGAGGATGTGCGTTGACTATAGAAGGCTTAATGCAGCCACCCGGAAGGACCGCTTCCCAATTCCTTTCTTGGACCAGATGTTGGAGAGACTAGCTGGTCGTGCCTTCTACTGCTTCCTGGATGGGTACTCAAGCTACAACCAAATAGCAGTAGCTTCAGAAGATCAAGAAAAGACATCATTTACATGCCCCTACGGAGTCTTCGCTTACCGGAGGATGCCCTTCGGCTTGTGCAATGCTCCTGCAACTTTTCAAAGGTGCGTGCTTTCCATCTTTTCTGATATGATTGAAAAATCTATTGAGATCTTTATGGATGATTTTTCTGTTTTCGGCCCCTCTTTTGACACTTGTTTAGAGAATTTATCTTGTGTTTTAGAAAGATGTCAAGAGAGTAATCTTGTTTTAAATTGGGAAAAATGCCATTTCATGGTAAAAGATGGCATAGTTTTAGGGAAGAAAGTGTCCAAAGATGGTATAGAAGTTGATAGAGCGAAATTATCTGTTATCGAGAAACTTCCCCCTCCCTCTAATGTTAAAGGTATTCAAAGTTTTCTCGGTCATGCAGGTTTTTACAGGCGCTTTATCAAGGACTTTTCCAACATAGCAAAGCCAGTGTGCAAGCTGTTGGTCAAGGATGAGGAATTCAACTTCACAGATGAATGTTTGTTAACATTTAATATTTTAAAAGATCGATTGACCACTGCACCTATAATCACTGCACCTGATTTCACATTACCTTTTGAATTAATGTGTGACACTAGTGATTATGCCATAGGAGCTGTCTTAGGACAAAGAAAGAATAAACTGTTGCATGTGATTTATTATGCTAGTAAAATTCTTAATGATGCACAAATGAATTATGCAACCACTGAAAAAGAATTACTAGCAGTTGTCTATGCATTCGATAAATTTAGACCGTATTTGCTGGGGTCTAAAGTAATTGTTTATACTGATCATGCTGCTTTAAAGTATTTGTTAAATAAGCAGGATACAAAACCAAGACTGCTCAGATGGATGCTACTCCTGCAAGAATTTGAAGTAGAGATCAAAGACAAGAAAGGTGTGGAGAACTTGGTTGCTGATCACCTCTCCAGAATTCAAGAGAAAGATCTTCAAGACAGACCTGAGCTGAAGATCAGAGAAGAATTCCCCGATGACCAAATTCTAGCCATCAATGTCATCTCGGACCTGAAAATGGAGGAAGTGAAAAGCCCAAATACACCTCCATGGTTTACGGATTTCGCAAATTTTAAAGCAGCAGGGGAAATTCCAGTAGACTTAATATGGAAACAAAGGAAAATTTTTTTGCACGACTTGAAGAAGTATTTATGGGATGAGCCATTCCTCTTCTACAGATGTGCTGATGGAGTAATACGGCGGTGCATTCCCAAAGAAGAGATGAAGGACATCCTGTGGCACTGCCATGGTTCAAGCTACGGTGGACACTTCGTAGGAGAAAGAACAGCCGCAAAGGTACTGATGAGTGGCTTCTATTGGCCAACACTCTATAAAGATGCAAGGAAATATGTGGAATCATGTGATAGATGTCAGAGAACGGGGAATATATCTAGAAGACATGAAATGCCCCTTAATAACGTATTGGAGGTTGAAATCTTCGATGTGTGGGGAATAATAGACTTCATGGGACATTTTCCTCCCTCATATGGCAACAAATACATCCTTGTTGCGGTTGATTATGTCTCCAAGTGGGTAGAAGTTGTCGCTCTTCCTACTGATGATGCTCGGGTGGTCATCGTGTTTTTAAAAAGAAATATATTCGTCCGATATGGAGTACCGCGAGCAATCATAAGTGACAGAAGAACACACTTTGACAACAGGAAAGTTGAATATGTATTGGCTAAATGTGGAGCGAAACACAAAATTGCAATACCATATCATCCGCAAACAAGTGGTCAAGTGGAGATATCCAACCGAGAGCTGAAGCGTATCTTGGAGAAGACGGTGGGAAGTTCCAGAAAAGACTGGTCCAAGAAGCTTGATGATGCATTATGGGCATACCGGACTGCAGTCAAGACACCAATAGGAATGTCTCCTTTCCAGTTACTGTTCGGAAAAGCTTGCCACTTACCGGTGGAATTGGAACACAAAGCATTGTGGGCAATCAAGTACATAAACTTCGACTCCAAGACCGCAGCTGAAAAGAGGTTGCTTCAACTGGACGAGCTCGACGAGTTCAGACTCTCTGCGTACGAGAGTGCAAGTCTGTACAAAGAGAAGACAAAGAAGTGGCACAACAAGAAGATCTTGCCTCGAGACTTCAAGGTAGGAAATCAGGTATTACTCTTCAACTCTCGCCTCCGTCTTTTCCCTGGGAAACTTAAGTCCCGATGGTGGGACCGTTCATCGTAAGGAACATGAAATCATATGAAGCAGTGGAGATCAGTCCGCTGGATTTCGATAGGAGCTTCACAGTGAATGGTCAATGGCTGAAACTATACATGGGAGGAGAAATAGAAAGGGGAACAACCACCGTTGCCTTGTAGAGGTAACTTGAACCAGGTACGTTAGGCTCGTGACGTTAAACAAGAGCTAATGGGTAGGCAAACCCATGATGTAGTGTTTGATTTTAAATTTCATTATTTATTTTTTCTTATTTTGATTTCAAGAAAAACAAAAAAATATAGGTAGATAAGTGAGACTAACGGTCGTAGATAAGTTACAGGAAGAAGAAAAGAAGACTCAAGAGGATAAGGTATGAATTCTTTTTAAGATTAATCTACAAACCTTCCAGCCTGAGAGCGTTTAAACTCACATCAGAGCACCGAAACGCTCAAGAAGAAACCAAACTGAGTTTCGAATATCACGTTTTAGCGGCCACATGCGCGCTAAAACTTTCTCCTAAGAGTAAAGAGGCACAATTGCCACTACCCTTGATCGTTTAAACGCTGCCATGGGCGCTAAAACGCCCTGGAAGTAATCAAAAGAAGGATCGAAGAGCGCGTTTTAGCGCGCTCCTGAGCGCTAAAACGCGTTATGCTCTCTGCCACTGAGCGTTTTAGCGGCCATGGTGCACGCTAAAACGCCCTTACGCGGCCCAGTTTTTTTTAAAACTTTTTTATTTCCCCCCCTCATTCTGCACCTTCTTCTCTCTACCCACACATCTCTTCTACACTCTCTCACTCATCCTCTCCCAATCTAAAGTATCTCTTCCTGCATTCATACCCAAGGAATTCCAGGTAACTTTGAATTTTTATGAATGATGATTGGAACATGTTCACATGATAGTTCCATTACTCTTTGTTCTATACAATCGATTCTTGAATTAGACCTTAGGGTTTCAATTTTGGATGGTTGACTTACTCATTTTAATTGAGAATGGATCGAACTAGAATTCATTAAAGTTATATCATATGCATTCAATTAATTATCTGATTTGAATGAGTCTTCCATGCCCAATTAGTAAGCACATCACACTTCTTCAAGCATGCACACCAACTGTTTGATTGAATGTTACATAAGAGTTGAATATCATAATTCATTTAAGTCCTAATGTTTTGGAACAATGTTCGTTGAACTAATCATTCAACTGTGCACCTACTGCTATGTTTAATTGTGCTATTAAAAAAATGAAATGCCCGAGTCTTTGTTCCATGGTTACATATTTTGCTTTTTATGCAATAAAATGAAACACACACCACATGCTTGATAAAATGAAAACATGCATTTGAATGGTGAATTGAGTAACCGATCAACATCTGTATACACCATGAGCTATATACCCATAACTTTTCAAAACAATAAAAGGTGGATTAAAATGAGAGCTATTGCCATACAATGATTAAGTGATATATGCTGTTTGAGTTTAGTTGCAAATACTGTGTTACATGTTCAGCATGAAAGTAACATTTAAAATTCTTCTATGGAATTACTTAGATGGAAACTCTTAATAGGAAGATCCAGTTGTGATTCATACGCTGTCATTGACTTGGAAATTTTCTGTTTTACAGCTATGTCTACTAGAAGCAAAAATCCAAAGAGGACCAAGGTGACCCGGGGTGGATCTAGCTCAGGGCCAGCAACTGAAGTTGGCTATGATGAGCACAGGTTCTGGTCCGAAGCTCATGCTAACCGGTTCAATGAGAAGATAAAGAAGAAACCCTTTGTTAGAGAAAGGGAATTTTATCTGAAGCAAGGTCAGCACCCGGAATTCTACAACATAATGGCGGCCAATGGATGGAGGAAATTTGGGAGACTGCTGGTAAAAGCTATGGAAGAACTGGTTAGAGAATTCTATGCCAATGCTTACACGGTTTAGCAAGGGGCGAACAGAGAATATGTTAGCTAAGTGAGAGGGAAAACAGTAAGATACAATGCTACTGCAATTCAAGAAATTCTTTAGATTGCTAACCATGACAGAACCACCCAGCGGACTTGCAGGTTTCAATCAAAACTTGCAACCATTGAATATGAACGAAATGATCCTTTTGGAGTGGCTAAGCCTGTTCACCAGGGTATAACACTTCCCGGAGAAAAGTGGGACTTGACTAAAGACCACAACCAACCAAAGAGGATATGGTTAAAGCAACTGAATAATGTGGCCAAAGTGTGGCATCATTTCATCAATAGCAACATCATGCCAAGCTTGAACCAGACAGAGATCGTGGTGAGAAGAGCTGTGCTGATTTATACTATCATGGAGGGACAGAGGATGACTTACCTCGTATCCTAGCTGACAGCATCTATGAGATGGCCCATAACAAATCCAAGACAGCCGCCATTGGTCATGCCTCTCTGATCCAGAGCCTATATGCAGCAGCATAGGTAGAGATCCCCACTGAAGGAGACACGATCCCCTTGCGTCCCATTATCGACGCAAAATACATTTCTACCTAAATAGGAGGATCAGCGGTTGAGGGAGAAGTGGACACAACACCGCCACAGGAGACTCGCGGCAGGCCGAGACGTACACCAGGACCATCTTGTCCAGCTGCGAGACCACCAGTCCCAACTACTGAGAGTCGACTGGACGATCTCGAGACACAGATGGGATTTCTCAGGCGACGACTCAGGTATATGCAGCGGAGGGAGCAGGACTACCAAACATACATGGTGACATACCATTACCCAGCTCGACCTGATGGACCTCCCCCTTTCCAGCTCGAGCCATATGAGGGATCAGATGAGGAGGCTGATTTTGATGCAACCAGGAGGAGCACGTCGACAGCTCAAGCCACGACTTCAAATGCTGCGGAGGAGCCGGATGAGGATGCCGATGCTGATGACGGACATCATGAGGAGGCTGGCGAGGACACGGAGATGATCCCTGCCATTCTCCGAGATGCTGAGGATGATGACATGGATGACTGAGACTTTATTAGCTCACTGCTACCACCCCATCCCTATACTCCCCTTTTATTTTCTGTTATTTTATGATTTGAGATTAGCATTTTGCTGAGCTAACCCTGTGATCTGATTTCATACTTTCTCTTTTATGATTGATTATTTTGGAACATTTTATGTTGTTTCAGAATAACCGACTAGTTGATCTTAGCTCTCACGCGATTTCTTTTTAAATTTAAATTTGTTGCTGAGGACAACAACATTTAAATCTGGGAATGGTGAACGCGCGTTCCATCTAAGCACAATGGATCAAGCCGGAGGAATTTCATGAGTATACACAGAATAACCGGCTGAGACAGGGAACTATCTCAAATCCCCTTTAATGCTTAATTTGATTTTATTTTAATTTAGTTGTTTTAATGTTTTAACTAAATAATTGAAATTTAATTGTTTTTGAAAAACCCCAAGCCACTGTTTTGTGAAAATTCTGAAAATTTTAAAGTTTCTCAGTGTTTTTAATTGAAAAATGGCGGGAAATTTAAATTAGTAATTGATTTAGAGTATGATGACACACTTATACAATCTTTTATGAGCATCAGTGCAATAAGTGACATGATTAATTGAATATATGGTTGGTATTGAAGTTGTTTGAGAAAAAGAACAGGACAATTATTGTGCATCCATAGCCGTGAGGTTTTGAGCATATACAGAAGATTTTATTGAGTGTGCATTCTACTGTTGAGATACTCTGAACTTGCTTTGTTTCTTAATTGAAATGGTTTGTGATATATTTTGTAGAGATGATAAAGGCATATTCTTTCTCTAACTAGATGGCCAAATAGCTAACCTTTATTGATATTCCTTAGGTAAGCCCCCTTGAGCCTAGACTTTTTATTCATGAAAAACCCTTGAATGTGAAAAGCCACTTCCCCAATTAAATCCTCACCTTAATAGAAGATAAAGTTCAGATTTGAAGTAAGGAGTGGATACAAGTTGTGGTTACACAAGTGTTCAACGAAGAGAAGTACAAGCAGAAAAGGGCAAAGCCCAAGGAAGAAAAGTTGGTTAGAACAAAGAAGAACAAGCAAATTGCTCAAAGGAAAGAAAGGAAAAGAAATGAAAAACAAGAAATAAAATGTTCTTGGAAAGAAAATGACAAAATAGAAAAAGTTCAAAAGAACGAAAAAGAAAGAACTGGTAAGAAGAACAAAAATGTACAAATGTACGGAACAAAGTACACTTACTCCTTCCTTCAGAATCTGGACTTAATTCTTGAACTTAGTTCCAAAAATCTTTCCTTTCCCTTAACCAGGCCACATTACAACCCTGCTTAAGACCTCTTGATCTGCTTGATTTATTATCAGAACTGTAGAGAGCGAGAATATAAGCAAGCCTATGGTAGTGTTGATACAGTGGAACAAGAGTGAAACACTAACCCTCTAGACAGTTGAGTGTGAGTGAATTGAAATCCTAGTGAGGGAGTGTCTCAGGAATTTTCCTTGTTCTTGATCTTAAGGAACCTGATTTAAAATTTTAATTGATGAATTATGAATCTTGTTGTTTTGATGTCTTATCCTTCTAAAGTCTGAATGCTTTGTGATCATGTCTCTGATTAAATCCTGCCTATGAACTCCATGCAATTGAATGTCCTGATTAATTTTCCAGTAAGTTTATTCTAGTTAATTGCTGAGGACAACAATATTCAAATCTGGGAATGGTTGATAAACCCTTGGTTTACCCTGGTTTTAGGCTTAATTACACTTGAAATATATCATGAATTGCATGGAAATTAGGGATTTATACCGTAAAGTCACAATAATTGAATATCTTGCTAACAACTTGTCATATTTCTTAATTCAAAGGATTTTTGACATCTATTATGGCCCTTTGGAACCAAAGGAATACAACAACATGAGTTCAAACCTCAAAGAAGCAAGATTTCAAGCATGTGCAAGCTAGAAGAGGACGTTTTGGCGTCCAAGAAGAACGTTTAACGCTCAAGATGAAGAAAACAACAATAACTCCCTGAACCATAGCGTTTTGGCGGCCAAACAGAGCTCCAAAACGCTCTAGCAGTAACAATTCACCCTTCGAAGAGGACGTTTTGGCGCTCAACATCATGCCAAAACGCCCAGAGGCAGACAGGAATGCACTAAGAGAACGTTTTAGCGCACAAATAGCACGCTAAAACGTCCATGTACGAACCCATCAGCCCAAGATTCAACTAAGATTTGCCAATGGATACAGATCGCGATATCTGGGATTAAAGCGAAAACATATCGACCTTGATTCGTAGAGATCCATTGGAAGATTGAAGAAAGATTATAACAAGATTAAAAGTCAATAATCTGTCACCAATCTACAAGATTTTAAATGCAAAATGGAAACAACTATGGAATAAACTACAAATCTGATACGGATTCATTGGGAGATTGAATGAAGGATACAACTACAATGATAAAAATAAGGAGCTGAGGGTCAAGACCAAAACACCAATTCACAAGTCCAGGGAATTACATAGAGACTTGAAGGAGGAATCCTGTTGCGGAGCGCTGGAACACTGAGGAACGGAACACTGAGGAACCAAGTCAACATCACACCAATGGAGGCTTGGGGTTCTCTTTTATTTACTATTGTTTTTCAGTTCAGTATGCTAGGCTAAAATTTTATGTAGTTAGGGGTAGATGGAACCCAATTGAATCTTTATGTTTATGAATTAAATTATCTCTGAATTCTTTTATTTTTATAATTGAATAAATTTATCTGTCTTTAATTCTTTCTGTGAGTTTGCTCCTTATAGACTGATTTAGGGGAATTGTATTACAATAGGGATGTTGGTGCATGAACCCTGTCTCGGTAAATTTATCATGATCCTTGTGATCTAGGAATAGGCATAGGGTGATTGTGCAATCTTTAAATTCTTGATCTTAATGCATGTTTTCGTGGGTAATAATCGGGGAACTAGAGTTCTTTCAAGATCACATAGATTTAGGGTAACAAGGATTTGAGCCCTAATTAACTTAGATAGAATTGATTGGCATTATATTAAGAAAAGGTTCTTGACTCTTTAATTCATAACATAACAAGGAGATTGGGGGAAGTTGAAACCCTAACTACGCTTGTTTTTAATTCTTAATCAATCATCATCTTTTTAATTCTGAATTTTTAAATTGCATGTTATTGCTTGTTTCAAATTCAATTCTCTCAAATCCAATTCTTGATTGTCCAACTAAATCGTTGTTAGCGAACTAGTGCTTGAAAACCCAATCCTCTTAGGAACGATCTCGTACTCAATACACTTTATTATTTTTATGACCGGTGCACTTGTCGAAGTTGCAACAACTTTCCAAATGCAGTTTTCTCACATGCTTTGACTACATTACCAAAGTCAAGATCATCAGCATACAAGTCCTTAATGTACTCAAATCCAAGCAATCTTGCAGTTAAAGTGGAAAGTAGAGCATACCTTTGGGATAATGCATCAGCCACAACATTTTCTTACCATTCTTGTACTTAATCACATAAGGAAATGTTTCAATGAATTCCATCCATTCGGCATGTCTCTAGTTCAGCTTGTGTTGGCCCCTCAAATGTTTTAAGGATTCATAATCTGTGTGAATCACAAACTCCTTTGGCCAAAGATAGTGTTGCCATGTTTCCAAAGCTCTGACCAGTGTATACAACCCCTTGTCATATGTAGGGTAATGTAAAGCAGCTCCACTTAACTTTTCACTAAAGAAGGCAATGTGACGTCCTTCTTGCATTAGAACAGCTCCAATACCTATTCCTGAGGCAAAACCAAGAAACACAAGCTTGTTAGTACAAAAAGAACATTTTTTTAGATTAGCTAAACAACTTCTCCTTCCTCAAAATATTCAAAACAAGTTTTAAATGCTCAACATGCTCATTCAAGATTTTGCTATAAATCAGAATGTCATCAAAATATATAACCACAAAATTTCCAAAGAATGCACGCAAAACATAATTCATAAACCTCGTAAAGGTGTTGGGTGCATTAATTAAACCAAATGGCATAACCAACCATTCATACAACCCATATTTTGTTTTGAATGCAATTTTCCACTCATCATCTTCTTTCATTCTAATTTGATGATATCCACTCCTAAGATCAATTTAGTAAAAACACATGCACCATGCAACTCATCTAGCATATCATCAATTCTAGGAATGGGATGTCTATACTTTACAGTGATATTGTTGATGGCATGACAGTCAACGCACATCCTCCAAGATCCATCTTTCTTAGGCACAAGCAATACTGGAACAACACACAGACTCATGCTCTCATGCACATGCCCCTTTTGCATAAGCTCATTATATTGCCTTTGGAGCTCCTTTGTTTCTTCAAGGTTGGTTATATATGCTGGCCTATTTGGAATTGTTGCCCCTGGTATGAAATCAATTTGATGCTCTATACCCCCTTATTGGTGGTAAACCATCGGGTATTTCTTCAGGGAACACATGCTCAAAATCCTGCAAAATAGAAACAATTGCACTAGGCAAAGAAGAGTCAACTTCATTAGTGTTAAAGCAAGCTTTCTTATACAAGAGTACAATCATAGGCTTTTTTAGGACCAATGCTTTGTTAATCTCACCAACTTTCACAAAGAAATTCTCCTTTTCTCACTACCTAAAACTTGTTTTTCACTATCGTTTTCTCTTTGATTTTCTCTTTCTTTTTTCTGGTCACTCTCTTTTTTCAACCTTACTTGATCCTCATACACTTGCATTGGAAATAAAGGAGCAAGAGTAATGGTTTTGTTATTCATAACCAATGAGTATCTATTGGTGTACCCATCATGCATTACATGTCTATCAAACTGCCATGGACACCCTAAGAGAATATGTCTGGCTTGCATTGGCACAACATCTCATAACACCTCATCCTTATACTTTCCAATTGAAAATGAGACTACCACTTGCTGTTCACCTTGATTTCTCCACAATCATTCAACCATTGTAGTTTATATGGTCTGGGATGCTTCAGAGTTGCTAGATTTAACTTCTCCAGCAAACTAGTACTAGCAACATTTGTACAACTTCCTCCATTAATAATCATGGAACACACCTTGTCCTATACATTGCATCTAGTATGAAAAATATTTTCTTGTTGTAACTCCTTATCTTCTTTAACTTGCACATTAAGAGATCTTCTAGCCACTAAAAGCTCTCCTTCAACTGGTAATTCAATATCACTTGCATCTTCTAAAGAAGGCATAAATTCATTATCAGATTCACCTTCACTCTCAATATCATCATTATCTTTCAAAATCATGACTTTGTTGTTTGGACATTGTGAAGCAATATGACCCCTTCCCAAACACTTAAAACATTTTATGTCTCTATTTCTAGAGGATTGTGTTGCGTCTGTAGCAAGTGTACTAGTCGTACAAGTAATAAAATGATAAATAAAGATCGTTCCCACGAGGATTTGTGTTCAAACACCAACTAACCATTTATACTTAAGTTGAATCAAACAAAAACTTATTGATTGCATTGATAATTGTCACCAGAAATTTGAATTGTATTAGAACTTAATAAAATAACTAAACTGTGAATTATAATTTTAAAACAAGTAGTCAGAAATCAATGTCCCTCGAGCATAAACTTATATAAGCATCAATCCTATTATGAATTATCTCCCATGTGATGTCAATCAACCTTTTTCTTATCACCAAGATGTAATCCCTTGCTACCCTGGTTGATACATTAATGAAGAACCCCATTCCCTTGGTGATTCCCTTCTTAATACATAAATTAAGCACTAAGATTTTAAAGATTACATCAGAGTCCTAGTTTCAATCCCTTGAATACTAGAACACTGATGATGAAATTGCTAGTTACAGAAATAATGTAAACATTCCTGTTCTACACTACTCCCTTAAATGGAAAGAATTGATAAAGACAATTTCATATCATCACATAAAGAATAATCATAATATTCAATCAACCATACATAAATTCATCCTTGAGTTCCATTAAAATCAGACTACAAGGGACTCTACTCAGACATAATAAAAGAAATAACAAGAGAAGAGGAAATATCAAACTCCATTGTCATGATGTTGAATCTTCAATCTTCAATCCCAATTACATAAAGTATACTATACTAATACAAGACTAGGTCCTAAGTAATTTTGAATTTCAGAGAAAATAAAAAGTCAGATCAGAATGTATATCTAAATGCGAAGGCTCTTTCCCTTTTATAGTTTACAAATTACAACTGAATAACAACCAAAAACTGACATGGGCACTAAAACGTTCCCTGTTGGACGTTTTAGCGTTCAACTTTGACGGATGCCAACTGCTTTTATCTGTCTTCAGCGCTAAAATATTTGACTTAGACGTTTTAGCGTTCAAGACCAGAATCTTTTTGAACAGCAGAGCGCTAAAACCTTTGCATTGGACGTTTTAGCGTTCGGCACCAGCAATTTTTGGCTTCATTTTGCAGCAGCGCGCTAAAACATTCGTTGTGGACGTTTTAGCGCTCAACACTTAGAATTCTCCTATTCTTCAGAATCTTCTTTCTTCTCTCTTTTGCTTCTTAAGCTTCATTTCCCTACAAGAACAATGTAAATTTTCAATACATCTTCCAGAACTTGTATTTAGGACTTTCCAGGATGTTGACCCTCTTTTCCATCCATCTAATCACACAAATTAAGCTAATTCATGCTTAAAAACCTTATAAACCAATGGTTTATCACAATTCCCAGATTTGAACATTGCTGTCCTCAGTTATGAATTTAAAACAGAAAAGGACTTGAGATTCTTTATAGATGAAACTCACGAGGATGGACTTCAATTAACAAAAGATCAACATTTCATGATACAAGCTTATAACCATACAATCTCTTATTTCCTATGATTTGCCCAATATCATATGTGACTTTTCAACAGATCAATAGAGATGATATACAGAGACTTCCAAACAAAACACCCTTTCACTAGGAACTTCTCAAAAATTATGAGAATTTAACTCTCTTGTACTCTAGTGTTTAAGGATGCACTTATCATTCAATCTTCATTGTACTCAAACTACCATAAGCTTGCCCATCTTCTCACTTTCCATAGTAACAATGATCCATAGAGCAGATCAAAAAGGTCTTTGAATAGTTGGCAATATGGCTTGGTATGTGGCTTGACTAGAGGTAGAAGTTTATGTTAACGGAAGGGTTCAGACTAAATGAATCAGATTCAGATAAGGGGAGGATCACAGTATTTATTAAATTCTTCTTAATTCCCCCAACTTTCTTCCTTTTCATTTCTTGTATCTTCTTTGAACCTTTCTTCCTCCTTTTTTTTCCAGACACTTTGTGTCTTTAATACTTTTTTTTCGTTTTCTCCCTTCTTTTTCTTTCAGACACTTTGTGTCTTTAATACTCTTTTTTGTTTCTTCCAGACACTTTGTGTCTTTAATACCCTTTTCTTTCTTTTTCTTCCTTCTTTCCTATATTTCCAACACCTTGTGCATTCATTTATTGCAAGAACACCTTTCTCCCCACAGAACACTTCACCCATTATCTGAAGGATTGGAATGAATGTAGGTTCTTGGTTTTATAGACAAATAGGCTTAATCTCAAAGGTTTCATGCAATGGAAACATTAAGGTCGGCCATGTAAACTTTCTGGTTCAAAAAGGAGGTGCCTCAATCATTTCTACCCTACTCATCATAAACCATTTCAAGCAAGAAACAAGGCAATTTCTAGAGTTATTCATACAGTGAAATGCTCTCTGAACAAAATAAAATTTCTGTATAGGCTCAATTTCTCACAGTTCAGAGTGCATGCTTGACTTTCTCTATATGTATCAAAACTAATCTCTCTACTCTTGCACATTGGATGAGTCATGCAATCATTTCATTCTTGCTTAACATGCAAGGTATAAGATTGTATCCTTAATTTGATCAACCATATAAAACTTTGATCAGTCTGTTAGTATATGGATGTCCTAGAGACAATCTTTTAATTAGATTAGGACATATGTGGACCTTTGTATTGTCGCAAATAAATAAAAGCACTATTTATCCTGTTTCATATTTTGTCTCAATATTACTGTTAATATTTTATATGAGTAACTGGATAAACCCTTTGGAATAAAATAGGTATCTCTTGAGTATCTGTGATGAGATCACGATCATGAGGATTCAAGGATACTGGATATTTATTCCTAATTTTATGTTCCTAGTCTAGAGACACTGAGAATGGGGATCAATGATCTCGGGTAAGACTAGCACGACTTATCTACTTGTATTCAGATGCAAGGTAAAGACCTTATGAGCTACAGATATGGAGTGGAGATGTCTTAGCTAAAGTCGTGGGTGGATCTATAAAGGTATAGCTCGCACCGAACAGACCCACAAAAGAGACTCTATGAGGAAATCTCACAGAGAGTATCATTAGAGTAGTCTCTTTATATTTGGGTATGTCTTTCCTTAGACCAGAAGTTATTACCTAGACTGTGTACTAGAAGGCATGCTTTGACTGTATACCTTGTTTGCCTGAAACATGGAGACTCATAGGTATACTGTTGGGCTTGTCCTGAAAGAGCACAGGGCTAGGGTGATAAGCTGAAGGAATTCGTCAAATCTCTGTGAGAGATTAGGTTATCTGTAAACCGGAGAAATCAGGATGACATTTACAGGGACTCGGGAATCTATGCATAGTAAAAGAGATCATGAGATGATCTGCCTTTAGAGTCAGTAAATTGAAGATTTCCTATTTCGAATAAAGCTTACCCTAAACCGCAAGGGTTGATACGCTTCCTTACCCTAGGTTTTATGGGAAGGTAACCGAGACGAAAAGAAATACATATGGCAACCAAATATGTATAATAAGATGATCAAGTCATTAATCTAACTAGCTCTAGGGAAACAAAGCATTGCTAGTGCTCTGTGTTGTCATTAAATGGGTTGTGGGCTTGTTGGGTCCGAGCCCATTTATGTCAGTGGCTATGTTGGACCTAATGGGTCAGACACTAACACCTTAATGTCATGATGATATAGTATTAAAGGTATTGGGCCTAATAATGGTTGTTAGCCCAAGATGAAGTTTGGAAGCCCACCTAAGAGGGAGAGGGCGCATAGTATTGTTAATGGGCTTGGATGGTCCAAGACATTACTAATTAATTTAATTAGTTAAATTAATAATCAAATATTTAAATTTTGAATTTTGAATTTGAATTTTGAATTTGAATTTTGAAATTCGAATTTTGAATTTGAAATTTGAAATTTGAAATTTGAAATTTGAAATTTGAATTTTGAATTTGAAATTTGAATTTAGAATTTAAATGTTTGAACGTTTGAATTTAAATGTTTGAATTCGAATTTGAATTGGCTATGAAAAGTTGTTTCATAACAAAAGGATAAGATGAGATCTTGTTGGAACAAATCCCTTGTATCAAGAGAAGATCTATGGAGATCTCCTAGGGCTGATTTGGGGCGCTATTTTGGTGGGAGATGATTGTCATCTTGTCAAACCAACAAGCTCCAATCAGATTTGTTTGTTGAAAGAATAAGTGAGCTAGTTGGTTCAAACTTGAATGCAACAGCTCAAATGTATCTGGACCCTTTTTGGGCTGAATAAGGGCGCATGAATTGGTTGTCATATGATGACCATTGGTTCAGAATTTTGACTAGATAAAGACCTAGTCATATGAGGATTCAAAGGGGAGGTTGTTGGGATTTTTGAATTGCTACAACTTCACCTTTGTCTCCCTCACTTGTGCGCCACTTTCATTATAAGTAAAGTAAAAATTCTGATTTGATACACTAATTCTCTCCCTCTCTTGTGCGCCTAGTTGGTGAGTTCCTCCTTAAGGTTTTTTAAAAGAACCTAGCCAATTCTTCTATATACCATTCCCACTCTTGTGAAGTTTTCATGCAGGAGACTTCACTCTTCTAAACACATATACCTAGCCTCCTTCTTCACCTATTGAGCGCATAGCAAGCCTCTCTGTGGTGGTCAATTGGTGGCCTTCAAGAAAGCATTCTTGCATCTTGACGTGGGTGGTGTGGATCAACGTTAGAGGGTTTGAACCCTTCAAACCTAACATTGATCGTCTTGGAGTTTTGAACTCACAAACAAAGGTAACATCACATGCCATAAAGCATGATTCTTGATTGCATGTGTAATTCCGCATATGAAAAATTTTGTTTTTCCCTCTCACATGCTATGGCCTTCAAGGCCATTTTACTTTCAAGTGGTATCAGATCCCGGTCGCTTTACCATCGGCGGGTGATGGTACTTTGTTTGTGAAATTAATTTTCTCACGGTCAAAAGGTCTTTTTGTTAAAGATTAATTCTTTGCATGTGGATTTTTTTTATGAACATGTTTAATATGATTATGGTGTTCATATATCTACATGACCTCATGGTTTTGTTTGTTTTGATTCTTTGTGAAAGTTTTCAAAAGAAACATTTTTTTGAAAAGGGAATATGATTCTGCCATGATGTGAATATTCAAATGCATTATTTTCTCCATGATTTTATTTAATAAAATTTTTGTATATGATGATGTATGGTTCGGCCATATGATTTATGGTTGAATAAATGATTTAATTTTTGTGATCTTTGAGAAAGATTTGACAAAGATTTGAATTATGCATAAAGATGCAAAATTCGACCATTGGGAGAAAATTGGAAAATTTTGAATTTTGATTCTTGTTTTGATATTTTAATTGTTAAATTATCAAAATATATATGTGAGGAAATATTTATATAATATTTTATATTATGTGCTTGCAAGCTGTTTAAATTTTCAGGTGCAATTTGGAAGGGGATGGTCATGGTGCCCGAAATTCGAATTTTAAATTTTAAATTAATGTGTAATTTTGCTCTATTTTAATTAGAGTTGAAATTTGAATTTTGAATTTTGAATTTTTATTATTTGTCCCTCCAAAGATGTTTTGGAGTTTCTTTAATTATATGTAATTAGAGAATTAGGCTAGTGGCGTATAGACGACGAGGAGCCGATGCTTGACAAGCAAGATGGACAAATGCACGAGCACCATGACCATCTCAAATAAAACTGTTTTATATGCATGTATGCTTTTATGTTTTGAACAACTCGTATGCATGAATTGGACAAATCACGTTTGTATGTATTATTATGCATGTCCAATTACGACTAGTGTAATCCGATAGATGTTTGACATAGGATAACGACTAGCATGATAATAATATAAATGCGTTTGATGAGACCTAATAAACCCCAAATAAAAGGAACCCTTAAAGGAATAGATTATTAAGCATATGATTACCTCCCACCACCAATATTACTCGAACCTCCTCTACATAGTGGTGCTCCACAACTCAGTTGGGACCCACTGTTTCGTTGAGTAAGAGTAGTATTAGAAGTGTTAGACACTTAGGGTGCTGGTTAATACTTAACTGAGACATAAGTTGCAGGCTCAGCTGGGCTTATGTGCTTAGGGTAATAATGCTAGGTTGGTTGCATGAGATGCTCCACTAAGTGACATGGAGTTGTCAACCTAATGTTAAGAGAGGGTATGAGTTACTGTTGATGAGGATCAACCCATTACTTAAATTAATCTTGCGATCACAGACGGGGGTTAAAATAGATAATCGCACTCTTAATCTCACTAAGGTTAAATCTAAAAGTAGATTAACCCTAAGTCAAATGGGAAGGGTCATTGACTTAGATAAAATAGTGGGAGGGGCAAATTATTTAAAGTCTTTAATAATTTGTTTATACAACATGTCTAAATATATTAATTAAATCATCTTTACATCTTTTTTCAGTTTTTAGTATGACTAATCCACTGTCACTGCGCTCAATACTCGATACGAACAAACTGACCGATTCAAACTTTATAGACTGGTATCGGAACTTAAGAATTGTTCTTAGGGCCGAAAAAATAGCTTATGTCCTGGATGCTGCATTACCCGTAGCTCCTAGGGAAGGGGAAGATGGGTCCGCGGAATTTGATTTCGAGGCCCACAAACAGCACATGGATGACAATGTGTTGACTGTCTGCATCATGTTGGCATCCATGTCGCCTGAACTGCAAAAGCAGCATGAGCATATGGATGCTCCCGCTATTGTCTTACATCTCAAGGAGTTGTATGACATTAAAGGCAGGCATGAGAGGTATGAGGCCTCTAGAGAATTGTTCTCATGCAGGATGTTTGAGAACATGTCTGTGAGCAGTCATGTTCTTAAGATGATCGGGCTCATTGAGAAGCTAGGAAATCTAGGCTTCGTGATGGATGCCGAGCTAAGTAATGACTTGGTCCTGACCTCGCTTCCACCTTCCTTCAGTCAATTCATTATGAATTACAACATGCATGGGATGCTTGTGAGCTTGCCTGAATTGTTAAGCATGTTAACAACTGCTGAAGTGTCTATCAAGAAGGATAGGACACATGCTCTTCTGATTGGTGGGCCTAGCAAGGCAAAGGGTAAGGGCAAGGAGCCTGCGAAAGGAGACTCCCTTGAACCCAAAGGAAAACCCAAGAAGGAGAAAGGCAAAAAGAAGGGTAAGAGTGCATCCAAGGACAAAAGCGATGCTGAGTGCTTCCATTGTGGCAAGAAAGGCCATTGGAAGAGGAATTGTCCAGACTACCTGAAGAGTGTGAAGGACAAGAAGCATTGTGATGCTTCTACCTCAGGTACTTTCATGATTGAGATAAATTATTCTTGTGCTAATCCAACCTCATGGGTATTGGATCCCGATTGTGGTTCTCATATCTGCAATATGTTGCAGGTGCTTAGGAGCCCAAGGAGATTGGAGAGAAACGAGGTGGACCTCCGCGTTGGCAATGGTGCAAGGGTTGCTGCTCATTCTGTTGGAGATGCCGATCTTATTTTGCCTACGGGCCTTTTATTGCATTTGAATAATTGTCTTTACGTTCCAAACATTTCTAGAAACATTATTTCTATTTCTTGTTTAGAACAAGATGGTTTTACTTTTAGTATTAAGAATGGTACATTTTCTATCATTTCGAATGATATTGTTTATGGTACTGCTTCTTTAATAAATGAATTGTATGTTCTGGAAATGGGAACTGAAGTGCTCAATATAGCCGTGAAACGACCTAGGATAGATAATCAATCTTATCTTTGGCATTGTAGACTAGGGAACATAAACGAAACAAGATTGTCTAGGATGTATGCAAATGGATACCTAGATTCCATGGATTTGGAATCCTATGGACAATGTGAATCTTGTCTTGCTGGGAAAATGACTTGTCACAAGCCCAAAGGGCTTGAGAGTCATAGGGCTAGTGAGTTATTAGAACTCATTCACACTGATGTTTGTGGGCCAATGTCTATAGAGGCTAGAGGAGGATACTCCTATTTCATCACCTTTACTGATGACAAATCAAGATTTGGGTACGTGTACCTAATGAGATATAAATCCGAAGCCTTTGAAAAGTTCAAGGAGTTTAGGAATGAAGTAGAGAAACAGCGTGGCGAGATGATTAAGATATTACGATCAGATCGTGGTGGTGAATATCTGAGCCATGAGTTTCAGGATTATCTGAGAGAAAATTGAATTCTCTCGCAGTTTACTGCACCTTACACACCACACCAAAATGATGTCTCCGAAAGGAGAAACAGGACCTTATTAGACATGGTCAGGTCTATGATGAGTGAAACTCAACTTCCAAAATCATTTTGGGGATATTCCTTAGACACAGTGACATACCTTCTAAATAGGGTACCGTCTAAATCTGTTCAGACCACACCATATGAGATATGGAATGGTAAGAGACCCAACCTGAGTTACCTCAGGGTATGGGGATCGCCAGCTTATGTCAAAGCATTGGCATCAGACAAGCTTAGTGCTAAGAGTACTAAATGTCTATTTGTGGGGTATCCCAAAGGTACTAAGGGATACTACTTTTACTCCATGGATGAACACAAGGTGTTTGTGTCAAAGAATGTTGAGTTCCTTGAGAAGGATTTGATCTCTCAAGGAGCCAGTGGGAGTAAAATTGATCTTGAAGAAGTTCAATAACCACATGAACAGATTGAGGAACCCGAGTCTGCTCCGCAGGCGACGTTCTCCAATGGAGAAGTAAACACACAACTCCGTAGGTCAACGAGGGTCATCCATCCACCTGAGAGGTATGGGTTTGCGATTGAGAAATAGCAAACCGTCGAGGATGATGAACCAAGTAACTACGAAGAGACAATCAAGGATGTTGACTCTTCTAGATGGGTTGAAGCCATGGAATCTGAAATGGATTCGATGTATCAAAACAAGGTATGGACCTTGGTTC
The DNA here is from genome assembly GCF_033153095.1 of Gastrolobium bilobum. Lineage (NCBI taxonomy): Eukaryota > Viridiplantae > Streptophyta > Magnoliopsida > Fabales > Fabaceae > Gastrolobium > Gastrolobium bilobum. Next base: position 192,958 of record NW_026897558.1, read on the forward strand.
CTAAACCGCAAGGAATAGTTCCTATCGGTAACAAATGAGTCTTTAAAAGAAAGACTGATGCAGATGGGAACGTTCAAACCTACAAAGCTAGGTTGGTTGCGAAAGGGTATCGTCAAAGACAAGGAGTTGACTATGATGAGACTTTCTCGCCTGTTGCCATGATCAAATCTATTAGGATCATGCTTGCAATAGCGACATATCACGACTATGAAATTTGGCAAATGGATGTCAAGACCGCCTTCTTGAATGGGTTCTTGAAGGAGGAAGTGTACATGACACAACCTGAGGTCTTTGAAATCAAAGATCAGGAGCATATGGTATGCAAACTTCAAAGGTCGATATATGGGCTAAAGCAAGGGTCAAGGAGTTGGAATATTCGTTTTGACGAAGTCGTTAAGAGTAACGGTTTTATCAAGAACGAGGATGAACCTTGTGTTTACAAGAAGGTTAGTGGGAGTAATGTCGTCTTCCTGGTACTTTATGTAGATGACATATTGTTAATAGGAAATGACATCCCCACATTACAAATAACGAAAGAGTGGCTTTCAAAAAGCTTCACCATGAAGGATTTGGGAGAAGCGACCTTTATACTTGGTATAAAGATCTATAGAGATCGATCCAAGAGGCTGCTGGGTTTATCTCAATCCACGTATGTTGACAAGATGCTAAAAGGGTTTAGCATGGAAGGGTCGAAAAAGGGTTTTCTTCCCGTCAGTCATGGGGTACATCTTTCAAAGACTGTGTCCTAAGTCACAGCCTGAGAAGGATCGCATGAGTGGAATTCCATACGCTTCAGCTATTGGATCCATCATGTATGCCATGATATGTACGAGACCAGATGTCTCATATGCTTTGAGCATTACGAGCAGATACCAGTCGGATGCAAGGTAAAGACCTCATGAGCTACAGATATGGAGATGACTTAGCTAAAGTCGTGGGTGGATCTATAAGGGTATAGCTCGCACCGAACAGACCCACAAAAGAGACTCTATGAGGAAATCTCACAGAGGGTATCATTAGAGTAGTCTCTTTATATTTGGGTATGTTTTTCCTTAGACCAGAAGTTATTACCTAGACTGTGTTCTAGAAGGCATGCTTTTGACTGTATACTTCGTCTTCCTGAAACATGGAGACTCATAGGTATACTGTTGGGCTTGTCCTGAAAGAGCACAGGGCTAGGGTGATAAGTTGAAGGAATTCGTCAAATCTCTGTGAGAGATTAGGTTATCTGTAAACCAGAGAAATTGGGATGACATTTATAGGGACTCGGGAATCTATGCATAGTAAAAGAGATCATGAGATGATCTGCCTTTAGAGTCAGTAAATTGAAGATTCCCTATTTCGAATAAAGCTTACCCTAAACCGCAAGGGTTGATACGCTTCCTTACCCTAGGTTTTATGGGAAGGTAACCGAGACGAAAAGAAATACATACGGCAACCAAATATGTGTAATAGGATGATCAAGTCATTAATCTAACTAGCTCCGGGGCAACAAAGCATTGCTAGTGCTCTGTGTTGTCATTAAATGGGTTGTGGGCTTGTTGGACCCGAGCCCATTTATGTCAGTGGCTATGTTGGACCTAATGGGTCACACACTAACACCTTAATGTCATGATGATATAGCATTAAAGGTATTGGGCCTAATAATGGTTGTTAGCCTAAGATGAATTTTGGAAGCCCACCTAAGAGGGAGAGGGCGCATGGTATTGTTAATGGGCTTGGATGGTCCAAGACATTACTAATTAATTTAATTAGTTAAATTAATTATCAAATATTTAAATTTTGAATTTGAAATTTGAATTTTAAATTTTGAATTTTGAATTTGAATTTTGAATTTTGAATTTGAATTTTGAATTTGAATTTGAATTTAGAATTTAAATGTTTGAACGTTTGAATTTAAATGTTTGAATTCGAATTTGAATTGGCTATGAAAAGTTGTTTCATAACAAAAGGATAAGATGAGATCTTGTTGGAACAAATCCCTTGTATCAAGAGAAGATCTATGGAGATCTCCAAGGGCTGATTTGGGGCGCCATTTTGGTGGGAGATGATTGTCATCTTGTCAAACCAACAAGCTCCAATCAGATTTGGTTGTTGAGAGAATCAGTGAGCTAGTTGGTTCAAACTTGAATGCAACAGCTCAAATGTATCTGGACCCTTTTTGGGCTGAATAGGGGCGTATGAATTGGTGGTCATATGATGACCATTGGTTCAGAATTTTGACTAGATAAAGACCTAGTCTTATGAGGATTCAAAGGGGAGGTTGTTGGGATTTTTGAATTGCAACAACTCCACCTTTGTCTCCCTCACTTGTGTGCCACTTTCATTATAAGTAAAGTAAAAATTCTGATTTGATACACTAATTCTCTCCCTCTCTTGTGCGCCTAGTTGGTGAGTTCCTCCTTAAGGTTTTTTAAAAGACCCTAGCCAATTCTTCTATATACCATTCCCACTATTGTGAAGTTTTCATGCAGGAGACTTCACTCTTCTAAACACATATACCTAGCCTCCTTCTTCACCTATTGAGCGCATAGCAAGCCTCTCTGTGATGGTCAATTGGTGGCCTTCAAGAAAGCGTTCTTGCATCTTGACGTGGGTGGTGTGGATCAACGTTAGATGGTTTGAACCCTTCAAACCTAACACTGATCGTCTTGGAGTTTCGAACTCACAAACAAAGGTAACATCACATGCCATAAAGCATGATTCTTGATTGCATGTGTAATTCCGCATATGAAAAAAAATTTCCCTCTCACATGCTACGGCCTTCAAGGCCATTTTACTTTCACAGTCTTATCCTCATTGAATTCCATATCACAACTGAAATCCAAATTCAATATCACATCTGAAATCCAAATCACACAAGAAAACTTAGAAAAAGAAAAAGAAAGATTGAGATGTTTCCCTGTTTTGGCTCATCAATTTGTGTGACATCTCCATGAAGTTTGCATGCCATTCAATCACACCCAATTCCTAGATTTAAATGTTGTTGTCCCCAGCAACTAATTTAAATCTAAAACAGCAATTGATCAATGAAACACATACAATATAAACCAATAGCATCAGTACTATCGCAATGTGCATCATGCAAAAACAATGAATATCCCAATGTACTACACCGAATTACAAAAGAAAACTAACAAAAAAATACAACTAAAATAAACTAAAATGAAAATATCAGAAACTAAAGTGGAGGACAGTCAAGAGTAAATTTGAGACTCTGAGTCCTCCTCATCTGAGGTAAGAGGATCTGATCCTTGATCTGCAGTAGGTAGCAGTGTGTAATCATCATCAGCAGTTTGATCCTCAGTCTGATCTCCAGCAGAAGGCTGATCTCCAGCAGTCGAATCAGCAGCAGGCGTAGCATCAGTACCCATGGCAGCCATCATAGCCTCTTCCTCATCAGCATGCTCCTCAAAGAATGCTGTAGCAGCAGCCTCAAATGCGTCCTCCTCCTCAAAATGAGGATAATCCTCAGCCTGAAATGCAGCCGGCTTTACGCCCTCGGCCTCACAAAGGGCTGTCAGCATCTGGGTCAGAAATGATCTCTGGCTCGTCTGCATGAGCTTGAGACAGTGGCGTAAACACCCCAAACGAACCTCAGTGTTGACCAGCCACTGCTCCCCTGATCTCTTCTGCCGTGTGGACGCGGACTCAGCCTCTGTCATGTTCTTCCTTCCCGGTGTCAAACCGGTGGCTGCTCCTCCTCCAATCTTGAGCTGATTGGTGATCATCTTTGCATTAATTTCAGGGTGCCACTTTACCTGCGCCCCATTATCAGAAATGTCAACACCAGCTCGCTGACATAGATGCTGGATCAAAGAACTGTGACCCAGTGCGGCAGAACTGCTATCAAAATGGGCCATGTCATAAATACTATCTTGAAGAATGATAGGAAGTTCTACTTTCTTCCCAGTCATGATGGTGTAAATCAGCACAGCTCGCATCATAATAACTTCTGCCTGGTTGGAGGAAGACAATACATTCGAAACCACACTCTGGCCTGGCCATTTAACTGCCTTAACCATAGCAACTTGGGATTTACCTCATCCTTCATCATATGCCATTTTTCATTGGGCTTGGCTATGGTTTGAAAAACAGGCTCAGTTGCTCCCAACTTGGTCCAAGTTTTAAAATCAGGGTTGCTTCTCCTTAGGGGAATGTCAATCTGTTCCCAAGTTTTCTTGAACTGACAATTTTGGTTCTGGATGTAGTCACAATGTGTGATCTTTAAAAGTTTCTGGATGGTATGAGCATCATACTTCACCTTCTTCCCCCGAACCATACTGACAAAATGGCGCTTGCCACCTTCATCCCCGTTATAAGCATTAGCATAGAACTCCCGACAAATAGCTTGACTGCTATTGTCCAGCATCATGCCAAAAGTCTTCCATTGCCTCTTGATCAACTGGGATTGAAAGTCAGGGTATTCAACCTTGTCCAAGACCAATTTCCTCTCTCGGAAAAAAGGGCCTAGAAGAAGTCTTCTCATTAAACCTGACTTCATGGGCGGCACTTTTCCATAATCTATCATCAAAATTAGGTGGAGGTGCAGGCTCCTTGCCCTTGGTCACCCTAGCCCTCTTCTTGCCGGTCTTCTTGGGTGGTGAAGACATGGTTCTACAACATGAAAGGAAAAGTCAGTCAATCAATCAAAGCAATTGAGAGATAATGGATCACAACCAGATTTAGATTTGAAAGAAGTAGTGGAGATGGATCCAAAAATATGAAAGAAAACAACCCCTACAATGCCATACTAGCAGCCTAAAATCATGCATGTATCAGGGCCAGGGCGCTAAAACGTGCACAGAGAGCGTTTTAGCATCCTGGCAATTTCGTGGTACAAAATGGTGGAGTGCTAAAACGTTGGCTGGCAAGCGTTTTAGCGCTATGGTAATTTCTGGGTCAGGAAATTTAACAAACACTTGGTGTGTGTGTGCAAATGCATAATGGGAACTCGATAATTGGATATGCTTTTCATCCCAAAAATAACACTAATCCAGAATTACTTACAAACCAAGGACTTGCTATCAAAAATAAAACATGGGATCGTGCGAGATGAGGATGAAATGAAAATGATACAAAAAGATGATATGAAAATGAAAATGATACAAAAAGATGAAGAATATATTTCGAAAAGAGAAAAGATGAGGATAACATACCTTGGTAGAATATGATTAGGTGAATGTAGAAGAGAAAGAGAGAAATTCGACAATATAAAAATGGGAGAGTGAATAAAGGAAGGAGAGAGTGAGGGATTGATGGAATATAACCGTAGAAATCAAATAAGTGACGCGGCGCTAAAACATTCAACCAAAATGTTTTAGCGCCTGAGACCAGAAAAATATGCACATGGTTGTGTGCATCAGCGCGCTAACACGGTCAAACAACACGTTTTAGCGCTCTGGACCAGAGTGCTTGCACAGTGATGCCTTTATGGCGCGCTAAAATGGTCAATCCGAAAATTTTAGAGCTTTGGGCCAGATTTTTGCATTGTGATGCATCTCTGTACCGCTAAAACATTCAAGACTGAAAGTTTTAGCGCCCATCACTTGGCAAATTTTCCAAATGTTCTAATTTTTTTTGAGGACATAATATTATTAATATTAATTATCACATACCTGATATAGTGGGTTGCCTCCCACTCAGCGCGTGTTTAACATCACGAGCCTGACGTTTCTTCCTCAACTTACCTCCATCAAGGCAACTGTAAGAAGTTGCCTGTCTACAACACTCCCAATGTATAACTTCAACCTCTGACCATTGACAGTAAAGCTTCGGTCAGAATCCAAGGAACTAATTTCCACCGCTCCATAAGATTTCATATCCTTCACCACAAATGGTCCAGACCATCTGGACTTTAACTTTCCTGGGAATAGCTTCAACCTGGAATTTAACATCAGAACTTGGTTGCCCACCTTGAAATCCCTAGGTGTGATTTTCCTGTGATGCCATAGCTTGGTCTTTTCTTTGTATAAGCTTTCACTTTCATATGCAGAAAGACGAAATTCATCCAGTTCATCTAATTGAAGTAGCCTTTTCTCTCTTGCTGCTTTGGAATCAAAGTTTAAAAACTTAACAGCCCCTAATGCTCTGTTTTCCAATCCCACCGGTAGATGCCATGCTTTCCCAAATAACAACTGAAATTGAGACATTCCAATATGAGTCTTGACTGCTATACGATAAGCCCATAAAGTGTCATCAAGTTTCTTAGACCATTGAGTCCTAGCATTTCCAACAGTCTTTTCCAATATACGTTTAAGTTCTCTGTTGGAAATCTCAACTTCACCACAAGTCTGTGGGTGGTACGGGGTACTTATCTTATGCCTGACTCCATATTTTGCAAGAACAACTTCTACCAACCGGTTGTCAAAATGTGTTCCCCATCACTGATTATGGCTCTCGGAACTCCAAATCACACAAAGATATTCTTTTTCAGAAAGGCGATCACAACCCCAGAGTCATTAGTTTGTGTAGCTATGGCTTCAACCCATTTTGATACATAATCCACCGCCACCAGGATGTACTTATTGGAGTAAGAAGAGGGAAAGGGTCCTATGAAATCCATACCCCAAACATCAAAGATTTCCACCTCTAGTATATTGTTCAATGGCATTTCATGTCTCCTGGATATATTACCAGTCTGTTGGCAGTTGTCACAGGCTTCCACATACTTCCTTGCATCCTTGTACAATGTTGGCTAATAAAAACCACTCATCAAGACTTTTGCTGCAGTTCTTTCACCTGCAAAGTGTCCACCATAGGCTGAACCATGACAGTGCCATAAGACATCTTGTTGTTCCTCCTCTGGAATACATCTTCTGATTACCCCATCTGAACACCTGTAGAAGAGGTATGGTTCATCCCAAATATATCTCCTTACATCATGCAGAAATTTCTTTCTCTGTTGCCATGTGAAATCTTTAGGCATTGCTCCAGCAGCTTTGTAATTTGCAAAATCAGCAAACCACGGTGGAGTATTAATTTTCAAAACTTGATCCTGCACCAACTTGGAAACAGTGCTTATGGCCAGTATTTTCTCATCAGGAAACTCTTCTTTAATTACCACTTCCGGTCCTTCTTGTAGATTTTTCTCTGTGATCCTGGATAAGTGATCAGCCACCAAGTTTTTAACTCCCTTTTTATCTTTGATTTCCACTTCAAACTCTTGTAGAAGTAACATCCACCGGAGTAACTTGGGCTTAGCATCCTGCTTAGTTAACAAATACTTCAAACCTGCATGGTTAGTGTAAACAATCACCTTTGAACCTAGCAGATATGACCTAAATTTGTCAAATGCATACACAATAGCCAATAATTCCTTTTCTGAAGTAGCATAATTCTTCTGTGCATCAATAAGAATTTTACTGGCATAGCAAATGACATGCAATAATTTGTCATTTCTTTGGCCTAGTACCACTCCCACAGCATAATCACTTTCATCACACATCAGCTCAAAAGGTAGTGAAAAATCAGGTGCCATGATTATTGGTGCAGTGATCAATTTTTCTTTCAGAATGTTAAATGCATGCAGGCATTCATCAGTAAACACAAACTCTTGTTCCTTCACCAACAATTTGCATAAAAGTTTTGCAATCTTTGAAAATTATTTTATAAAGCGTCTATAAAATCCTGCATGACCAAGAAAACTTCTCACACCTTTGACATTTATGGGAGGGGGAAGTTTCTCAATAACAGAGATTCTGGCTTTATCCACTTCAATTCCTCTTCTGGACACCTTGTGTCCTAAAACAATACCCTTTGTCACCATGAAGTGACACTTTTCCCAATTCAACACAATATTACAATCTTGGCATCTTTTTAAAACACTATCCAAATTTTCTAGACAGGCATCAAAAGTAGGACCAAATACAGAAAAATCATCCATAAAAATTTCAATGCATTTTTCTACCATGTCAGAGAATATGGAAAGTATGCACCTTCGAAAAGTCGTTGGTGCCTTAGATAAGCCGAAAGGCATCCTCTGGTATGCAAAGATTCCATATGGGCAAGTGAATGCAGTTTTCTCCTGATCTTCTGGAGCCACAGCTATCTGGTTGTAGCCTGAGTATCCATCTAGAAAGCAGTAGAAAGCATGTCCTGCCAATCTCTCTAGCATTTGATCTAGGAATGGAATAGGGAAATGATCCTTCCGGGTTGCTAAGTTGAGTGTCTGGTAATCTATGCACATTCTCCAACCAGTGACTGTTCTTGTGGTAATTAATTCATTATTCTCATTCCTCACAACAGTCATTCCTCCTTTCTTGGGCACTGTCTGCACTTGACTCACCCAAGCACTATCTGAAATAGGGTAGATCATTCCAGCATCAAGCAACTTCACCACTTCCTTCCTCACTACCTCCTTCATAATAAGGTTGAGTCTTCTCTATGGTTGCCTTACTGGTTTAACCTCATCTTCCATCAATATTTTATGAGTGCAGAAAGAAGGGTTGATACCCTTGAGGTTTGAAAATGACCATCCTATAGATGTCTTGTTCTTTTTAAGAACTTCAATCAACTTTACTTCCTCCCCTTCAGACAACAATGCATTAATAATGGCTGGGTATGTTTGATCATCTCCAAGAAACACATACTTGAGATTTGATGGAAGTTCTTTAAGTTCCACCTTGGGTGCTCCCTTAGGAATATCATCTATTTTCTTTTCCAGCTCTTCTACTTTCGGTTCTTCCGCATAGTATTCCACACTTGTTTCCTCCTTGAATTTGTCTCCCTCAAGTGAAGAGTTTTCTTCTCCTATCACTTCTTTCACAACCTCCTGTATGATATCAATTTTGAAACAATCCTCCACATCAACAGAATGTTTAATAGCTTCAAACACATCAATGGTGATTGTTTCTTCATTCACCCTTCACATCAACTTTCCTTGTTCAACATCAATCAAATATCTTGTAGTGGCTAAAAATGGCCTCCCTAGGAGTAGAGGACTTTCAGTATCCTTCTCTCCCATATCTAGTATTACAAAATCTACAGGGAAAATGAATTTATCCACCTTGACCAGAACATCTTCTACCACCCCTTCTGGTCTCTTAATTGATCTATCTGCTAAATGTAGAATAACATTAGTGGCTTTCAACTTGTTAATCCCCAAAGCTCTGCAGACAGATAGTGGCATCAAATTTAAACTGGCTCCCAAGTCACAAAGTGCTTTTCCTACTTCCACATCTCCAATAGCAACAGAAATGCTGAAACTACCTGGGTCCTTTAACTTTGGAGGAAGCTTCTTTTGAATCAAGGCGCTACATTCCTCTGTTAAAGCCACAGTCTCACCATCTTTCAACTTCCTCTTCTTAGACAAAAGATCCTTCATAAATTTTGCATAGTGAGGCATGTTTTCCAAGGCTTCAGCAAATGGAATGTTAATCTGTAATTTTTTGAAAATATCCAGAAACCTTGCATAATGTTGTTTCTGAATTTCTTGCTTCAACCTCTAAGGATAAGGAACTTTGGCAATGGAGATAGATTAATTGGCTGGTCTTGCTTGTCAGCCATTTTCTTCTTCTCCCACTTCATCAACTTCTTGGGTGAAGAGTTGTTTTCAACAACTACTTCATCTTCTTTCTTATCTTCCTTAACTTTTTCTCTTTCATCATTTTCGACTACATCATCTTCAACAACAACTTCTTCCTCCACTTTCTTTTCTTCCACTTTCTTTTTAACTGGTTGAAGTACAAGCCCACTTCTGGTAATAATAGATTTGCAATGCTCCTTGGGATTCACCATTGTATCACCAGGGAACTTTCCCTGTGGTCTCTCAGATATCTGCCTGGACAGCTGACCAATTTGGGTCTCCAAATTCTGGATGGATGCTTCCTGGTTCCTGAATGATGTTTTTGTCTCTTGCATGAATGCATAAGTTTCTTCTCTGAAAGAATTTGAATCCTGAATATATTCTTGGGCCGTCTTAGATAACTAGGCAAAAGCTTCCTCCCATGCAGAGGTATCAACTTGTTGTGAAGAATGTGGTGGAGGAGGATGCAATGGAGGATTTAACTGATGATTAGAACTATCATTGAACCCTGGGTGTTGATTCCTATTCTTCCATGGTGGAACATACAAATTTTTCCGCTAGTTGTTCTGGTTCCTCTGATCATACCATACCCCATTCACTTCTGCTTGTTCGGCAGATCCCCCATAATCATAATCTTCTGTAACATGGCTTTTCCCACAAATTGCACACACAGGATTAGTGTCTACAGAAGCAACCTTTTGAGAAGATAGCTGCTTAGTGAGAGCATCCAACTGTTGTTGTTGTTGTTTTTGCATTTGCATCATCTGATCATTCTTGGCTAACAAAGCATCATAACCATCAAGTTTATAATTCCCGTTCTTCTGTCATTTACTGGAGCATTGTCAAACTCTTGAGATGCTAGAGATTCAAATATTTCAAGGGCTTCCTGAGGAGTCTTGGTTGTCAATGAACCACCAGCTGTGGCATTCACCAATGTTCTAGTGTTGGTTGTCAACCCTTGGAGAAATATTGCTGCTTGATTCCACATTTCGATTCCATGTTGTGGACATTTCCTCAAGAGTGTTTTGAACCTCTCCCAAGCTTCATAGATAGACTCTAATTCTTTTTGTTTGAACCCTGTAACCTCATCCTTTAATTTTGCCCTCTTTGATGCTGAAAAGAACCGGGCTAAAAACTTAGTCTGCAGATCATCCCAAGTTGTGATACTCCCTTGAGGTAATGATTGTAACCATCTTCTTGCATCATCCTTTAGTGAATGAGTGAGCAATCTTAACAAGATAGAATCTCTAGTCACACCATTGATCTTCACTGTATCGCTCAACAGTAAGAAATTCTCAATGTACAGATACGGGTCTTCAGCACTGGTGCTAGAAAATTGTTCTTTCTGCACCAATTGTACTAATGCAGGTTTCAACTCAAAGTTGTTGGGCTCCACAATGGGTCGAACAACACGCCCAATCGGTGGAATGACAGTGGGAGTCATGTAATCTCCCAATGTCCTCTGTGGTGGTGGAATGTGATTTTCTGCCATGACCTCTTCTTGAACTGTCACACTGGATTCACCCCTTTCTTGTAGCTTTCTTTGTCTTGCTGCCTTTCTGCTCTTCCTAATTGTCTTTTCTAATTCTGGAGCAAACAACAAAGAGTTTGGATTAATAGTACCTCGCATACACCAGAATTAGATTTGAACAAAACTTCACACATAAATATAAATTGCTGAAAATAATAAAAATTCAATCTCAAATATTAATGGTGTCTGTCAATGTTGAAAGAACAAATCCCTGGCAACGACGCCAAAAACTTGTTGCAACTTTAGCAAGTGTAATAGTCGTACAAGTAATAAAATGATAAGTAAAGATCGTTCCCACGAGGATTTGTGTTCAAACACCAACTAACCATTTATAATTAAGTTGAATCAAACAAGAATTCATTGAATGCATTGATAATTGTCACCAGAAATTGAATTGTATTTGAACTTGATACAATAACTAAAATGTGAATTATAATTTTACAACAAGTAGTAAGAAATCAATGTCCCTCAACTATAAACTTATGTAAGAATCAATCCCATTATGAATTATCTTCTATGTGATGTCAATCAACCTTTTTATTATCACCAAGATGTAATCCCTTACTACCTTGGTTGATACATTAATCAAGAACCCCAATCCCTTGGTGATTCCCTTCTTAATACATACATTAAGCACTAAGATTTTAAAGATTACATCAAAGTCCTAGTTCCAATCCCTTGAATACTAGAACACTGATGATGAACTTGCCAGTTGCAGAAATAATGTAAACATTCCTGTTCTACACTACCCCCTTAATGAAAAGAATTGATAAAGACAATTCCATATCATCACATAAAAGATAATCAAAATATTCAATCAATCATACATAAATTCATCTTTGAGTTCCATTGAAATCAGACTACAAAGGACTCTACTCAGACATAGAAAAAAGAAATAACAAGAGAAGAGGAAAGATCAAACTCCATTGTCATGATGTTGAATCTTCAATCTTCAATCACAATTACATAAAGTACACTAAACTAATACAATACTAGGGCCTAAGGAATTTAGAATTTCAGAGAGTAAAAAGTCAGATCAGAGGATCTCTCTCAAGTGTGAAGGCTCTTTTCCCTTTTATAGTTTACAAATTCTAACTGAATAACATCCAAAAACTGACATGGGCGCTAAAACGTTCCCTGTTGGACGTTTTAGCATTCAACTTTGACGGATGCCCAACTGCTTTCAACTGTCCTCAGCGCTAAAACCTTTGACTTGAACGTTTTAGCGTTCAAGACCAGAATCTTTTTGAACAACAAAGTGCTAAAACTTTTGCATTGGACGTTTTCGCACTCGGCCCCAGCAATTTTTGGCTTCATTTTGTAGCTGCGCGCTAAAACGTTCGCTTTGGACGTTTTAACGCTCAACACTTAGAATTCTACCATTCTTCATAATCTTCTTCCTTCTCTCATTTGCTTCTTGAGCTTCATTTCCCTACAAGAACAATATAAATTTTTAACAAAACTTTCAGAACTTGTATTTAGAACTTTCCAGGACATTGACCCTCTTTTCCATCCATTTAATCACACAAATTAAGCTAATTCATGCTTAAAAACCTTATAAACCAAGGGTTTATCACAAGTCCATTCAGCTGAGGAATTTTTGGGAGCATCTTCTCAAGTCGAATCCTGGCCACTTAGCAATATGCATTAAATGGGCCGCAATACTCACCACCATTGTCAGATCGGACCACCTTCAATTTATTGTCAGTCTCCCTTTCCACCATAGCATGGAACTCTTTAAAGGCTTGAGTACATTGTTAGTATATAGGTGTCCTAGAGACAATCTGTTTTATCAGATGAACACCTTTTTCTATTTGGTATATCATGATTAATAAATTTGAGCAAACTTTATCTTTATCATATTTATGTCTCGCTAATATTTTATTGTTAACATGCGCTTAAAGATAAAGACCCTAGGAATATAGCAGGTGTTCACTCGGGGATCTATGATAGGGATCATGATCATGAGGACTCGAGGACACTGAATGTCTATTACCTAAAAATCTGTTCCTTGTCTTGAATCACCAAGAAAGGGTATTGGTGATCTCAATAAGACTAGTACGACATCATCTACTTGTATGGAGATACAAGGTAAGGACCTCATGGAATGCAGGCATGCTGATGCCTTAGCTGATGTCGTGGGTGGATCTGTTGGAGAACAGATAGCACTGAATTGACCCGCTTAGAGACTCCACAAGGATTCATTATAGAGAGTATCATTAGATTTGAAAAATCTCTGAACGTTTGGTAGTGCAGATCGTCCTAGACTTTAGGATGTCATCGAATACTATGTCCTAGAGTTATACTTTGACTGTACAACTCTATCCGCCTGAAAAATAGGGAGAACAGTGTACTCTTGGGTATAACTCGAATACATGAGTATAGATGGACATGCCGAAAGGACTCACAATTCCCTATAAGGGATTAGTCGTTCACAAAGACGGGTAGGGCTGAGATGACATCTAGTTGACTCGGGAATCTATGCATAGTAAGAGATCATGAAGAGTCATGATCTGTCTTAGAGTCAATAGAAGAAGATTCCTAGTTCCAGTGAAATATTATATTTAGTCAATAAAGAGAGATGATACTCTATCCTTGCTCTCGACTAAATGTGAATGGCGATGTGAGGGATAATGCTGGCACGGTATCCAAATTAGAAAGGTAGATCACTTGATCAACTCAATTAGTTCTGGGGCTACAGAGCATTGTTATTGTATCATGTAGTCATTAAATGGATTGGGCCTTTTAAAGGTGTTTAAATGGTTCAAGTTTATTTATGTCAGTAACTAATTGGGCCTAATGGGTCACACACAAAGGTTATTCTTTATTGTAAGTTATAGCAAGTTTGGACCAATAATGAGTTATTGGGCTTTGTCAAGACTATGAGTCAAGTTGGGTTGGAGTAGGGACTCCAAGCCCACTTGATCCATGCGCCCTTTTGGGGCATTATTGGTGAAAGAGTTTCCTCCACTAATGAGCCCAAATATGATGATAGGCCAAAGAAGCCTTGGGGCATGAATCCTAGTAAGTCAAAGAGTTGACTTGACCAAAATAAGGTTTGGGCAAATTTGAATTTTTGAAATTTGAATTTTGAAATTTGAATTTGAAATCTGAAATTTGAAATTTGAATTTCGAATTCGAATTACGAACTTGGATAATATTGAATTTATATTTGAGTTTAAATTTCAAATTGGAATTTGAAATTTGAATTTGAATTTTAAATTCTATGAGGTTAGGTTGTTGAGAATAATTTAAAATTATTTAAAGGAATAATCCAATAGAGATTGGATGAAGATTCTCTCAACTACTCTTTCATTTGAATTCGGAATTTAAATGAATACCGTTGCAACAAAATTTCTGAGGAAAGAAAAGGTATTAAAGGGGCACATAATTAAAGGGAGTGAATCAAGGAAAGTCTCTCTCATCCTTTTAATGTGTGCGCCTAATTAAAGGGAGCTGATGTGGGGCGCATAATGAGATGGAGAGAATCAAGGAAAGTCTCTCTCATCACTTTAACTTGTGCGCCTAATCATAGGAGGGGCTTATGTGGTTGATCAGTTTTTTATAAAATCCTGATGCATCATCTCTCCTATGTGTGTGTAGAATTCGAAAAAGAAAAAGCTCCAACCTTTCCTTCTCTCTCTCTTGTTGCACCATCACCTAACCTCAAGACACCATTATAGTCTTGAGAAAAATAATCCAAACACTTGGTAGCCTCTTCCTTGCATGCGCCTAACCAGCCACCAAGGATAAGGAGGGATCAAGGAGAAAGAGTTCTCGCTAGCAAGAAGGAGATAACCGTGTGGATCACCATTGGATGGCGTCATCCTTTTGCGCCTACAAGTGAAAAGGTAATTCTGAAACCCTATCGTTTCAACGTAAAGCATTCATACATGGGTTGTATAGATGGTCTATGCTTCCGCTGTGGAATTTTTTTGTTTTCCACCCATGTATACGCACCATAGTATGACTATGGTGCAGTCTTTCGAACCATCACTTTATTTTTCAACAAATATACACTACAAGAAAAAAGTTTATTTGTGACGAAAAATTTTTGTCATAAATTTTGTCACAAATGACAATTTTCGACACAAATAATCAAATTTCGTCACAAATAAAATTGCGACACAGGAATTTATGACGAAATTTACTTGCGACGTAGGAATTTGTGACAAAATTTCATAAAATTTTGCCACTAATAAGATTTTTTCTTGTAGTGATACCCACACTTTGTGGGAGTGATCATCAATAAAAGAAATAAAATATTGAGCTCCTCTAAGGTATCTTTCCGACATGGAGCAGACATCAGTATGGACGAGGTCAAGAATATACCTGCATCATCTAGGTTAATCCGGTCTTACAAAAGAAACCTGGTGCTGCTTTCCAGCTAGGCAGTGCGTGCAGCTCTCTAGCACTTGACCTTTCAACCCAGTCAATAATCTTTTCTTGTTCAGAATTTGGAGCCCTTTTTTCGCTCCTATGGCCGAGGCGCTTGTTCCATAGCTCCAAGCTAGATCTATCTCGGCCAGAGTTGGCTTCACCACCATTTATCTTTCCTTGCATCACGTACAAGGAGCCTTCCTTCTTGCCTCGGGCAACAACCAACTTTTCCTTGGCCAACTTTCATCTACCACTACTAAAGTAGTTCACTAACCCGACATCATCAAGCTTGCCTACTAAGATTAGGTTTAGTCGCATGTCATAAACATGCTTTACATCTTTCAACACAAGTCGGCACCTAACATCTGTGGTTAGGGTCTTATCACCGACACCAACAATCTTGCTGGTCACCTGATTTCCCATCTTCACGACTCCAAAATCACCACCTAGGTAAGAGGAGATAAAACCTTTGTGTTGAGTAACGTGGAAAGAGGCACCAGAGTCAACAATCCAGGTGTAGTCATCATATGCAACATTAAAATAATTGTCTTCAAGAAGGAGAAATATCTCGGCATCCGAGTTGGCAGCCACCGTTGTGGTGCTCTTGTTTTTTTTTTTCTTTGGAATGATATAATCTATCTTCACAGTGTCGTTCTTCTCATCTTTCTGCAGAGTCTTGCAGTTTGGCTTCTCATGACTGGGCTTCTCACAATAAAAGCACTTTAGTTCGTATTTCGGCCTAGACCGACCTATGAACTTGTCGTAATCCGGGCATCGGACATTCCTCTATTTTCGGTCACGTTTTCCTCAGATGTGCTGGTTACACCTCGTTCCCTTCTCCTGGATTCCTCATTCAGGAGGTTGTATGTCACGACATCCATCTTCAATTTTTCATCAGGAGTCGAGTTGCTTAATGTCACCAACAGAGTATCCCAACTTTCTGGCAACGAGCTCAATAGCAGCAAAACCTACATCTCATCATCAATTTTCATCTCGGCTTTAGACAGCTGATTCACAATACCTTTGTAGGTGTTGAGGTGTTCAATCATGCTCATGTCGTTCTTGTATTCAAGTTTCACAAGTAGACGAACCATGTAAGAACCCGCACTGTTAATTTTGGAATTTAATTAATTAAATGTGAGTTTATGAAATAATTCCATATTTGACGTAGAATAAATATGAGGAGACTTAAATAATTATTATAAGGGCTTAATAATGTTGAAAGTCGCTTTTCTGATGAAAATGCAGATACCGATTCTGCTGCACGGTATAATTGCGTACCGATGAAGTATTCCGAAAAATCATAATAAGTGTATGAATATTCCTAGAATATTATGTAGGTCAAGTGTACTAAGTTTGGAGTCGAAATAATGAGAACTGAAGTCAGGACTGATACCGGCTACGTAAAAGCGCGTATCGGCAAAGTGCTGCGAAAATTATAATAAAAATATGACAAATCCTAGAAAAATGGCTAGGTTCAGAATCTAAAGTTTTAGATTAAAACGATTAGCGAAACTATTAGTGTAAATACCGACGATTAAAATTTAATACGAGTATAAATAGACATGGCACAAGCTCCTAGGTCAGAAATTCTTATTCCTACGTGCCTCCATTTCATATAACTTGGTATACTCTCTTGCCACCTTCATCCTTCTTCAAGGGAAAGCCCAAGTGATCACTTTTCTTCACTTTTTCTTCATCAAAACACCATGGCTTGGTGTGGGTTAACATTGTGAGGGAGAGGAGTATGTCTTTCTGAGTTGTCCAGGCTCAGTTTTGAGTGTGTGAGGGCTGAGTTCTTGGGTTGAGGTGTGGGAGCCTTTTTCCTTGACTTTTGAAGCTTCAAGAAGTTGTCTTTGGAGAGAAAGGGACAACCTTGTTGCTCATTTTCGTGGCTTGGTGAAGTCAGATTTTTGGAGCTGCATTGAGAGCTCCAATAGCACACTTTGTTTTTGTTTTGAGCCTTTGGGGTATGTTCCTCACCTTTGATCATGAGCTTTTTTGTTAAAAATCAAGCCTTGGCATGTAATATGATAAGATTAAGTAACCAACATTATCACTGCCCTAAATGTGTCTAAAAATGGAACCTTGAAGGGATATCTTCGCGAAATGCAGAAACTACATTTTGTCGCCAAATATCCGGATATGGATATTCGGATATGATATCCGGATATGGGGTTGGTGATATCCGGATATGGATATGCGGATATGATATCCGGATATGGCCCCGTGATATATCCGGATATTCTTGGAAATTTTGTGGATGGACCTGTGCTGTCCAAACAGTAGCGTGGGTTGGTTAAGGACCCCATGGTTGGTTAATATGAACCTCTGTAATAATTGAACTAAGTCAGAATCACTTAGATTAAGGGCTTATGGCTTTGGGAGAAGACTAAGGGCACTAAACGAAAAAGGAAATATTGCCATAATGAAATGAACCTTAAAAAGTGTGGATATTGATGATGTTTCTGGTCTAAACAGATTGTAATTCTGTTGTGCTTGGACCTTGGGCTGGTGTGGACCTTTGACTTGGGATTGTTAGCTTGCGAGGTAAGCTTTCATGTCCTCAGTTTTGCCCATTGTTGGTTCCACCATACCTCATGGAGGGATGGTTTATATGCATGATATTTTTCATGAAATGATGATTATTGAAATGCTATTGAGCTGTTAAGTGCAAGTGCCTTATGACATGTATGTGGTGTTCCACCTAGACAGTAAGCCTGAGTATGTGGAGACATACAAGATGGTGATTCTGTGGGTGAGGTATAAGCGGTGTTCCTTGTACTGTAGGTTGTAGACGTATGTAAATCTTGCATGTTTATTCTTTGGCCAGTAGGATTCTAACACACATGACATGGTTATATGCTGCATTGCACGGATTTGGAACTTATACTGTCATATTGCTTTTGAACTTATATTGCACATGTGAGTGAGCTTGAGGTGGAGAGATCCTTGAGGACTCCTTATCTTACTGAGATTTCTTTTTAGAGATCTTACCCCGTGTTGGGGCACATTTTCAGGTTCACGTACCTCAGGGGTTGATACCTCTGGCGGTAGGAGGCCGGAGTTGAGTTGATTATGCATGTTTATGCTGATATGCTTGGATTTTGACCATGCTTTATTTTCATTTTCATGTTATTTGAGTTGAGATTTTGTTGGGCTTTGTTGCCTTATTTGGTGAGCATGGGGATTGTCCATACCACATTGACTATGTTATGTTGTTTGGTTTGGAGTTGTATAATGTATCAGGATATCTACTTCCATTTTCCTCTGTTGAACATCTGTTCGAACTTCATTGGTACAACAAGGATATTTTGTGATTTTCATTCTCTGATATAACTGTGTGATGGCTATATAATTTTGGTCTGGTACAAATGCTATCATGTGTACATTTCATGGCTTCGTTTAGCTAGTTTTTGTTATTATCTGATGCTACATTGTATTATTGTTTGGATATTATTGTGTCTTTGTCTAGATGTCAAAATTGGCCTAAGAGGTGCAACATGATGGCTCATGCACATAGGCTGGCTATCACCACTATTATGTTTGTTACAACATACATGCTGTAGTAATTGTGATTGTTTGGAAGCAAGGAATAATAAAATCCATTATATGTTTGCTACTATTTGGATCAATTGAACAACTTTTCATCTCAGCTTCTATCTGCAATGTTTTTGAAGTGGAGGATTCAGTCTCAGAAGCAACATACTCCTCAGCTTCACAATCTGAAGCAGACCATATTCATGGTCTCACAGGTTTCATGATCACTTTTCTTTATACACTAATATACCATTTGGTTACCTGATATACACTGTAATGGCATGTTGTGATTTTTCATTCAATGACATGTTTTTCTAGTTATTTGATCTCTCCCCTGTACTATGTTTTGTTAATTGTTGTGAGGACACAACTTTATTTTAAGTTTGGGTGATTTAAATGCTAGTTTATATGTTGTATTTTGAGTAAGTGGTCAACTATGCATGCTATGATGCTGAAATTTGGTAAAAATTTAAAATTTTGCATGCTTCCAAGATGCTGGTGGCTGAAGATACAATTTACCTACTATAATTTAACATGAAAACTACTACTGTATAGTTAATTATGATTGTCTTGTATCCTTTGTCATTTGTGAATGTGGTCCATTCTAGACAACATTTAGAAAAAAAAAACCACATGATATGCCATGAGAGATATTACAATTTCAGTTTAGGCTAGTTCAATGTTGAACCACTGCATAAAAACCCATGTAAGCATTTGAGCCTACACACTTATACTTTCTTGTTGTGTGATCATTGTGTATTGATGTCTTGAATTTCGCATTACACCTAGACGAGTAGTATGCCAACTTTTGTGTGATAAAGGGCATTGTTTGATTTATGAACCATTGAGCCAAAAAACCACCCTTTTATTGATCAATTGCACCTTATTTTGAGCCTTGGCCTGTTCTTTTCTGCTTATACAACCTATAAATTTTACATCCTATATGCCCAACCAACCCTATATTGGAAAACCTTAGTCTTTGACTAATTTTCGTTAGGCTGATTAGACAAAAGAGTATGGCAGGGGAAGGCTTGCGTGCTAAAAATGGTGAAGTAAAAGGAAAGGAAGGAAAAGATGAACATGTGGAAGTTGTACTTTAAAAAAAAATAGAAAGACAAGGTCGAGATGGGATGAATTGGAAAAGAAAGTTATAAAAAGAAGAAGGGAAAGACAGGAAAGAAGAAGATGAATATAAGAAAAAATGGCTGGATGAAATAGGTAGGGAGAGTAAAAAAAAAAAAAGAAGAGCAAACTCTCTCCTGTCATTAGTAAAACAAAAATTAAAAAAAAAAACATTTTTGGTTTAATCAGCCTAATGGAAGACTATTCAGATACTATAGGCAATCCATAGCAAGCCAAGTGACCTGAAAAACAATTAACCTAGCCCAGATCCATTACAAGCTTAAAAGACCCTTTGATAGAAGTGGCATACTAGACATAAAGTGTCTAGGCAACAATGTGAATTGGAGGCATTAATGCATCAATGATGTAGAGTGATTCACCATGTTAAAAAGAAAGAGTGATGAATGACTTTGGCCGGAAAGGATCTCAGTGGGAAAATAATTGAATTAGTCTATGCTGTAAATTGTAATTGATTGATCCAAATCCAAAGTATCTCTCAAAGAAACATTGTAAATCTTCTTCTTAGCTTCTTCTTCACTGAAAATCCAGGAAGAAAAATACAACTCAGACAAAAACTAACAACCACCCATACTATCGCATAAGTTTACATTATTAGCTTCACATTATCACATGGTTGCAGCATTGTTTACCCAAAATTCATGTGCTTGTTCGTTTTTTGTTTATCATCATTCACCGTTATTAAGGGGAGAAGAAAATAGAGACATATAATGAAATCCACATTATATACATAGAAAAGAAAGTAATAATTATGCAGGTCACTAATGTCCTATTTATTATATAAATCAACCCATATAATAATTCTACACACTATTTTAGCGTATACAGTGAATATAGACATTGTTTACATTCTTTATATGCCATATCAAGGCCAATGGCGGACATGTTTTGATGCAAGTGTGTGCAAGTGCACACATAAACACATAAATTTTTGGAATATATATATATATATATATATATATATATATATATATATATATATATTGAGTCCTTAATAAAAATAAAAATTACAGGACCTAATTTAATCTTTAAAAAAAAAGTTGACTCTCGATCCCTCTAAATTCCAAAATAGACCTGGTTAGTCGAAATTGTAACGCACGGCCGCTTCAAGAATCAACGACTATCCCCACATACTAACACGAGACTTTTCAGTGTGCTTTTTCCTCACTCGCACACTTCCCGGGAAAACTTCTCAGGAGGTCGGTCACCCATCCCAGAATTGCTCCAAGTCAAGCACACTTAACTGTGGAGTTCTTCCGATCCGGGCTACCGAAAAACAGATGCTTCTTGTTAGCATAGGTAGTACCAATTAATTCTTATAAGCTATCCCAAACTGTGCAATCTCACACCTGCACAGTCTTTGGAATCCCTCTCTTTCGGGTGTCGCTTCAAATCATTCATGCATGTAACCCCCCACTGGAAGCCTGTCAGGAGCCGCTCCTTGTCCATGCCCTTTCGCACCGGCGATCACTCCCCGCCCTCGTCAGCGCTCGGGATGTTACATGTCCACCAGCTTCCGCCTGGTTCGTCCTCGAACCACACCGTACTGGATGAGAGGCCCTGCTCTGATACCACTTGTAACAGTCCCAAACCCTGTAGCATGATATTGTCCACTTTGCCCCGCGCACAAGCACCGTCGAGCTCACGGTTTTGTTTCTTGGGACACCCCACAAAAGGCCTCACACTAGAAGAGGTATCCACACCCTTATAAGGCATGCTTCGTTCCCCTCACCAACCGATGTGGGACATTACAGAAATCATGGTTCCTCTGAAATTCAAAAAAGACTTACATTAATCCCTCAAAAAGACTAACATGAGTCTATTTTGAAATCAGAGGGATCACGAGTCAATTTTTTTCTAAGGGATTAAATTGGGTCCCTTATTTTTGTTGAGGACCCAAAAGGTATTTTATTTTTGTAGTAAGCTCAAGTTTTCTTTTCTTTTTTTGTTTATATTCTTTTGTTTTTTAATACATTTAAAACTTTTTTTAAAAAAAAAATTCGGGGACATTGCCACCGAACCCCATCCCTAAATGTGCAGACATAAATAAAATTACTTGGGTCCGCTACTGCGCCTTATATCAGATTAAATTTGACCTATTTTATCTAATAAAATATAACAGGTTCAAGGTCTTAATTTTTTTTTTTAAAGCGAGTCATATATTTTCTTTTACAAGTTCGGTTTATAAGTCTACAAGCTAGTTTATATCATATTTTTCTTATTTTAAATAATAATATTATTTTAATTATTGAATACCTAATAGACTTAAACAAGATAATAATATGGGCGTAAATTGACCGAGCGGCTTGGCTTGTTTAAACTAAAGTTTAGGTCGTCCAGCTCATTTACACCCTTGGCTAACAAGTCTAGTCCAAACTTTTTGTTTGTTAAATAAAGGTCATGTCAGATTTATAATAATTTTAACTTACATAAGACTAGCAAATCAAGTCAAACGAGTTTAAAGCTTTATCCCCGACTTGTTCGGAATCGAACTAGTTAAGAAGCTATGAACCAATTGTAATATCTTAAAAAAGAAAAAAAGAAAAAAAAGAAGAAGATGCATGAGCCCATTTTCACCGCCACAGTCAAGTTGAAGTATTAACGGCATATGTACCAACCTTGTTCGGGATGTAACTTTTCGGAAGACCTAGCAATGAATTCGTGGAAACATTCACAAGCTTGTCATTTGAGTTAATGAAGCGAGTGGTGGTGATATTTCTGTTAGGAATTTCTAGAAAAGATCTTTGTAATGAAATAACAAACTGGAATTCCTCCTCCGCAGAAGGAACTAGAATTCTTCCCATTGCATGCCATAGCCATATGAATTTTTTTTGTATTCCTCATTCTACAAAAGCGTGCTTGGTAACGTTAACATAGTCGGAACTCACAAAGCAAAATTCTTTTATTTTGATAAAAAAAGTCAGTTTTTTTTTTTTTTTTCCTTATGAACCAATTTTGCCTCTTGCATCTTCAAATTTCAACAATTATCTGGTTAGATGGTTAAGGGCTTTAGTTTTGGTGCTTTTCCCAATTCTAGGTAACTGATGAATCTTCTCAGCAATATTTACCATTTTTTTTAATATAAGCAGAATTTAATTTTGTGTGGCTATAATCTCAATATTTTCATAGTTAATAACATAAGAAGAAAAAAATCATATTCTTCAATATTATCATAGTTGAATTAGTTCTTAATTAAGCTAATAGGATTGGAACGAGGGATTTGGTAATTTGCGTAAGATCATAGGTTCAAACCTCAGTGGTTCCATTGTATAAAAAAAAAAATTAATTTTTAATAACAGGTAACATTAAAGTAGAATCAAGAATTAATATCAAACTTAATATTCAACGGAGATAAGAACATGAATAAAGATTGTATCTTACCGAAACTTAAATGAGAGTCCTCTGCAATACAAACAGCAGCAGCCTAGAGATACTTCACCGCACAACAAGTGGCTACTTGTGCCAGAGAACAACAACCAGCATTTGGACTCAACAAACTCAACTACTTCTCAAATCAAAAGTATGAATTCCAAAAGGATAATTAAAATATGAAGGAACAGTAGTCCATTTAGACAAATATGACATATAGCACAGGTGATACAAAAGGATAATTATAATCTCATTCAGTTTTAATCATAAAACAAACATTATAAAATAACATTCCAATCAAATTAATTCAGCCAATGCTAATTGAATTGGGACAAAGATTATTTCAGTACAGACACATAAAGATTATATAGAACAATGATCTTCTCTTCAGAACAAGAAATTTTCTGAACGATAAGCAGTAACCACCATCAATTGAGAGATTGAAGCAAGCGAATCTGCTTTGCCTTTGTAGCTCTGGTACTAAAAAGTCTAACTTCCACCCCATGTGATTCTACAAGTATTAAAAATAAATAAACAAGAAATGAATCAACCTTTTGCTTGAGGAAGAAGGAAGCATTTAATTAAATAAACTGTCAATTTAATTTCCTTCCAGAATTAAGCACAAATAGATCTCTGAGGAACAATAACAGACATACTATCTACACAAACTACAAAAGATTGATTATTTACAAATCTTAACATCAGCTTTTAGGCCATTTTACAACATGTAGGAATCTAAAATTCTAGACTATATTTGTCTACGAGCCACAAAAAAGATGCCTGTAGTATCATGTGAGACACAAGGGTCTTGGATTTCTTTATTATATAATTCACCCAAAAATCTAATTTAATGACATTGATCTTAAGAATTCAATGATTATAAATTTGTGTACTTAAATGCTCCCTTCAGCCAAGTTTGAAAAATGAGTACCACTTACCAAACTTATCTGCTTCTCTGTCCAAAACCTGAGATTTTGCAAATGTTAACATACTTAAATTCTTGAAATTTCAACAACCATTCACTTAGAGCTATTCGAATTAAAAAACTGATTTGATTATTAGTTGGAAGTCATTATATGAAAGAGATAGAACAGAGGAAGTGTTAAAATAGTAGTTCCCAAAAATCTTGAGTTTACACAACATGAAAAGAAAACTTGCAAGACTAAATTAAACTGAGATGCACCTCCTACAAGAGGTACATCAACTTTTCATTTTCTTGGTAAAAAAAGAAAAATGAAGATAAAAGATATATCTCATCAATATGACCCTCATCAATGGAAAGTAAAATTTCCAGTAATGGCATAGTAATCAAAATCGTCGTCATCTTTTTCAAGAAAATTTTGTCATAACAATTATGACATGTATACAAAAGCATTCTCTTTCTTCAGTGCTGAAAACCGTACCAAACTTATATTAAATACATATCTTTGTTTGTTATTCATATGTATACAATCAGCAGAGGTAATTTTGATACATCATTCACTGCAACAAACTTCAAGATATTATAAACTGGAATCCGTTAAGTTAAAGAAAAAAGGTCATCATATGCTAAGTTGTAAACAAATGAAGAAAGTCCTATATATAATTGAACCCAAAAGTGCAAACAAGTAGAAACAAAAATAAATAAGAAAAATAAATAAGAAATCCATTAAGCAAAATCTATATTTTCGGTAACAACAAAATTTAATTCAAATAGTATAATTTCCTCCAAAAAAAAAAAAAAACGAAATCGTCTAGTCTAAAGCAGCAATCTAAAATAAGGGAAATGTAATACCTTCAACTTTTGACCGCGTTGTCTGAGAATTCCTCTTCCGATTCTGGTTCACCAATGTAGACTCGTTTGATGTGCGATATTTTGGGCCAATCCCATCCAATTTCTGGCTGGTACCTTCTACATAGTTTTGGACAATCTTCAATACATAAGTATTCAAGGTAGGTGAAACAATGCATGTCTTCAGGGAGTGAAAGCAACTTTGGACACTTTATAATCATAAGTGTTTTGAGATGAATCGAAGTTGACACAGCCACTTGGGAAGCTCCTTAAGATTGTCACAGTTATCAATCAACAAGGAATGTAATGTGCTGCCAGATCTTTGCAGCCATTGAGGCCAAGTCACCAGCTGTGGCAAATAACTAAGTTCTAATAACTTTAACCTTAACTCAGGGATTTGGTTGTCAAGGCCCTTTGACAATTCCAACTTGTCGCAGTTCCTAATAAGCAAAGTCTCTAGGTTTGGAGTAGCATGGAGTGGCAAAGACTTTAGATTGTCACAAGAATCAATAAACAACCCTTTAAGATTAGGCAGTTGCACCGCTTTGAGGAATGATACCAAATTGTCACAATTGCTTAAACTTAATAATTCTAGACAAGTCAATTTTGCAACTTCTTTCTCCGGAAAATCAGATTGCTTTGTGCTTATACCCAGGTCTCGAAGACTAATCATGTTTCCTATTCCTTTGGGCAATGTTTGTAAATTAGTGCATCCTCTGAGATCCAAAACTAGTAGATTTTGGAGCTTGCAGACTGAACTAGGGAGTCGCTTAAGTTTTTCATTAGAGTAAAGACAGAGAAATCTTATATGCTTCAACTTACCAATGGAGCTGGGCAAACTCTCATATTCAGACTCAATTAAATTCAAAACCCGCAAGTAATTGCACCTTGACACCAATGTATTAAAGAAAGCTTCATTGTTGGCTCCATTAGGAAAAAATATGGTTCTCAGACCTCTTGGAATGGAAGAATGGTCAAGCAAATCATTTTTAAAAAATGACAAATGCTGGGCATGCTTACATATCTGATTGCTAGAATTTAACAGTTGAAACTCTTCGTTTGCGACATACGTTGCAAGATCATGCACCAAATCGTGTAATTTAAATTCAAAAGAAGTACCATGATCAATAAAATCATGAAGAAAAGATCTCGACTGCAGCTCACGCAAAAACTGATTGCCAACTTCTTCAAAAGATTTGTTTCTGTTTTGTGTTGGAAGAAAACTGAGTGCCACCCAAAGTGCAATAACATCAAAACTATTGAACTCAAAGTCTTTAGGGAAAAGGGAAAAGTAAGCAAAACATGGTTTCAAATATGAAGGAATTTGACCATAACTCAATTGTAGAGCCGGCAAAATCTCACCTCCTTATTGTGGTAAATTCCAAATCTCATTGTTTCTAACAAACTCCCACTCTTTTATATCAACTTTTAAGAATAGTGAACTCCCTAGTGTTCTTACTACTGCCAACGTAAGCCCTCCGCATTTATTCACCATTTCTTTTCCTATCTCCAACAATTCTGGATATTTTCTCTCTTCTCCTTCTTTAAAAGCCCATTTGACAAATACTGACAAGGAATCCTCTTCAGAAAGAACTTGTAAACTATGGGTCCGTCGCTTCTCAAGTGACTGCTGATGAGAAAAGTTACAGCAAATTTTTAACACTAGGATACACGTGCAGATCCTAGGATACACGTGCGGACTCTATCAAAAAAAAAAAAAAACCAGGATTCGGACGCGTATCCTGATAAAAGTAAGTGTTGCTGCACTTTTTCCCTTCTGCAGTCACATAAGAAGTACTTTCCCCTAAGATAAATTAGTGCTCATCATGGTAACAATTGCGTAGCTACAAGTAGTCACCAAGATTTTACTTCCTTTAGTATAACACTTCATATTTCTAAATGTATAATTATATGAGATAATGATGCTTAAAGGGTAAGATTAGTGAAAATCCTGAAATTAGGGCTAAAATACGTAAAGAAAAAGGCAAAATGGTAATTTATCAAACACGTAACCCTAGGCAAGAAAAATTGAGTAAAAGGTCTCAAATGGAAAAAATAATGTCAGAAATGAATTCAGAATGAAAAATCGAGTGGTGAGGAAAGTTTCGAAAAATTTGATGAATAGTGATTTTACTGGTGTAAAATATTGCGGTATAATTGTACCGATAAGCGTGAAAATATGATTAGTAATTATAGAAAGTAAAAATATGATGTGAACGAAAAAAATATGTAGATTATGAATTTGTGGGTTAAATTAGGTGATTTAAAAAAGTTAACTGACGTGTGTGACCCACTTTAAATGGCTTAAGTGAATTAAAGGAAGCAAACCCAAGAACGAGCATATTCTCTCTCCTCTTTTCCTTGAAACTGTCGAGCTCTTCTCCATTGTTGGGGTTGGAAGCTTTTGATTTTTCCAACTATTTTTCTAGCCACTTTTAGGAAAAACTTCCAACTACAAAGTTGTTCCCCATCATCTTGTGAGTGACTTTTATGTAGAGTGCACCTTGTGGGGATCATTGTGTGAGGAGATATACCCATAAATTAGCCACGAAAATTGTGACATTTTGGAGATTTTTTGGGGATTCTTGTGTTGATTCATTGGTTGGAGACCATCCCCTTGGACCCTTGGAAGCTATTGGTGGTAAGTTTTCACACTCATTTAGTTTTCCATGAGATCATAAAATGGTGAGGTTTTGATTATGTATGTTGAGTTTTAGTAGTTAGGAGCATTAAATGGTATGTCTCCTTTGGAATTAAATGCTTAGAACGATAAAAGATGATGATTGATACAATAAAAATCATGGTGATTTGTAAATTTGTAACTTAGTGAAAAATTGAGTTGAAATTCAATACTTTGTGAAATTGGTATGTTGTGTGATGGTGTAATTGAGTTGTGGAACATTGGTATGAATTAATCATAGGATTATATGCTGAGTATAAGTGTTGAATTGAATTAAAAACATTGGAGTGTGATTCCTTGAACAATTTGACCTATTGAGGTCATGAATGGTCTGGTGAGGTCATGAATGGTTTGGTGAGGTAAAATTGGTATAATTGATGTTGTATGATTGTGGATGGTGTTTATTTGGATGGTAGGTTGGTGTGATGTAGTGGAATGGAAGGAAAAATGTTGGATATATATGTATGTGTGGGAATTCGACCTATTGGGAAGTTTAAGGAAAATAAATGTAAAATAGCCCTTAGGCCTAAGTGAATAGGTTTGGGCATTAGTATTTTGAAAGTGAATTAATTTCCTTGAAAATGTATTGATGATCATTGTTGTTTGATCGTTATAGGTTACCACTCACGGAACCAATAGAAGTGGACTAAGCTTGGAGCTTACGTTGTGGAGCATTACTTACGGAGTTAAGGTAAACTCTTGGTACTCGGGTTTTATCCCTTGTGTGTTCCGCCACACCTAGTGGAAGGTCATGGTTTGTATTTTGTGCTCTTTGACGTTGTGTGAATTGTATGTTCATGCATTGTTGCTTGATTATGTGACATGCTTGGAGCATGTTGTGTGACATGTTTGTGATCTCTGGCCAGTAGATGTGTGTGGTTTGAACTTCCGCTGGAGATATCCCTTTGGGAGATTCCGGTCGGGTTTTGCTGGAGATATCCCTTATGTGACATACAATAGCACCACTCCGCCCAGTGCAGGTAACGCCCCCAAAACTTGGGTTGATCATGGACATGTGCATGTAAGTATTGTTGCAATACTCGATTGAGGACCTTTGTTTTCCCGTCACTTTGGGGTGATAAGTAGTAGACATGTGCAGTTTGGTGCCGCTTAGCCGGAGTAATTCTTGCCAAAATTTACTCAAAAATATAGGATCCCTGTCTGAGATGATGCTTTTAGGCATCCTATGCATATATGAGACCATAAGAGCAAATATATCAGCCACATGTGCTCTTGTATACTAAGTGGGTAACATGTCTAAATGAGCCGCCTTGGAAAGTCTATCCACTACTACCTAGACTACTGTATAACTTCAAAATGAAGGTAGCCCTGTGATGAAATCCAAAGCAACATCATCCTGAACTTGTGTGGGGATTGGAATTGGTTGCAATAGGCCAAGAGGTTGAGTAATAGATGTCTTACAAGGCATTGCTGAACATATTGAGCTACATCCTTTCTCATTCCCTGCCAATAGAAATTTGCAGACAATCTAGCATAAGATTTAGTAACCCCCATGTGGCCTCCCACATATGAGGCATGAAACTCTTCAAAAAGCATTGGTTTAAGGGCAGAATGAGGACTGAGAAGGATGCGTCCTTGATAAAAAATCGAGTCATGCTGAAGGGAAGGGTTGAAAGTAAAATGGCCTTGAAGGCCGTAGCATGTGAGAGGGAAAAACAAAAATTTTCATATGCGGAATTTCACATGCAATCAAGAATCATGCTTTATGGCATGTGATGTTACCTTTGTTTGTGAGTTCAAAACTCCAAGACGATCAGTGTTAGGTTTGAAGGGTTCAAACCCTCTAACGTTGGTCCACACCATCCACGTCAAGATGCAAGAACGCTTTCTTGAAAGCCACCAATTGACCACCACAGAGAGGCTTGCTATGCGCTCAATAGGTGAAGAAGGAGGCTAGGTATATGTGTTTAGAAGAGTGAAGTCTCCAACATGAAAACTTCACAAGAGTGGGAATGGTATATAGAAGAATTGGCTAGGTTCTTTTGAAAAACCTTAAGGAGGAACTCAACAACTAGGCGCACAAGAGAGGGAGAGAATTGGTGTATCAAATCAGAATTTCACTTTACTTATAATGAAAGTGGCGCACAAGTGAGTGAGACAAAGGTGGAGTTGTTGCAATTCAAAAATCCCAACAACCTCCCCTTTGAATCCTCATAAGACTAGATCTTTATCTAGTCAAAATTCTGAACCAATGGTCATCATATGACCACCAATTCATGCGCCCCTTTTCAGCCCAAAAAGGATCCAGATACATTTGAGCTGTTGCATTCAAGTTTGAACCAACTAGCTCACTGATTCTCTCAACAACCAAATCTGATTGGAGCTTGTTAGTTTGACAAGATTACAATCATCTCCCACCAAAATGGCGCCCCAAATCAGCCCTTGGAGATCTCCATAGATCTTCTCTTGATACAAGGGATTTGTTCCAACAAGATATCATTTTATCCTTTTGTTATGAAACAACTTTTCATAGCCAATTCAAATTCGAATTCAAACATTTAAATTCAAATGTTCAAACATTTAAATTCTAAATTCAAATTCAAATTTCAAATTCAAATTCAAATTTCAAATTTAAAATTCAAATTTCAAAATTCAAATTTCAAAATTCCAATTTCAAATTCAAAATTCGAATTTCAAAATTCAAATTCAAAATTCAAATTTCAAATACAAAATTCAAAATTTAAATATTTGATAATTAAATTAATTAGTAATGTCTTGGACTATCCAAGCCCATTAACAATACCATGCGCCCTCTCCCTCTTAGGTGGGTTTCCAAACTTCATCTTGGGCTAACAACCATTATTAGGCCCAATACTTTTAATGTTATATCATCATGACATTAAGGTGTTAGTGTGTGACCCATTAGGTCCAACATAGCCACTGACATAAATGGGCTCGGACCCAACAAGCCCACAACCCATTTAATGACAACACAAAGCACTAGCAATGCTTTGTTGCCCCAGAGCTAGTTAGATTAATGACTTAATCATCCTATTAAACATATTTGGTTGCCATATGTATTTCTTTTCATCTCGGTTACCTTCCCATAAAACCTAGGGTAAGGAAGCGTATCAACCCTTGCGGTTTAGGGTAAGCTTTATTCGAAATAGGGAATCTTCAATTTACTGACTCTAAAGGCAGATCATCTCATAATCTCTTTTACTATGCATAGATTCCCGAGTCCTTGTAAATGTCATCCCGATTTCTCTGGTTTACAGATAACCTAATCTCTCACAGAGATTTGACGAATTCCTTCAGCTTATCACCCTAGCCCTGTGCTCTTTCAGGACAAACCCAACAGTATACCTATGAGTCTCCATGTTTCAGGCAGACGAGGTATACAGTCAAAGCATGCCTTCTAGAACACAATCTAGGTAATAACTTCTGGTCTAAGGAAAGACATACCCAAATATAAAGAGACTACTCTAATGATACTATCTGTGAGATTTCCTCGTAGAGTCTCTTTGTGGGTCTGTTCAGTGCGAGCTATACCCTTATAGGTCCACCCACGACTTTAGCTAAGACATCTCCATATCTGTAGCTCATGAGGTCTTTACCTTGCATCCGAATATAAGTAGATAAGTCGTGCTAGTCTTACCCGAGATCACTGATCCCCATTCTCAGTGTCTCTGGACTAGGAACATAAAATTAGGAATAAACATCTGGTATCCTTAAATCCTCATGATCGTGATCTCATCCCAGATACTTAAGAGATACCTATTTTATTCCAAGGGGTTTATCCAGTTTATTCATAATATATTAACAATAATATCGAGACTAAATATGAAACAGGATAAAGATTGCTTATTATTAATTTGCGACAAAAAGGTCTACATCTTATGTCCTTATTTAATCAAAAAGATTATCTCTAGGACACCCATATACTAACAAGGGTCAGGATGAGATGCTGGGTTGGCTGTCAGATTCATTTGTAGTTGTTGTAGCTATGGGTCACTGATGTACTCTTCTCGAATCTTGGTTAACAGATTAAGTTGGGGCACTGTTAAAGTTAAGACCTGTGGCATAGACTTTTACATCCAAGATAAGGCATCAGGCTTATTTTCATGACCTGGCTTGTAAGCAATTTCATAGTTATACCACATTAATTTAGAGATATAGTACTAGATTTGTCATCAACTCTTTCAAACTTTTATGGTCGGTATGAATAGTGGTGAATCTACACTCCAATAGATAGTGTCTCCACTTCTTCACTGCTCCAACAATCACATGTAATTCCCTCACGTAAGTGGAGGCTTCACCATTTTAGTGCATAACTTTTTACTAAAGTAACTAATAGGGTGGCCATTTTGTAGCAAAATTGCACCTATGTCATCCCCTGAAGCATTTGTTTCCAATATGAAAGGTGCTGAGAAGTCAGGGAGAGCTAAGACTGTAGATTGAGTTATAGCATGTTTTAGATTCTCAAAAGATTGGTGAGCGACATCATTCCAAACAAAAGCGGCTTTCTTAAGCATATCAGTCAAAGGGGATGCAATAGTGACATAACCTCTGAAAAAATGGTGATAAAAGCCAGTCAAGCCAAGAAACCCCCGCAGCTGCTTGAGTAGTAGAAAGAATGGGCCAAGCCAACATAGCCTGTATTTTTTCAGGATCCGAACCAACCACCTGATCTGAAATGATATGCCCAAGGTACTCCATTGTGAGCAAATGTACACTTTGTTTTCTTCAAGAAGAATTGATGGTATAGCAAACACTGCAATGTTTCTTCCAGATGCTGGATATGGTCATCTATCGACTTACTGTAAACCAAAATGTCATCAAAGAATACAATAACCAGAAGCCATGCGAATCTAGTGGTAGCCGGAACGCAAGTCAAGCTTCGAAAATCATTGAGCGCCATCGAGATTGTCAATCAACTCATCGATCAAAGGAATTGGAAAACGATCCTTCTGCGTGATGGCATTGAGCGCCCTATAGTCGGTGCAAAATCGCCAAGACCCGTCATTCTTTTTTACAAGTAAAATCGGTGATGATAAGGGGATGTTGCTGTGACGAATGATACCAGCCTCAAGCATTTCAGCAGTCAGCTTTTCAATCTCCTTTTTTTGGAAATAGGGGAATTTATAGGGGCCCAAAAACTTGTTGGATGCTTATGTTCTTTTAAGGACGTTCCCCTTACTTAGTCCATCAAGAGAAAACACATCCGTTCTCTAGATATCAACCCAATAGCGTAAGTGCACACATCAAGTAATAAATGGGTTACTAGTGCCCAGATTATTGTTCCCACAATCATAGAACTCTAAATAATACCTTGAACTATTTTAAAAAGAATTTTAAATAAGAGAAAATATAGTATTTGAACTGTTTGGTCTTTCGTTCCCTACTGCCTTGTGGACGTTCCCTCAAGGTTAATAGGTTCAGATTGACTCTAAACAACTCCTTGCGTCATTATGTATTAAATCTTTCTTGACGTGAGAAGGAACGACAAAATTCATTGGTGGTTTGCTTATATGGTGACAAGAACTTTAAAGTGAAATAACTAAAAATAACAATATTTAAGGGACAACAAGATGGATGGATAAAAACAGTTTTTAACACAAGGAACAGATCCATTGTCTCATTCTTAAATAGCTATACTCTCAACTTAAGACTTAACCCTTTTGAATTTGTTCAGTTCTTTTCACTGCCAACTCTGTTTCTTCAGCTCATGGACTTTAATAGCTCACAAGTTTCCATATTCCTATGGTTCCCTTGACTCCAATAGTTACTAAGTTCAGAACCTTCGGGAACAAGGTGGTTCCTTATTCCTAAGATAACTAGTAGCATTGTTTTCACAACCCTACCTTCCTCCTATGATTAAGTTGTTTGAAATCTCTTCCTTAAGAAAGTTCCTTTCTCAATTGAGTTCAATTTCCATTGATACACAAAGGGTTAAGCTTATTTAAATCACAACAATACAAAAGCTTCAGTGCAAAAGTTTTGAGCATAGTTCTTTAAGAATTTCACATTTTTTCCATTCCAAAATGACTTAGCCCATGGCTGAAAATATAAAAATAATTATTTCAACTTGAAATCCCATAGACTTGAGATTCAGTTTGAAGATAACAAGTAGAAGAGAAGAGAAATAACACCCATATATTAATAAGAAACAAGTTTAGGGTACAAGGAAATAAAATGGAGAAGTATGGGTAATGTTCTTAAGGAGTCTCAAATGGTGGAAGGAGAATGAGGGAAAAGTTGCTGTCACCTAACTATTATTAAAACTATACAACTTGAAAAATAGAAACTTAAACTATCCTAAATGATCTATTCTTAAGGAATTCGATCCTTTTTTCGTGTTGGAACGTCCTATTTATAGGCAAGAAGAGTGGATGACACAATTGTAGTTCTGCCGTAGTTGTTCCTTGATTGCATGAAGAGGCGGTGCAAATAGTGCTCTGATATGTGAAGCAAGTTGTTGGATAAGACAAACTTAAGGTTGAGATTTGCCTTTTTCTACTATCTCTCCCATGCTTGCTTTTTCTCTCACCCAATGGTTGCTCTTTATTATCTGTTGTACACGTTTCTTCCTGCTTGACTGTTGTACTTCTTTCTGCTTTTTGGAAGCTTCTTTTCAATGTTTCCTGCAAAGTGGTCAGAGAGGGGGTTAGTGGAGCAGGTGTGCAAATAAGTCAATCTGTTCTTCTTTTCTTACATTCTCAATTGATTACATCATCATCCGTTCCTTTCTGGTGCTTTTGTTCCCAAGATCTAGAAATGTGTTTTTAAGGCAAAAAATGATCATCAGATGAAGGAACAGATGGAATTTTACCATCAAAATGAGCTTAGATGGAAACGAATTTTCGTCTCATCAAATACCCCAAAACTAAATTGTTGGTTATCCTCAAACAACTGAGAAATAGTGGCTAAGCTGCTCAATTTCAAAGAAAAGCTCAACATTAAAATCTTAACCAATGAGAAACACAATCATATTCAAAATCAAATTCCTATCCATAGATTACTGAGTAGGAAAGAATTTGTTCCAAAGTAAATGAAGGTTATTGATCTTTTGTCTCACTGATCAGTCAAGGTTAGTGTTTCTCTGTTTGTTCCTAGGTGTGATTCTTCAGACTTGCTTATCTACAGTTTTCCTAAGAGGTAGTGATGTTTTCCAATCAAGTGGACTTTTTATGAAGAAAGTTATGGAAACATAATTAAAAAGGTAATGTATGGGAAGTCACTGGTCTTGGTTCAAGGAACGTAAGCGTTAATCTTTTCTACTGAGAATTTTTGTTGGACATTTGTATTAGGAACGCATTTTCTTTGTTTGACTACCTTCTTTTCCTTTCTTTGATGGAACTTTTCTTTGGTAGTTTCCTCTGAATTTTCTCTAATGTTGTTCCCTCTTTTGTTATGACTCTTGTCTCTTTGTTTTTTACAGCTCATTTTGTTGTATTCCTTGACCTTTATATATGACCTTGTGGCGTATGAGAGTGCATGTGAGTGTTTTGATGGAGGTGTTTTGGCATGGTTGTGGTGAGGTGATTGTTTGATGGATGGCCCTTATCTTTTTGGGGTTTATCAGTATCTCTGCAGTACTAACAGTATCAAAGCAAGTTCAGAAGTCCCATTGTGGTCACACCTTGGGAACGCTCTCATGGACATGTGTTTGGCTTTTTCGTTCCTTACATGCTAGTCACACAGATCAACATCCTTCACAAATCTGAGGGTAAAATTCAATTCTCTTTATCTACCTTCAGAATTCAATTTAAGAATAACAATTATCACTCATTAGCTTTATACTTCATGCTACTACTCTTTATCTTTGATCATCCAAGCTACTTTAACTAAGCTGTTTTCTTAAAACAATTTTGAATTTCATCAGGAAAAATGGATTTTTCTACTATAGATGAAAAAATTTGTACACTAAGAACATAAAACAAGAAAATAAAAATAAAAATTGCAGCAAAGAAAATAACATAATGCAATGAAAAGGAGGGTTTTCCTCCCTTCACTGTGGTGGCCTCTTCTCTAGGCTCTTCTTCTCTTCTTCTTCTCTTCTTCTCTTCTTCTCATCAACTTCCTCCTATGTTAGTGGTCTTCCTTTTAGCTTGTCCTTTAGTTTCTTCAGTTAAGCTTCAAGGAACCATTTTTGAGCTTCTTTTAGGAGGTTATTGACTACAGCAGTGAGATGCTCAATAGTGCTTCTCATCATCACCCTGCCATTGTGCATATGCACCAATTAGCCTTCAACATATTCCACCTTGCCCTCCAGCTGAGTGATCCTTTCCTCCAGGAACGTGCCAAAAATCTAAAAAGCTTCTTTGGTTTCCTTACGTTCCTCAGCGTCTTTGTTAAGGAGGCGTCTGAGTTGCAGCTCAGCTCTTGTGTTGTGCATTGAATGAGCATACTTTAATGATTCAGCTACATTTCGGACTTCACTCCTGACATCCTGTAGGGTTACTGCAGAGGGTGCAACATTGTTGTTCCTGATAGCTGTGGTGATAGAGTTGAGTAATTGTTCCCTTTCTGCCCTTTGTTGCTCTTGGAATTGGTTGAAGGCAGAGGAGAGCTGTTCCACCCCATTCCTCATGGCTTTAAGTTCTTCTGTTGTATTGGAGGTGTTTATTTGGGGAACAGTTGGCTCTTCAGAAAGCAGTTTGGCCATTTTCTTTTCCATCATCTCAAAGATCTCAACAATACCTATTTGAGATTTTCTCCTCGCTGCTAGAGGTATTACTGGGATGAAAGGGGTTGGCTTCTTCTTTTTCTGATTGCTCTTGAGCTGGGGGGTGGAAGATGATGGCTCCTTAGCAGGTGGCTTGTTGATTGCCACCTCATAAGTTGTTGAGGTAGAGGGGATTATGGCCACTTGTTCCTCCATCAGTGGAGGAATGTCAAGTCCTTCTTCTTCAGCTAGAGCTCTAGCCAATGCTTCGTCCCCAGAGGTGCCAGGACGAATGAATGAAGAAGTCAGGGGTCCCCCCAAATTGATTTGTCTGGGGACAAATGCATTTTTCTTCTTAGGGGGACTATGAATAATCCCCTTACCTTTGTTAGTTTATTCTGTGGCTGAGCCTCTTGCTGTTCCTGCTCAGCCATTTGCTTTTCTTTTTCTTTTTCCCTTTCCTCTTGTTGTCTGGAAGAGGGTTGTTGTGGTGTTTCTTGTGGTGGTGGTCATAAGTGAGGAGGTGATCCCTGAAAAGAAGGAACATCAAAGAAACCAGAAATTTTAGGACTACATGGAAACTTCGTTCCTCTTCATACTTTTGGCAATAAGGACCTTATCCTCACTGTTCTCCTCCTTATCAGAGAGAGTGATGGATTTCTCAGAGGTCGTTCCCTCTGAACTTTTTCTACTGCTGAAGATTCTCTTCAGCCTCTGACTGGAACGTTCCCCTTTACTGTTAGGAGTTTTTCGAGGAGGTTTGGGATGAGATTTAGAAGGAGAGTTCTTCACTGACTTGCTCTCAGTAGCAGTAGGAGCCTCCTTCTTGACTTTTGATGGAGGGGGAACAAATTTAAAGGATTTGGTGGTTGGAGTGGTAGATGTAGGATTCTCGGGTTGTGAGGTTTTTTTTTTTCTTTTTGGCAGGTTTGGGGGCAGCGATTACTTTTTCTTCCTCATCTTCTTCCTCATTGTGCACAACAACTCCATATCTGATATTGTCCTCAATGAGGTTTGTGAGAGCTTTTTCGATGTATGTGATCCTCAAGTTATTCCAAGTCTTGTGGTCAAGAATTGACCCAATTGATGGATCTTCATCTGGAGGAGTGTGCATACCAGCTCTTAGATAGAGCTTGGTGATCAGACTGTGAAGGCAGTTGGTGGTTTTCTTGATTTCCTTCTTCAACTCTTATAAGTGAGAGGTACTGCATCAAAAGAGATGCTCTTCATGATGCAATATATCTGTACCTGCAATGCCCACTTGATAGTAGCATCTGGGTTAAAAGAGTTAAGTTGTTGTTAGCAAACAGAGACCAAAACCTAGCCTCGTCCAGCAGGCTACCCATGCAGAGTGCTCCTTTGGCATATGTGGGCTTCCCAAAAGCTATTAACTTATGCATTTCCATACTAAATGCAAGATTATCTTTCTTGTCTATATACTCTACGTATGGACAGTTGTCCACGTTGGGTAATGATAACACGTTCTTGATAGCTTTA
Organism: Gastrolobium bilobum; assembly: GCF_033153095.1. NCBI lineage: Eukaryota > Viridiplantae > Streptophyta > Magnoliopsida > Fabales > Fabaceae > Gastrolobium > Gastrolobium bilobum. The sequence goes on from NW_026897558.1 coordinate 231,021, forward strand.
GGGGAGAATGAGACCTTCTTCCCCTGAACCATCACCTCATCCTTCCGGTTCTCCTTTGGAAGCCTCTTTGCATGGTATAAAAACTTAACCACCAGGGATGGATAGAAGTGTCGTTCTGCTATTGCAAACTTACGCCATTTAAGGTTTATCAGTACAACATGTATGAAGGAAGGCATAAGAGTTTCATCTTTCCCCAGCTGAATGTACCTCTCTGGATAGAGCATTACATTGCTTTCTGTAATCTCTGGCTCTTGGTATAGTCAGAAACAGGTGTTACAATGATCTTCGCTTTTGTCATGATTTTTGGGTTGAAGAGAATTAGGGCAAAATGAGATAAGAGTAAGGGAAATATTGGGAGAAGAATAAGACTTAGGTCTTCTGAGTTTATGAGAAAATGATAAGGTATAAACACGAGGGAGGGAGTTAAATAGGCATGCAGAATAGAGAGGGTGAGCAGTTTTAAAGACGTGGAGGTTGTGGAAGGAAGTTGAAGAAGCAGTGGGTAGGGAACGTTACAAAACGAGTGGTCATGGATTAAAGGCTGGTAACTTCTGGTGACAGGTTGAGGAGATGCAACGGTTTTAGGGCAAAATCGTGGGGGGAGAGAGAGAAGAGAAGCAGTTGTATTAATGGCTGAGTGGACAGTTGCTTTTCTCTGAGCATGTTTTCAAATTTGTAATGAGTGCAAGTTTGGTAACGTTTGCGTGCCTTGAGGTGACTCAGCAGAGACAAGTGTCCCTAAGGCTTCAGTATCCTTATCACAAGCTTGGGGAATGTTCCCCTTCTTAAAGCAACCTGAAACTTATCATCTGTGTAAAAAAATATTTGCATCTTTTGAACTTAAACAACAGGGAAAAATGAACAACTACTTAAAAATGTACATTTTTTTATGGGGTTATGTGATTAATTAACCACCCCAAAACTACGTTCCTGCCACGAAACATGTTATATTTTTATGGAGCATAGGTGAAAATCAGACGTTCCTTCCTTTTCTGGGCTTGATGTGGTTCAGTTAACTACCCTAAAACTTTGTTCTTATTAGAGAACAAAGGTAAAAAGCTGGGTTGCCTCCCAGTCAGCGCTTAATTTTATGTCTTTAGCTGACATCTTACTCATCTTTCAAATAGAATCAGAGAGAGGGATACTTTCTTCTTTATCATTGAAGGAATCATCATAGTACAATTTCAGTCTGTACGCATTTACTTTGAAGGAACAGCCATGTTCAGACCCTTGAATTTCAATGGCTTCATTTTCTGAATCTTGCATAATCTGATATGGACCAGTCCATCTTGACTTAAGCTTCCCAGGGAACAGTTTGAGTCTTGAATTAAACAATAAAACCTTCTGACCAACTTTGAATTCTCTGTTCCTGATTCGTTTTGTCATGCGCTCATGCCACTTTTTCATTCTTTCTTTGTACAGTTTATGATTCTCATATATATTTCCTCTGAATTCTTCTAATTCTCCAAGTTGCAGCAGCCTCTTTTCTCCTATTGCTTTCTCATCCATATTCAGTGAATAAACTGCCGAATATGCCTTGTGTTCTAATTCTAATGGAAGGTGATAGGATTTGCCAAATATTAGTCTATACGAGGAACATCCAAGTGGTGTTCTGTAGGCTGTTTTGTAAGCCCGTAATGCCTCATCTAAATTGAGAGATCAGTCTTTCCTAAAAAGATTGATAAGCTTCTCTATAATTCTCTTAACCTCTCGGTTAGAGACTTCAATAAGCCCACTGGTTTGAGGATGATACGTGTAACAGCCGGTTGTACACCGATATTGTTAACATTGATTATGATATTAAGCGCAATTACAACTACAGTGGTTCATTTATAAAGATGCGAGTAAACTTTTTTCCTTTTCATTACGTAAGCATTTAAAACAATAATAAAACGTAATGAGTGAAATTTGTGATCATAACTGAAAAATAAATGCAGAATAATAATATTAATTGCCTAACTATCATATAATACTTCTCTCAAGTCAATAAGGGGTCCCTATAAACCCACTTAGCCAAAATCTCACTTTGACGATTTTTACCTATCCGAATATGGTTTAGTCTTTTGGATACTGCAAGAAATTCGTGTGTCATAAGTCTCTCTTCTTTTAGTATATTATTCTAGACTTAATTATCTTTCCAACAAGCTATCACACGCTCCATAAAGTTATCGTTTGCTCCGGTTATCACCATTTGAAGTTGGACAAGCAAAGTTGTCAGCCAACCTCAAACAGGGCTCCAAATAGCCCCCACTCTTTCAACGATTTCGGACAAAACACTCCACCAATTTCTCTCAAATTTTTATACAGCAAAACTTAGACACCTCATTCTTCAATTTGACATATTGGGGGCCTAATATGACCAAGAATTGAGGGAGAAGTAAATTCCTCAATTATGTAACCCGAGAGCCCCAAGTGCAGGGAAATTCAGGGCAGTCCTCACTCTTCTAACTCCATAAGTCTGCGTACAACTCCAATGGCTACCAACTTTTGACACAACATAGTTGACATCTCAACCTTCAAAATGGTGTATTGAAAGTCCCTATTGGACTTCTTTGGAGGGAGATATTCTTTCTCAAAGTTCACCCAAAATCTGCCATTTTCTAGAAATTTCTCCAGCATCTCCTTTGTTTATTCAACCTTTCCCACTTTATCAAAAGTGTGTTATCTATCATCAAGGGTACCTAATAGATACGGGTGGCACTCAAGGACCAACAATTCCTTGGTGCTCTTACAACCCATCACGATTTATATCAATTTGTACAGCTTACGTCTCATTACTTACATTTTCAGCATTTAAACCATTTCAATCACTTTGATCCAATTGCACGCATTCTTTAAACATACACATAATTCATCAACTAAAATAGGCCTATTGACCTTTCATCATACATTGTCCTTCAATATTACACAAGGTCCAAATATTACAATTGACATTTCTACAATGAAACATAATACAATAATCCTTCAATTACAACATAATGAAATAACCTCAAAGTAAAGCATGCTAAATGTACAACTAGACTTAGGCAAAAAGATGGCATGAACAAATGTAATAATATGCATAAACCTAACTCTATATACAAATTTCATGCCCTAAGTCTAGCCCAGGAAATTGGCCTCAAAAGGAAAAACATGGACCATAACCACATGCTCATCCTACGGGCCTCTTGCCCATGGCTCCTGCCCCACTGCTACGACCTGAAATAAAGTTCCCAAAATGGGGTAAGATATACAGATATATCTCAATAACCCAGAGGTTTTGGAGATTACTCCATCCAATGGCTCACTCAGATGTACATCAATAAACATATTACAACAACCAAAAAGGGATAAAGCAAGGGGATTTAGTGAAGTAGGGATGCATAGGGAGTAAAAATACAATGAAGCTGGCATGGTCTATGCAAAAGCCACGCAATGTCCGGCCTATTGGTCTCAGCATATAGCTTACGGGTTCTCTTCCAAGAAAGTGTTCCCAGAACATCAACCAAGGCACCCTCCATCCATATAACCCGAGACTTTCCTAGAGTGCTCCTCAACGGATGACACCCCATGACCCCAGGTCAACTGGAACTCCCTCATAGAGACATATCCAGTGGAAGTCCGTAACGCCTGAAGGCAACAGTCTACTGGCCAAAGACACGGTACATCCTCTGTATCCACTATACATACATATATGCATGAGCATATTATAATACACTATCAACATACACCTCCAACCACTACTCCCAAGGGGGATGGCGGAGCATACACGAGGATTAACCCCAGTACCAAGGGATTACCTGATGGAAGCTCCCTCTCTAGGTAGCTGCAATGTAATATGCCACCAGGCTTGGTCAAACAAGAAATGCCTCACATTGGTCATTCTCATTACAATTATAATCAACCAAGACATGTACATTCTTATCCAAGGATTCATGCATATATTCATAACCACTTACCACAATCCTTTTAGTCAAGGACTGATGTGCCTCAGGAAAGTGTGATTTTCTGTGTTAAAATTGATAAGAATTGAGTCATACTAAAGCAATTTAAATATATATTTGCTAATTATATTGATTCTTTCTTTTCAATAATATTTCTCACCTACTGGTTGTGTTTTTACAGGAAAAAGAAGTGAAAATTATAAAAAGCCTGTTAACGCAATTCCAGATGGGTGTAGCACACTACAAATTCCAGCAACATGGCGCGGACCGGCACCACACTGGCGCACACCCGCGTCAGTTTTCGGATTTCACAGCGGTACTTTGGAAGTGGCACCAACTAGCGCCACTATGGCGCCAACCGACGCCAAACTAAAAGAAAGCAAAAATGGACACAGGGAAGTGCGCCACTTAGCGCCAAACCATGCTAAGTGGCGCCAAAACACAACAAAGTGGCGCCACCCTCCAAGCCACCTAGCGCCAACTTGGTGAAGAATTTGACAGAGTCATGGCGCCAACTAGCGCCACACCGGCGCCAACTGGCACCGGTTTGCGAGAAATTTGACCGTGCTGCGCGGAGGGTAATTTTGGAAGAAAGAAGCAAGGTTATAAATAGGATCCTTATGACAGAATTAGGGGATTCAGACCTATTCTACTGAGAGAGACGACAACGGTGCTCCGAGAGGAATCTGAAGATCAAGTTTATTTCTTCTCCTTCTCTTTAATTTTATGCTTTTATTGAATATTGAATTTTTAGCCATGATTATGTTTGGCTAGTACTTTTTATTGTAGTTAGGGTCACGAGCCCTATGTGAACCCTTTTTACGCTGGATTGATTTATAATTCTTCGTTTATATAATTATCTTTATCTCTACCCTGTTCGTAATTTATATTCCCTTTATTAGAATTGATCACTCTAATAGTTGATAATAGTCTGAGGGGTAGAACCCTAAATAGAAATATTGGGGTTTTCATCCTTAAAGGGGGTAGGATAACGTTTCGTATGCATGCTAGGAATAGATGTGTATTGAATTGCGGATGCCTAAATTGTTGAGTTCATTGCTTAATTTTCATGAGGGGTTGCTAAGGGATTAGGATTCCAATTGAGATTAAAGGGTTAAATTGCCAAGGGATTGGAATTTAACTAATTATTTTAGATAATAATTTATTCGAGTAAATTTATAAATGAATATTGTAAGTCAATCCAAAATAAGATGTGGTGATCATAAGGTGAGTGCGCTCTAGCTACAATGCTTTTCATACATTTAGAAAAATCAATTCTTATTTTTATTGTCTATTTCTCATAAACAAAAATTACAAAAATAAGTCTTTAATTTCAGTTCTCAATTTCAAACCAATCGACAATATTTGTCACAACCTTTGAAATCTTCCAGGCAAAAGAAATGGCTGATAGAACTCCAGGTACCTTCCCTAGTAACACAGTCACCAATCCGAGGGAAGATTGTATGGCCATCACAATTAGAAGTGGAAAAATACTTCCATCTCTTGAGGTTAAAGAAAAGCTAGACACTGCAGGTGAGCTAGAAAAAGAGAAAGAAATTGAAAAACCTGCTGAAGTGGTGAAGCCAGTGGAAAAGAAGAAGCACGAATTGAGTCCCAAATATGTGAGGGCTATGGCACCGTATCCTGAAAGATTCAAACAGGACATTCAGAAGAAGCATTATGAAAGGTTCTTGGATATTTTCAAAAAGCTTCATGTTAATATTCCATTTGCTGAAGCTTTGGTCAATATGCCAAATTATGCTAAATTCATGAAGGATCTTTTATCAAGGAAGCACAAGCTACAAGAGTGCCAAACTGTAGCACTTACTGAGGAATGCAGTGCTATCATTACAAGAAAATGTCCTCCTAAGCCTCGTGATCCTAGAAGCTTCAACATTCCTATTGAAATTGGTAACACAAAAATCAGCAGGGCATTATGTGATCTTGGGGCTAGCATTAATTTGATGCCTCTTTCGGTTTGCAAATCCTTAGGGATCACAGAACTAAAACCCACTATGGTTTCTCTTCAACTTGCTGATAGATCTTTAAGGAAGCCTAGTGGAATAATAGAAGATGTTCTTGTGAAGGTGGACAAGTTCATCTTCCCTGCTGATTTTGTGGTGCTGGACATGGAAGGGGGAGCTGAGATACCTCTTTTGCTGGGTAGACCGTTCTTAGCTACATCTTGTGCCATGATTGACGTTGAGAATGGGAAGCTAGAGTTAAGGATGAATGATGAGTCCATTACCATCAATTTCTTTGACTCTATGAAACAATCTTCTGGCAAAGGCGATTGATTGTTTTAGACTTGAGCAAGTGCGGAAGGAAGAAAAATCTTCTAGTCAAGAGCTTGATAAAGAACTTGAGGCGCGTAAGATTGTTCTTGCTAAGAGAAAAAAAATGTAGTGTTTGAAGTTCTTGAGAAAACAAATGATGACAAAGAAGATGGTGCCCCAAAATTAAAGTTGAAAGAGCTTCCTGAAACTCTGAAACATACCTTCTTGGGTAATAAGGAGGCAGTGATTGAAGTATTGAAGGAACATGAGACTGCCATAGGGTGGTCTACTTCAGATTTGAAAGATAAAGATCCCTCTTCCCGTACCCACAAAATTCTCAATGAAGATGATGACAAACATAGGGAAAAACCCCAAGGGAGGCGTCATCCTATACGGAAGAAGGTACTGAGAAAGGAAGTGGTGAAACTCTTTGACACGAATTGGAAGAGACACCAGGAGCTGAAGTTTGACAAGAGACACCGAGACTCTATCTCTCGAAAAAATCAAAGCTTCAAAGAGTTCTTAACATGGCTTCATGGTTTGGAACAAATCTGGGAATGGTGGTCTCATACATCAAGGCATCCAGTACCACCAGATCTTCCATTTGCTGAGTCATCCCACGCTGCTGAGGGGGATGACATGGATGATTGATATCTCCTTGCTGACGGAGATTTTGTATATTAGTTTATTTTTCTGTTTCGTATTTTTAGTTGTTTTGTGCTGGTATATCTCTTTCTGATGTTTTAATGTGCGCATTATAGTTTATCGTATATGCCACTGTTTGTTCCATTGTGCAGGGTTTTCTTCTTTCTTGTGGTTTAATTATTGCTGAGGACAGCAATTCTCTAAATCTGGGAATGGTAGGCTTGCATCTTAGAACTGCTGCAATTCTTCTATCAGGGGAGTTATTCTAACTCTTTTAAATTTCTTAGTTATTTTTGTAGTATTTTGTGTGCTCTTTATTTTTATCTTTAAAAAAAAATTGGAAAATGTTTTCTGAGCAAGTCCCAGGTTTAAATGTGCTTATCTAGTTAATGTGCTTGACTGAATTCTTAGCATCATATTTTGTATGAACTTCTCGCATGATATTGTATGGGCATGAGTAGACTTCATGATTGCTCGTTTGTCTGAATTTTGTGATTGAATGATTAATGATGTCTGATGTTTCTTTTGGAAGTCTAGCTTGACATCATAGCTGGTGAGGTTTTGTGCTTAAACACTTATTTTATTCCGAGAAACCTCACTGTGATAGCATTCTAGAACTTGCTCTGTTTCTCTATTATGCATGCATTGGTTGATATGATAAAGGCATTTTGTTCTTGTTAGCTATTGGCCAAAATAACCCACCTGTATGAATTTTTCCATTGCTAGCCCCTTTGAGCCTGAGCCTTTTTGTTCATAATTCCGGATTGATAGCTTAGCCTATATCCATGTGACTTACCTTAATTGAGATTGAATTACTGATGTGTTGAAAAATAAAACAAAGAAATTGAGGTAAGCTCCGTAGAGGTCAAGTAATTAGGGGAGGTAAAATTTCATCTGTGCCCTTAAAACAAAGGGAGAAAAAGAAAAAGAAAAAGAAAAAAAAAGGGTGAATGTAAAGAAAAGGTGATTGATAGGAATTAATTCCCGAAATTCTGTGGGAATCTGAGTGGAGAAAAACCATTGAGTTGAATGTGTTAAAGTGAAATAATACCAGTTTTTCAATCTTATTGTTGTTTGAGCTACTGTCCATATATTCCTACCCATTAACCCGGCCAAGTTACAACCTGTGAAGTCCTTTTGATCAATTGATGCATGTGTTTGATTCTTCATTTTTAAGAATTTTTTAGAATATGATCAATGGTAATGTTATTGTTGTGATGGATTGAGTGATTGTTACTCCCCCAAACACTTGAGTGCTGAGCGTTATATGTTTATCTTGGTGAGGGGTGTTCAAGCCAGATTCTGACATTTTTATGAGAATAGAAGGCATTGTTAGGAGTTCTTTGCATTGATTCAGTCATGCTTAGCATAGTGAGCTATTGATTGTCTGTGTGATGTCCTGTTGGAATAATTGATTGTTTCCTGGATTGAGTCTTGTACATTGCTGGGGACAGCAACGTTTAAATCTGGGAATGGTTTGATGTGCCTCTGGCAAGTGTGATTTTTTGTGTTAAAATTGATAAGAATTGAGTCATACTAGAGCAATTTAAATATATATTTGCTAATTATATTGATTCTTTCTTTTCATTAATATTTCTCACCTATTGGTTGTGTTTTTACAGGAAAAAGAAGTGAAAATTATAAAAAGCTTATTAACGCAATTCCATATGGGTGTAGCACACTACAAATTCCAGCAACATGGCGCGGACCGGCGCCACACTGGCGCACACCTGCGCCAGTTTTCGGATTTCACAGCGGTACTTTGGAAGTGGCGCCAACTGGCGCCAAACTAAAAGAAAGCAAAAATGGACACAGGGAAGTGCGCCACTTAGCGCCAAACCCATGCTAAGTGGCGCCAAAACACAACAAAATGGCGCCACCTTCCAAGCCACCTAGCGCCAACTTGATGAAGAATTTGACAGAGTCATGGCGCCAACTAACGCCACACCGGCGCCAACTGGCGCCGGTTTGCGAGAAATTTGACCGTGCTGCGCGAAGGGTAATTTTGGAAGAAAGAAGGATCCTTATGACAGAATTAGGGGATTCAGACCTATTCTACTGAGAGAGACGACGACGGTGCTCCGAGAGGAATCTGAAGATCAAGTTTCTTTCTTCTCCTTCTCTTTAATTTTATGCTTTTATCGAATATTGAATTTTTAGCCATGATTATGTTTGGCTAGTACTTTTTATTGTAGTTAGGGTCACGAGCCCTATGTGAACCCTTTTTACGCTGGATTGATTTATAACTCTTCGTTTATATAATTATCTTTATCTCTACCTTGTTCGTAATTTATATTCTCTTTATTAGAATTGATCATTCTAATAGTTGATAATAGTCTGAGGGTTAGAACCTTAAATAGAAATATTGGGGTTTTCATCCTGAAAGGGGGTAGGATAACGATTTGTATGCATGCTAGGAATAGATGTGTATTGAATTGCGGATGCCTAAATTGTTGAGTTCATTGCTTAATTTTCATGAGGGGTTGCTAAGGGATTAGGATTCCAATTGAGATTAAAGGGTTAAATTGCCAAGGGATTGGAATTTAACTAATTATTTTAGATAATAATTTATTCAAGTAAATTTATAAATGAATATTGTAAGTCAATCCAAAATAAAAAGTGGGGATCATAAGGTGAGTGCGCTCTAGCTACAATGCTTTTCATACATTTAGAAAAATCAATTCTTATTTTTATTGTCTATTTCTCATAAACAAAAATTACAAAAATAAGTCTTTAATTTCAGTTCTCAATTTCAAACCAATCGACAATATTTGTCACAACCTTTGAAATCTTCCATTCTTAAAAGGAACAATTAATTGATATTTGTCCCAATGGTTTCCTAAGCTCACCATAACACCAATTCAAGCCTTTAACCTAATTCAATACCATCACAACACCATTTTTCTCAAGTATCCTCCTTTAGACCAATTCCTACACTTATACATATCCAATGGCTTCACTTCCAAATCACATGCATCAAACCAACATACAACTCATTTAAACATCATTCACAACCACACAACATCAATTATACAATTTTTACATCATCCATCCTTATTTTCCCTCATTGGCTGAATTCAACATGCATGTGCACCCAAGGATTTTTGATTCATTTCAACACTTCCACACACCATACAATCCTATAATTAACTCATACAAACACTCCACAACTCAATTACACAATCCTACAATCAATGTCGTTTCACAAAGTCATGAATATTAACATCAAAATTGTCTAAGTTATCCAACAATTTCACTAATAATTTTTATCAGTTTAATCACTATAAAACATCATTCTAAGCCACTTTTATCTAATACACATTTTCAATTTGAGCTCTCTAACTACATCAATCCAAGCATGCAAGCTCTAGGTCACCAAATTCAAATCTAATGAATCAACCAATGAAATGTGTTGAAACTTACCCACAAGCAAGGCCTATGACTCCTCCACACAATACCCAAGCATTGAAAGATCAATCAACTCCAAGAACATCAAAATTTCCCTCAATGGACGCGGACATGACTGTGCTTTTTCTCCCAAATCACTGAGTTTCAAGCCCTAAAACTACTATGGTTGTGTTTAGAAGGTCCTTTACTTAAAGTTTGATGTAGGACTTTGTTGATTTTGAGTGAGATTTAAGTGCAGTTGGAGCAAATGAAATTTTGGAGAAAATCTTCCCCAAGCAACCATGGAGGCCGCGGCTTAGGAGAGAGAAGAGGGAGGGAGATGAGTGAATAGTGACACAATCCTTGTTGTCATCTAATGACTTAAGTGGAGTGGGTCCCACCGCCACGTTACGCGATTCAAATTAATTCAAATCTCCCGCTTATTCCACTAAACGTCTATAATTTCTTAAACTAATTAGAAACTCCAATTTTTAACTTTAACTATTGTCCTTTAATTGCCCTTGATCAGATGAATTCGGAGTTTTCCGGTCATTCGGAGAATTCATAGTTTTAAGCTGTTATGCGCGCTTTGGGAATGTTTCCCCCAAAACCCTAATTTCCATCAATGTTCACCAGAAATCACATTTCCTAGTCTTATGTACCATTTATAACTTATTTCCAAACCTAGAGCTCAAAATTCATTCTATACGCTTTTTGGTGCAACTGTACCGCAATATTTTTACTTGGTAAAAATACTATTCATCATTTTTCCAGAAACTTGCCTAACCACTTAATTTTCGTTCTGAGTCCATTTTCAGGATTATTTTTTCTATTTGAAACCTTCTACTCAAATTTCCTTTCCAAGGATTACGTGTTTGGCAATTTACTGTTTTACCCTTTTGACGTATTTTGACTCCAAATTCAGGATTTTCACTAATCCTACCTTTTAATCCATCTTTTAACTATAATTAAGTATTTTAGAATTACGAGGTGTTATAATGTAGAGTTGAAACCTTGTGTTTTACTCCATATTTCTCCAATAACCTCTCAAACTAGTGATTAATAAAGTGTTTCCCACCATCACTGATAATACAACGAGGAGTTCCATACCTTGTCAAAATATTTTTCTTCAAAAACTTTACCACAAGTTTGGCATCATTAGTGGTTAAAGCAACAGCTTCTACCCACTTGCTCACATAGTCTACAGCCATTAGAATGAATTTGTTCCCACAAGAGGGGGGAAATGGACCCATAAAATCAATGCCCCAAACATCAAACAATTCAACTTCTAATATAGGGTTGAGAGGCATTTCATTCTGCTTGGTTATGTTCCCGTCCTTTTGGCATCTATCACATTGTTTAGCATATTGAAGTGCATCTTTAAAAAGAGAGGGCTAATAAAAACCTAATTGGAGTACTTTGGATCCAGTCCTGATTCCTCCTAGATGGCCTCCATATGGAGAGGAATGACAGTGGAAGGGGAATCGAGTTTGTTCTTCTGGAACGCACATCCTTATCATTTGATTTGCACATCTTTTGATAGAGGTTCATCCCATAAGTAGCTCCTGCAATCATAAAAGAATTTCTTCTTTTGCATCCTATTTGCTTCATAAGGTTCTATCCCTGCTGCAAGAAAGTTGGCAAACAATTGTTCATCAGGAAACGTCTCCTCGATAGGCAGACCAACTTGAGTGTGCTCTAATCTGGATATGTGATCTGCAATTTGGTTTTCACAACCTTTTTTTTCTTTGATTTCCATATTGAACTCTTGTAACAACAAAATCCATTTGATTAAATGTGGTCTTGCCTCTTTCTTGGCAAACAGGTACCTAAGAGCTGCATGATCAGTATGAATGGTGACCTTGGACCCCAGGATGTATGGTCTGAACTTTTCGCAGGCATATACTACAACCAGTAGCTCTTTTTAGTGACTGTGTAATTCATTTGAGCTTAATTTAAAGTTTTACTGGCATAGTATATGCTATGAAATAGTTTATCCTTCCTCTAGCCCAGAACTACCCTAATAGCTTGATCACTTGCATCACACATTAATTCAAAGGATAGGTTCCAGTCTGGAGGTTGGATGACAGGAATAGTGATCAACTTACTCTTTAAAGCTTTGAAAGCTTTCAAACATTCAGGACTGGGTTCAAATTTAACATCTTTTTCCTACAACTAACAAAGAGGTCTAGCTATTTTGGAAAAATCTTTAATAAACCTTCTGTAGAAACCAGCATGCCAAAAAAAATATCAAAGAGTTTTAACATTGATAGGGGGTGGCATCTTGGCTATGGCTTCTACCTTGGCTTGGTCAACTTCCAATCTGTTCCTGGAGATTTTGTGTCCTAAGACAATTCATTCTCCTACCATAAAATGACATTTCTCCCAGTTAAGAACTAGATTAAAAGAGAGACATCTTTGCAACACTTCTTCTAAATTAATCAGGCAGTGATCATATGACGTTCCCAATACTGAGAAGTCATCCATAAAACTTCCACTCCTTCACCTATTAAATCAGAGAAAATAGAAAACATGCACCTCTGGAACGTTGCTGGTGCATTGCATAATCCAAAAGGAATTCTTCTAAAAGCAAACGTTCCATAGGGACAGGTGAAAGTGGTTTTGTGTTGATCCTCTAGTACTAGAGGAATTTGATTGTACCTAGAATAGCCATACAGAAAACAGAAATATTCCTTACCTGCTAAGTGATCTAACATATGATCTATGAATGGAAGAGGAAAGTAGTCTTTCCTGGTGGCAGCATTGAGTTTTCTGTGGTCCTGGTAGATTCTCCAACCTATAAAGAACAACTCATTTTTTGCATTCAATTCTACAATTATGCCTCTTTCTTGGGAATACATTGGACATGACATACCCAATTACTGTCTGAAATGGAATATATAATTCATACAGTTAACCACTTGATTACTTCTTTTCTTACCACTTCTTTCATGATGTGATTTAATCTCCTTTGATGTTCCACTAAAAAGCTATCAGGGTCAGTCAAAAAAATTTTATGCATGCAGAAAGTGGGACTGATACTTTTGAGGTCAGCTATGGTTCAGCCAATAGCTTCTTAATACTTCTTTAGTTTGTTGATCAGCAAATCTTCTTGTTCTCTGGTAAGGAACGAGGAGATGATAACAGGAAGAGTGTCAACATTTCCCAAATATGTATACTTCAAATGTTGGGGAAATGGTTTTAATTCCATATCAGGTGGCTGCTCTGCAGATAGTCTCTTGACTTGTTTTTTTTTTTTTGTTTGTTCTCTACATAGGCTCAAGTTTTCTTTCTTGAAAATAAGGGATCAGTTCCTCATCCAGCAAACTGTCTTTTTTTTTTTATTCTTCTTCATCTGAGTTCGAGTTAATGTAGGTGTCTAACACAGATATCACAAAACATTCTTCTAAGTCTCCTTCATCATCATGGAACTTCATGGATTTAAGGACATTGAACTTAATTTCATCATCATGAACTCTCATGGTGAGTTCTCATTTCTCTACATTGATGACAACTCCTCTAGTTGCTAGGAACGGTCTTCCCAAAATAATGAGAACGTCACCATCAGCTTCATAGTCTAGGATGATGAAATCAGCAGGAAAAATGAATCTGTCTACTTTAACCAGCAAATCTTCTACTTTTTCTTCAGGCTTAACAATAGATCTGTCAGCCATTTGAATTATTATAGTAGTAGGCTTTGCTGGTCCAGTAGCAAGTTGTTTAAAAACTGAGGAGGGCATCAGATTGATGCTAGCTCCCAAGTCACACAAGGCTTTGCTTGGGAATTGTTCCCTATAACACAAGGGACAATAAAACTCCCAGGGTCCTGTAACTTTGGTGGAAGTTTACCAAAATATTTGAAACTTTTCTCTGTCAAGGTTATTGTCTCATATTCTTCCAAACGTCTTTTTATGGAAAGGACGTCCTTCATGAACTTGACATATTTGGGCATCTGCTCCAAAACTTCTACCAGAGGGATGTTGATATGAAGTTGCTTCAGGATGCTCAAGAATTTTCCAAATTGTTTGTCATCTTGTTGCTTCTTCGTTCTTTGAGGGAATGTAACTGTAACTGGAAATTGTTTCTTTTGTGAAGGCTTTGCTGCTTGACAAATTTCAGCTTCGCTTGCTCACCAGCTATGGTGCGTTCCTCAAGTCCTTGGTTTTTTTTACTGAGACTAGCTGCTTGCTTTTGATGTTGTTCAGGATGTGAAATGCTTAGAGATACCTCAACTGGTTCAACAGGTTCCTCCTCAGTGTTCATGTTTGTTGTCTTAGGTGTGTTTGAGGCTTGTGTAGCAACTCTCCCACTCCTCAAGGTGATTGCTTTAATCTGCTCTGGGGAGGATGTTGAGGGGACTTCAGTGTTTCCTGGAAATTTTCATGGCACTCTAGTGTTAAGCTGGCAGCTATTTGCCCAAAATGGGACTCAATGTTTCGGACAACTACATTATTTCTAGTGACATATTCTTTCACATAATTTTCCAATGCACTGATGCATTGTCCTTTCTGGGGAAGGAAATATTGTTTGGTCTTCTTTTTGATCAAATGCTCCATTTTCTCTATTGTTGCTTTGCTGGTACTATTGTTATTAGTTGTTCTATGGTCTCTGATTCATGGGTGGTGTCCACTAAGGGTTATGGTTCTGATCTTTCTGTATAGTGCCTCCAAAGCTTGTGTTGTTGTTGCGACCTGCATATAGGTTGTCTCTGGTCTGATTCAAGTTTCTGTTCCCAAAATTTTCAGCATAACACACCAGAGTAGTTGATGGACAGTCTGTTGAGTCATGATGGTCACCACATGCTGAACATGGTTCACTTTCAGGGGCTGTGAGTTATAAGACATTGGCTTTGGGCTGATTTCTGTCAACTTTCAAACTCTTTACTTCATTCATCAGTGCCGCCAGTTGAGCTTTCACGGCTGTTTGTTTATCCAACTCTAGTATACCGGTTTCCTGACTGGATTCATCCTCTCTAGTGGCGACTGAAGGCAACGTTCTGCAGTGCTCTCTATGATTTTATGTCTGGATTCAAGAGTTCCTGTAAAGAAATATCCCCCTGCAACAAAATCTAAATAAGACTGAGAAGTATGGTCAATACCCTTATAGAAAGTCGTAAGACTCCCCATTTTTCTACCCTGTGGTTAGGACATTTCTTGATAAAGTCCTTGTATCTCTCCCATGCTTCATGGAGATTCTCTCCATAAAACATTTTGAAGCTAGAGATTTTAGCTCTTACATTAGCTTGACAGGACATAGGGAGGAATCTCTCTATGAACTTATTAGAGAGTTCTTCCCATGAGTGTATGGATCCAGAGATGAGGGATTTCATCTAAGTTTTGGCTCTTGATCCCAAAGACTGAGGGAACAACCTCATTCTTATTCTCTCTTCTGATACACCTTATGTTCTAAAGTTGTCACAAATATCTTGGAAATTGTTAAGGTGAGTGTACGGATCTTCTGCAGGGAGTCCTTTGAAAACTTTCTAGCCTCCCTGATCATATTGAACATGATGGGCTTTAGCTCAAAGTTAGGAGCTTCAACAGGAGGGAGGATTACTCCTCTTTCTGGTTTGTTCCATGAAGGAGCAGCCAGTGCTCTGAACTTTTGTTCTAGAAGAATCTTTTCATTGTTATGATTATTATGATCAGTTATTTCTGCTTCAAGATTATCTTCCCTTAGATTTCTTCTTCTCCTGTGAAAAGTGCGTTCTGGTTCTGGGTCAAAGAAGAACTCGGGTATCTCAATGTGATGGTGAGAACCAGTTTCAGTTTCCTCACTCATAAACCATAAAACATAAACAATATGAACAACAGTATGAACATTAAATAATAAAGAATGATATATTAACAAAGTATAAAATAAAATAGTCTTAAGGACAGAATTTAGTGTAAACTATCCCCGACAACGGCGCCAAGAACTTGTTGGGTGCTTATGTTCTTTTAAGGACGTTCCCCTTACTTAGTCCATCTAGAGAAAACACATTTGTTCTCTAGATACCAACCTAGTCGCGCAAGTGCACGCATCAAGTAATAATTGGGATTATTAGTGCCCAGATTATCGTTCCCATGAGGATAGAACTCTAAATAATACCTTGAACTATTTTAAAAAGAATTTTAAATAAGAGAAAAGACAGTATTTGAACTGTTTAGTCTTTCGTTCCCTACTGCCTTGTGGACGTTCCCTCAAGGTTAATAGGTTCAGATTGACTCTAAACGACTCCTTGCATCGTTATGTATTAAATCCTTCTTGATATGAGAAGGAACGACAAATTCATTGGAGGTTTGATTATATTGTCACAAGAACTTTAAAGTGAAATAACTAAAAATGACAATGTTTAAAAGACAATAAGATAGATGGATAAAAATAGTTTTTAACACAAGGAACGAATCTACTGTTCCATTCTTAAATAACTATACTCCAAACTTAAGACTTAACCCTTCTGAATTTATTCAGGTCTTTTCACTGCCAACTCTGATTCCTCAGTTCCATGAACTTTAATGGCTCATAAGTTTCCATATTCCTATGGTTTCCTTGACTCCAACAGTTACTTGAAAGTTCGAAATGGCCTTGAAGGCCGATGCATGCAAGAGGGAAAAACAAAAGTTTTCTTTGCGGAATATACATGCACATCAAGATCATGCTTTAGGAAAGCATGATGTAACCTTGTTTGTGAAATCACCAGATGATCAAGGCCGGTCTGAAGAGTTCAGACCCTCTAACGTTGATCCACACCACCCACTCGTCTAGGTGCAAGAACTCCTTCTTGTAAAGCCACCGTATGATCACCACAAAGAGGCTTGCTAGGCGCTCTATGTGTGAAGATGGAGGCTAGGTGAAAGTGTTTGAAAAAGTGAAGCTCTCAATCTGAAAGCTTCACAAGTGGCGCAGGAGAGAGGAGAGAATAGGCTAGGTTTTCAGAAAAACCCTTGGAGGAACAACTAAACACTTAGGCACATAAGAGGAGAGTATTTAAAAATAAAATACCAATCAAATTTTTCTCCTAAAAATCTGATCCTTAGGCGCCAGATAGGAGAGAGAGAAGTGGAGTTATTTTATTTCAAAAATTGCTAACAGGCTCTTAGAATATTCTCTTGAGAATTGGTTCAAAACCTATTCAAAATTCTGATCAGAAATCTTCATAAGATCAGCTATATGGTGCGCCCCATATAGCCCAAAAAGGTGACCAGATACATCTGAGTAGTTGCATTCAAATTTGAATCAACTCACTCAGATTTTCTCCCAACTGACTGAATCTTCTGGAGCTGATTTTGATGAGCAAATCTTGCTCACCAACAACCCAAATCAGCGCCATATATGGCCTTGGATCTTGTCCAAAAGATTCTCTCATGATACTAGTGATTTGTTCCAACAAGATCTCATCTTATCCTTTTGTTATGAAACAACCTTTCATAGGCAATTCAAATTCAAACATTCAAATTCAAACATTCAAATATTCAAATTCAAATGTTCAAACATTCAAATTTAAAATTCAAATTCAAAATTCAAATTTTCAAATTTCAAAATTCAAATTTCAAAATTCGAATTCAAAATCCAAATTTCAAAATTCCAATTTCAAATTTCAAATTTCAAATTCAAAATTCAAAATTCGAAATTCAAATTCAAAATTCAAAATTTCAAAATTCAAATTTCGAATTCCAAAATTCAAAATTTAAATGTTTGATAATTAATTTAACTAATTAAATTAATTAGTAATGTCTTGGACTATCCAAGCCCATTACAATGAACCATGCGCCCTCCACCCCTTTAGGTGGAGTTCCAAACTACTTCTTAGGCTAATAACTATTATTAGGCCCAATACCTTTAATGCTAGAGCATCTAGACAATTAGGTGTTTGTGTGTGACCCATTAGGTCTAACTTAGCCACTGACATAAATGGGCTTAGGCTCAATAAGCCCACAACCCATCTAATGACAACACAGAGTACTAGCAATGCTTTGTTGCCCCAGAACTAGTTAGATTAATGATTTGATCATCCTATTAAACATATTTGGTTGCCGTACATATTTCCTTTCGTCTCGGTTACCTTCCCATAAAACCTAGGGTAAGGAAGCATATCAACCCCTGCGGTTTAGGGTAAGCTTTATTCGAAATTAGGGAATCTTCAATTTACAGACTCTAAAGGCAGATCATCTCATGATCTCTTTTACTATGCATAGATTCCTGAGTCCCTGTAAATGTCATCCCGATTTCTTCGGTTTACAGATAACCTAATCTCTCACAGAGATTTGACAAATTCCTTCAGCTTATCACCCTAGCCCTGTGTTCTTTCAGGACAAGCCCAACAGTATACCTATGAGTCTCCATGTTTCAGGCAGACGAAGTGCACAATCAAAGCATGCCTTCTAGAACACAGTCAAGGTAATAACTTCTGGTCTTAGGAAAGACATACCCAAATATAAAAAGACTACTCTAATGATACTCTCTGTGAGAGTTCCTCATAGAGTCTCTTTGTGGGTCCGTTCAGTGCGAGCTATACCCTTATAGGTCCACCCACGACTTTAGCTAAGACATCTCCATATCTGTAGCACATGAGGTCTATACCTTGTATCCATATACAAATAGATAAGTCGTGTTAGTCTTACCCGAGATTACTGACCTCATTCTCAGTATCTCTAGACTAGGAACATAAAATTAGGAATGAACATCCGGTAAACTTGAATCCTCATGATTGTGATCTCATCACAGATACTCAAGAGATACCTATTTTTATTCCACGGGGTTTATCAAGTTATTCATAATATATTAATATTATTATTGAGACATAATTATGAAACAAGATAAAGAGTGCTTTTATTTATTTGCGACAATATTAAAAAGGTCTACATCTCTGTCCTTATTTAATCATAAGATTGTCTCTAGGACACCCAAATACTAACATTACTAAGTTTAGAACCTTCAGAGAACAAGGTGGTTCCTTATTTCTAAGGCAACCAGTAGCATTTTTTCACATCCCTACCTTCCTCCTATGATTAAGTTGTCTGAAATCTCTTCCTTAAGGAAGTTCTTTTCTCAGTTGAGTTCAATTTCCATTGATACATAAAAGGTTAAGCTTACTTAAATCACATAAATACAAAAGCTTCAATGTAAAAGTTTTGAGCATAGTTGTTGCGAAGTCGGCAACTATACCGTTCGTTTCAAGTAATAAAGTGATAAGTAGAGTATCGTTCCCACGAGGATTAATGCACAAAGTACTAGTTTAACTATTCCCCTTAAGTTGGAAAATAAAAACAATTAAATTTAAAACAGAAAAGTAATGACAATTAATTTTGAACGCATGCGTAAAAAGATCAAGAACGCGAGAAAATATTGATGAAAAATTTATAAAAAGGATGTAGTCAGGATGCACTTCACCTCCGATCCTCCCTTGTATTCCTATATTATATTTTATAATTAATTAATTCTTTGTTCAGACAATTCATTATTTCCCTCTAAAATAGTTGAACCCTAATGTCTTAGTGATTTCAACCCTTTAAACCAATCAGAATTCTAATGTCTTAGGAATCCCTCTTGAATTAAGCATTAAGCAAATGAATTATGAGTCTGCAATTTATGTAAGACTATGTCTAGATCATACACAAATTGTTATTCTATCCTTGTCCAGATTAAAACCCCAATATGTCTATTATGAATTCTAACCCTCAAAGCCCTATAATTTAGAGTGGCCAATTCTAAACAGGATATGAAAAAATTAACATAGGTAGAATAAAAAAACTAACTAATTAACTTATAAAATATCAATACAGAAAATATAAAGGATTCACATTGGGTCCGTGATCCCAACTACAAAAAGAAATTAGCCAAACATACTCATGTCTGACTTAAACAAATAAAAGAAATAAAAAGTATTCATGAAAACAATAATGAAAAAGAAGAAAAAGATCAAGGATCAATGGTCTTCGTTCTTCAACTCTGTCAGAATCCTGATCTCCAGCGTGAGCCTCTAAGAATTCTTTCCAGCCAAAGATGTTTGTCTCTGGGGTCTGAGTCTCTATTTATAGACTTTATGCCCGTGCTTAGAAATCTTGATCAAATCTTCATCATATATCTTAGTCCAATCTTTCTGAGATAAGTTGAAGATTTTCCTACAAAAATATAATAAAATCAGTGACAAGATATCTGATTGAGATTTATCAATTTAATAACAATTATTGCCCTTTTTATCCAAGATCGATCAAGATTCTTTCTCTTTTTGGCTTACAATCATATATATGCTGGAGGCATATTAATAGTTCTTTAAGATTTTCACAGTTTTTCCATTCCAAAATGATTTAGCCCATGACTGAAAACATAAACATAATTATTTCAACCTGAAATCTCATATACCCGATATTCAGTTTGAAGATAACGAGTGGAAGAGAAGAGAAATAACACACATATATCAATAAGAAACAAGTTTAGGGTACAATGAAATAAAATGGAGAAGTATGGGTAATGCTCCTAAGGAGTCTCAAATGGTGGAAGGAGAATGAGGGAAGAGTTGCTGTCACTTAACTATTGTTAAAACTATACAACTTGAAAAACATAAACTTAAACTATCCTAAAAGATCTCTTCTTAAGAAATTCGATCCTTTCTTCGTGTTGGAACGTCCTATTTATAGGGCAGAAGAGTGGATGGCACACTTGTAATTCTGCCTTAGTTGTTCCTTGGTTGCATAAAGATGCGGTGCAGACAGTGCTATGATATGTGAAGAAAGTTGTTGGATGAGACAACTTAAGGTTGAGATTTGCCTTTTTCTACTGACTCTCCCATGCTTGCTTTTTCTCTCACCCAAAGGTTGCTATTTATTCTCTGTTGTACACATTTCTTCCTGCTTGATTGTTGTACTTCTTCTGCTTTTTGGAAGCTTCTTTTCAATATTTCCTGCAAAGTGGTCAAAGAGGGGGTTAGTGGAGCAGGTGTGCACATAAGTCAATCTGTTCCTCTTTTCTTGCATTCTCAACTAATTACATCATCATCCGTTCCTTTCTGGTGCTTTTGTTCCCAAGATCTAGAAATGTGTTTTTATGGCAAAAAATGGTCACCAGTTGAAGGAACGGATGGAATTTTACCATCAAAATGAGCTTAGATGGGAACGAATTTTTGTCCCATCAGCGGACGTTCACTGGAACCACCAATGGGATATGGTGATCAGTGGGACGAGGGGGAAGTAACTGTAACTGGGTTAGGTTCTGTAACAGCATCTGAAATCTAGAAAGAAGAGCTTCGATTTCAGATGGGATGGACTCTGTAGTCGGTGATGGTGGCGCAGATGGGACAGCTTAGAGGTGATACATCTCAGCAATGGATTGTGTGGAAGCCATTCTCTTCAGTTGGGCCATGGATATTTCTTGGGTTGGCTCGTTGGGAATGCCATTAAATTTTACCAATTTACCTTCCTTAACAAATTTCATGGTCAGAGTCTCATAATCGGTGAGAAAGGGCCCTAATGTTTTTAACCACTCGACTCCTATAACCAAATCCGCCCTAGAAATTGGTAGGAGTAAAAAATCCAACACAAACATGTAATCTCCAATAAACAATTGGACCTGTTTACAAACAAAGGAACAATCCAATTCCTCTCCATTTCCTACCAATACCATAAACCCATGGGTTGTGTGCACTTGGAGGCCCAAATTTTTGGCAATTCTGGCCTGCACAAAGTTGTGAGTACTCTCACTATCCATTAAAATAGAGAGTTGGGCCTTACCTACACGTCCTTGGACCTTCAGTGTTTGGGGAACTGCATGGACCGTCAACGCGTGGAAACTAATTTGGGCCGCATCACTTGTTAGCCCCATATCCTCTCTAGAGCCTTGGTGTGGCTGATCTGCAACCTCATCCTCCAACAGTCGCAGCCACTCAAGATTTTCCCCCTCTGAATTCGACAATGCTATCAGAAGAATGAATTGCTTTTCACAGACGTGCCCTCGATGATATTTATCATCACAGGTATAGCACAAGCCCTTGTCACAGCGAAGCTGAAGTTCCTCTGGACATGCGCTTAAAGTCAGGTTTAGTGAATTGTTGAGGGGTAGAAGATGCTGATGAAGTAGTGACCGGAGTGAGGGAATGATAATTGCAGATGTACTGATAGGGCCACACGTACAATTAATAGTGGAGGAGTTCAGGCCATTGAAAAATTTGGTACGGTCTTTGGTCATTGAATTTGTCTTCCTGGAGTCGAGCTAACCCAATGATATGAGCCAGAGAAAGGGGTTTGCAGCGCTCGAACCTCCCTCCGAATCTCTGATTTCAATACCGAAATAAAATAGCTAAGGAGATAAGGTGGGGGTAAACCAATGCAATGGTTAGCGAGCACCTCAAATTGAGCTTGATATTCACGAATGGAAGCCATCTGTAAAGCTTCATCAAATCCCCCTTCAGATCATCATATTGAGACGAAGTGAAATGCAGTTCTAGGGCTTGGAATAACTGAGTCCAATATGAGATTTGACCATTAGCATGCATCCATTGGTACCAGTTCAGCGCTTCACCTTCCATATAGAAGGAAGCAATGCGGGGTCGCTGGGCCTCCGGTGTACCGTGAAACTCAAAAAATTGAGTTACCTTGAAGATCCATCCCAAAGCATTGGACCCATCAAAACGAGGTATGTTGCGATCACGATAAGTATACCAGTCGAACAAGTAATAAAGTAGTGAATAAGATATCGTTCCCACGAGGATTAATGACACCAAGTATTATTCTCGTTATTCCCTCTAATTTGGACAAATCAATTTAATGTAGAGACTAATTTTTGAATTAAATTAAAAATAATTGAAGGCGATTGCAATGAAAATAAAGAATAAGCAAGAAGACAAAGAATTGAAAATTGAATTTTAAGTATTAAAGAAGGAAGCTGTAGCTAGGAATTATTTCACCTCAGATCCTCCTTTAAGTAGTTTAAATTAATTTCAATAATAATTCATCTCACTTATCTCAAACAATTCATCTTCTAAAAATAATTGGTTAAATCATAATGTCTTAGTGACTTTAACCCTTTAACCCAATTAGAACCCTAATGTCTTAGTGATCCCTTTTTGATTAATGATTAAGTGTGATGAATTATTAAGTTTGCAATCCAAGCAAGCTATGTCTAGATCATGCAACAATTTGTATTTTACCCCTGTCAAGATTAGAATCTCAATATGTCTATTGTGAACCCTAACCCTCAAATCCCTATAAGAGTGATCAGTTCATACAAGCAATGTTGTCAAACTCGAGTTTCTACGTAGAAACGGAAATGGGTGGTAAAAACGTAAAACGTAGAAACGACACGAAACGTAAAGTTTCTACTTTCTACTACTTGAGGTCAAGATACAAATACATATATATATATATATATATATATATATATATATATATATATATATATATGCATATAAAAAAATATCTCATAATGTGTGTTGAGCCACTTATCCCATCTAAAAAGGAAAAAAAAAATTGATGACCAAATATCAAAATTATAAACAGTGATAACTAACAAGTAATGGATAACCAACATGTTTTAACTGCTTCATACACTCTGCAGATTTTGGATCATCGCTCATCAAGATATCATTCCACTTCTTTCAGTGCACACAATGATCCAAAAACACAAAATGATTCTATAGCATAACTTATAATAGAATTGCAGCTTTATAGTTTATAGGACATAATTATGAAAGACATATATCTAAACAAAAAGATATCAAGATTTGTGCATATGATTTGGGGAAAATGAAAATTGGTTTTTTTTTTTAATTTCTTCTTTTGTAAATCTTATTTTTTTAAAAAAAAAATAGTTTTAAGTAAAAACGGTAAAAACATAAGTTTTTACAGTTTTTACGTTTTTACACGTCATTTTTACCAGTTTTTACTAAAGATAGTTTTTACTATCGTTTTAACATGCACCACTCTAGTAAAAACATAAGTTTTTACGTTTTTACACTAGTTTTTGACAACAATACATACAATGATATAAAAATTCAAACAAGGTAAAGTACAAATAAACCAAGACAATTTATTAAACAAACCAATTTAAACCACAAATAGGATTCACGTCGGATCCATAAAGCAAATCCACTTGAGCTCTCTAATTTATCTTTTTATTGAGCTGAAAATTACTGTAAATTATAAGATTTTTTATAAGAATATTATTGAGAATAAAATAACACTTTAATTATAATTCTTATACATTTTAATTATTGTTAAATCAATTTCATGCTCATATTAACTCTTAATATATAATAAATTGGAGACTCATCAAGATACATCGAGTTTCAGAGTGACGGCTTTGATTTCGGCTAGGTTTGTGGATGAGTGTGGACCGGACGAAGATCCCGGCGTGCGAGGTGATGGATTAGTAACTCGAGATTCCAGAAACAAAACCTTTTGAGCCATTTCTTGCATTTCCCGGCGAAGCGCAAGTTAGGATTGCATCAACTTAGCCAAGGTTGTTTCGAGATTTTCAGGGTTATATGATGGACCAGCTATGAAAAAGGGAAATCAATGAAAGCACCAATTGTTAAGGGGAAAGATACAAAAAGAAAAAATAGAGAATATGAGATGCCTTGCTTCGAGGGAAGGCTCCTCCAACCACCAAAGGTTGATCTAAACTTCTCAATACTATTTCTGAATTCAAAAATCAGTCTTATACACACAAGCAACAACACACCCAAAACAGAATTGAAAAATGCACAAAAAAAGAGCATGCCTCACAGCACCACTCCCAACAGAATTACATGCACCTTCTCTCCACTAACTGCCTTACTGATATTTTTCTTTCAGCTACACATAGTCCCTCATCCACTTTGGCTGGACATTGTTCCTTTTGGGCCTCCTCTTCCAACTCTTGGGCTTCATTTGCTGTGTCTCCTTGGACTTCCTCATCATGATGCTCCTCCAAGGAGTCTTGTTGCTTATCATAGTACTATCCTGAGTTGAAATTTAAAAACTGATTTGATTATCAGGTGGTAGTTAATATATGAATAAGATAAAACAGAAAGTAATAAAATGATAGTTTTTAAAAATTCTTGAATTAACACAAAATTAAAAGAAACTTACAATGCTAATTTAAACAGAGATGCACCTCCTTCAAGATGTATATCAACGTGTAATTTTCTTTAAAGAAATACAGAAAAAGAAAAAGAAGACTGTCATCATAGAAAAGTAAAATTTCCAGTAATGGCATAGTAATAAAAATCGTCCTCATCTTTATCTAATACAAAAAATAGTCATAATAATTATGACATGCATACGAAACTAACAAAAGCATTGTCTTTAGAGTTGAAAAATATATTAAAAGTTATATTAAATCCAAATCCCTGTTTGTTATCTATATGCATACAATCGCCAGAGGATACGCTAGAGCTAATTTCCATACATCATTGAAAATAATTCTCTGCAATAAACTTCAAAGATATTATAAAGTGGAATCAGTTATGTTATAATAGACAAAAGGTCATCATATGCTAAGTTGTCAATATATGTAGTCCTATAATTGAATCCAAAAGTAAAACAAGTGTAAACAAAAAGAATTAACAAATTGATTAAGCAAAGACTATATGGGTTACAAGAACATTTAATTAAAATAGTATGATAGTAAAGAAGAAAACCATTTCGTCCAAATAGAAAAACAAAATCCTCTAAAGAAACAATCTACAATAAGCAAAAATTAATACCTCCAACTTTTGACCTCGTTATCAGAGAATTCCTCTTCGCCTATTCAGATTCATATATGCGGACTTGTTTGATGTGCGATATTTTGGGCCAATCTCGTCCAACCTCCTGCTGGTATCTTCTGCAGAGTTCAGGGCAATTTCCAATTTCTAAAAATTCAAGGTTGGAGAAGTGATTCATATCATCTGGGAGGGAATTCAACTTTGGACAATTCCAAATTTGAAGTGCTTTGAGACAAATTGAAGCTGACAGCTGCTCGGGAAGCTCCTCAAGATTGTCACAATCTATAATCGTCAAGGAATGTAAAGTGCTCACAGATCTTTGCAGCCATTGAGGCCAAGTCACCAGTTGTGGCAAATCTCTAAGCCATAGTAACTTTAACCTTAACTCAGAGATTTGGTTGTCATTGCCCTTTGACAATTCCAACTTATCGCACTTTATAATATACAAAGTCTCTAGGTTTGGAGTAGCATGAAGTGGCAAAGACTTTAGACTCCCACAAGTATTGATAGTAAAACTTTTAAGACTAGGAAGTTGCATCCCTCCGAACAATGACTCCAAATTATCACAAAATGTTAAAATTAATTTTTCTAGAGAAGTCAATTTTGCAATATCTTTGTCTGGAAAATCAGATTGCTTTGTGCTTATACTCAAAACTCGCAGGCTAATCAAGTTTCCTATTCCATTGGGCAATGTTTGTAGCTTTGTGCATTCATAGAGGTGCAATGCTAGCAGATTTTGGAGCTTGCTCAATGTATTAGGGAGACTCTTCAGCTTTTGATTACCACTAAGAGAGAGATATCTTAAATGTTTCAACTCACCAATGGAGCGGGGCAAACTCTCGTACTCAGAATCATTTAATTGCAAAAACTGCAAGTATTTGCACCTCGACACCAATGTATTCAAGAAAGCTTCATTGTTGGCTCCCACAGGAAAAAGTATGGTTCTCAGACCTCTTGGAATGGATGTTTGACCATGCAAATCATTTTTGACGAATGACAAATGCTGGACATTCTCAGATATATTTTGATAACTGGACCTTATGACCTGAAACGCATCGTTCGCAACATACATTGCAAGATCATGCACCAAATCATGTAATTTAAACCTGCAAGCAGTACCATAGTCAATAAAATCTTCAAGGAATGATCCTGATTGTAGTTCATGCAAAAAATCGATGCCAACATCATCCATGTGCCTCCCAAAGTGCACTAACACGAAAATAAGTGAAATCATAGTCCTTTGGAAAAAGGGAGAGGCAAGCAAAACATGGTTTTAAGTATGAAGGCAGCTGGTCATAACTTAATTTTAAGGCAGGCAGAATGTCACCATCTTTTTGTGGTAAATTCCAAATCTCATTGTCTCTAATAGACTCCCAGTCTTTCATATCAACTTTCAAGAATAATGAACTCCCTAATGTTATCACAGCCAATGGAAGCCCGCCACATTTTTTCACTATTTCTTTCCCAATCTGCAACAATTCAGGATATCTTCTGTCTTCTCCTTCTTTAAAAGCCCATTTGACAAATAGGGAAAAGGAATCATCTTCAGAAAGACCAGTTAAATTGTATGATGAATTAGTGGCCATCATAGAAGCAATTGAGTGAATACGTGTAGTCACCACGATTTTACTTCCTTCGGCCCCTCCTTTTAGTAATTTCATCAACTTGACCCATTTAACGCGATCCTCGTTCCATACGTCATCCAAGACAAGCAAGAACTTTTTACCATCAAGTTTACTCCTTACAAGATGTTGTAGTTGCTCCATATCACAACTTTTAAAGCTTTCCTGGTGAGTTAGGGTAGGAGCAGATGTACTACTACCCGTATCAGACCTGAGAATTTTACGAAGCAAATCCTCAAGCTCAAAATTGCCAGAGACACACACCCACATCTTCAATGGGAAAGACTTATCGTCTATACTCTTATCATTAAACACCGACTGAGCAAGTGTAGTCTTCCCCAAACCTCCGATTCCCACGATGGGGATAACAGTGAGACTTTTATCATCACCATCATGTTGTAACAAAAGCTCTAAAACTTTATCTTTATCATGTTCCCTTCCTATCACATCAGAAGCATCAACATGAGAGTGAGTCATTTCCCTCCTATGCACAACACGTGTATCATTCTCAATGTTTTGAAGGCCAAACTTATGCCTATCAGCGGCAACCTTGTCTAATCTCTGTTTGATATCTTTGATCTGATGTGCCATTCTAAGACGATAAACAAGAGGATTTGAAGTTGAAAAGAAACGGCGTACCTTCCTTGAGTTGCTACCGTAAGTGTTGACAACATGCTTACATAGGGCTTCGCACTCAACATCATCGATTATGTCTTCGGCATCAGAGAAAACACGCTTAATCTGTCTCAGCCACACCCGCAACTCATTGTTCTGTTGCTGCTTTTGCTCTGCATCCAACAGCACAGCTTTGATGAATGACGCAGTTTCTTTGAGCTCTAGCAGATCTTCGTGCACACCCAGCACCAAAGAAGCTTCTTCAACAGCACGAGAAGCAATATTCCCAATGAGTGATTCTGCGACGCTGAAGAGAAGGGATTCGGCCATGATTTTGGGGGAAAGATGAAAGAGCAGAGAAAGGAATGCAACGCACTTCTGAGAAGTGTGTGGCTGGAAGAGGGGGGAGCCAAGAAGAATTGTAAGAGTATACAAGGTCAAGTCAATGGCTAAGTCTAGCAAAATATCTTAAGCACGAAGTGTTCCACACTTCAAGTGCACTCATTCGGCTCTGGAAAAAAAAAATGTGTTGTAGATAAGCTTGCCAGTGCACTCACAAAAGAAAAAGAGAGAAAGTATTTTGCGAAGTTCTTTTTATTTTTCTTAGAGTAAATATTCTTTTTGATCTTCGTCAAATTTAATGATGATCGTGGTCCCTAGTAAATAAAAAGGCTTAGCGTGGTTCTTAAGAAATTCAAAATGTATCCATTTTAGTCCTTTTAGGGACTAATATGGATCTTTTTTGAATTTGTGAGGGACCACGATTTCAACTAAATGGGTCCATTTTGAATTTCTTAGGAACCACGATGGTCTTTTTATTTGCTAGGGACTAAAACGGGCGTCGTGAAATTTGCCGAGGACCAAAAAATGTATTTACTCTTTTTCTTATTCTCTCCCGGGTGCTCTTTCTGATGAGATTTTTGAAAAGATTGGATTACTTACTTTTCCCTCACAGATGTGCTAGCAGGGTGTTCGCAGTCTAGATTGGATCATTTTTAGAAGTAAAAATTATCCGATACAATCCCTTCGGTTTGATCATATAATCAATCATTCAATTTGGATTCTTTTCAAATTTCGATTCGATCCAATCCAGTTTTTTTCAGTTTAGATTGTATCGGTTTTCAATTTTTTGAAAATCTAAAAATTTATTTCATGATTATTGTGCAAATAACATCTTTTGTATATATTGGCTAGGGGTGTAAATGGGCCAGGCTGGCCCAGCCCAGCCTACGGTCCGGCCTACATTAAGCCCAGCCCAGGCTCGGCCTTTCAGAAAAGTAGAGTAGGCTTAGGCTTATAAAAAAGCTTTTTTAATAAATAGGCCATAGGCCAATTTTGTCAAGCCCGGCCTACAGCCTTGTAGGCTGGCCTATTTAATTTATGAAAATAAAATAATAAAATAATATTTATTTTATGTGGCAAAGACACAAAGTACTAAATACCAATATCTCTTACTTTTTGTGCTATTTTATTTTATGAAAGAAAAACTTGTCTAATGTCTCCAAATTTTACATGCTGTTGCAGCTTAATACCTTGGAGCAATGGGTACCTTGCTGGATTATGATGTTACTGATGAAGATCTTTCAATAATACTCTTCTTTCCCTTGTCTTGATGGTGGTTTAAAGATTTTTAAATGAATGATATTCTCTTGTAGACTTTATTTCAGCATCCAGTAATTGTATTTTTCTTATTTTTCTCATTTCTTTGACTTTATTCCTCTATGATATACATTCTAGAGCTGAGGTATTACGTTGACTCTTTCTTGTTTGTCATCTTTTTCTTATGAGAAGTACTAGTGCATGGATGAATGAAACTTTCTTTGCTCTATACAATTTATTTTTTTTGCTTAGTATATATAGTGGGAAGCCTACAAGGCCTGTAGGCCATGTCAGGCTTTCTTATTTTTTAAAATGGGTCGGGCTTGGCCTACAAATAAAGCCTTTAATAGGCCAGTAGGCCAGATAGGCTAGATTTTTTTTTTACGTAGGCTTGGGCCAGGATGGCCAAAGCCCAGCCCAGCCCAGCCCATTTACACCCCTAATATTGGCTTTTAAAATTTTTTTCTTTTGAAATACAAAAACATTAATAAATTATGATACAGTTTTGATTACCAAAAAAAAAACTATAATATAGTTTTTATTTTTTTTTTGAACAATGAGATATGAAACTCTACAAAGATCATATTTTGTTGATGAGATGTGACTAGATTTTTTCTTGGGTTTAGTTGATGGGTTAATGGGTCTTGGATTTAGAAATTTTTAGGCTATGATTAGGGAAAGATCTAAGTATATAGAGGAGAATTAATATATTGGATCGATATGGATTGGATCGATTTTCATCAGTCCATCTAAAAACCGATTCAATCTAATTAAAATTTGTGGTTTTTTTTCAATTTTCGATTTTTCAATTTTCGATTTATTCAGTTATCGATTTTTTGGTTCGGTCACCGCAATTTGAATCAGTTTGAATCGGTTGACGAAGATTCGTATGCCTTAGCTCTGCCGACACAGATAAGGAAGAGAATAATTGATAACCAGCTACATAAACAGAATGGACAAAAACCTAAAGCAGGTGTGGCTAACTATTACTCAAAAGAAAGAAAAGACAGCACTGAGGGGGCATTTGGTTGGTGGATTTTGTGGAGAAAGATGGGGAAATGGCAAGTGGGATTGTTGGAGAACCAAGTTTGGTTGGACTGCTTTCAAAGTTAGCTATGTAAATGACTTTCCTAGTTCTCATGTTTGCCTACCAATCTGAAACGAAAAAACCGGCAAAATAAACCCACTTCATGGTGTGGTATTTTGACTTAGCTAGCTATTTGGTGACATAGGAAAGCGTGCGATGACAGAGATGCTCTCCTTTCTTTTTTGGTGACATTCGAATAAAGGGTAGTTGATACTGATTCAAAATAATTTGAAGA
This sequence comes from Gastrolobium bilobum, assembly GCF_033153095.1. NCBI lineage: Eukaryota > Viridiplantae > Streptophyta > Magnoliopsida > Fabales > Fabaceae > Gastrolobium > Gastrolobium bilobum. The sequence continues at coordinate 262,071 of NW_026897558.1, forward strand.
GAGGGTTATTTTCGTAACTTCCAACCTTCTTTCCCATCTATATTTTCCTTACATCCAAACATAGACATTATAAATTTACTTAATTTTCCTGGTAAAATATTTTCCAACCAAACAACTTTTTTTAACATTTTCCTACCAAACTCACTTTCCACCTATTTCCCTATGTATATCATTTCCCTATTATTCATAAAATTTTCCCTCAACCAAACGCCCCATGAGAGGCATCCTTTTTCGGTGATAGGACACTAACACGGTAACACCTTCATTATTATCTCCCCATTTAGAGATAAGTATAATTTTTAAAAAGAAAAAGCTTGTGGAATTTTTTTTTATCATTTACTTACAATGTTGCTAAATGGGGAGGGCCAAAGCTCAGACCAGATTATCTCCATCGTAACAACCATTTTAGATTATTTCAATTGAACCAAAAATATTATGTTCAATAAAAAAAAGGCTAGTATGTTTTTTTTTTTTTTTTGGTGTGGGGCTGATATGTTTTTGCTCATTCATAAAATTTTATCACTTGACAAACATTTTATTTCATATACATAAACATACATATTCATGTGGCAATTAAATAAATTATTTGAAACAAAAATTACCCTTTCGAAAGTAATCACTGCCACCAGTACTCCAAAAGGAGAGTAGTGATGGGTTAGGCGCGTTAGTTCACGCGCGCGATTTTTTTCTAGAGCGTTAGGTTTTTGGTTGTTCTTTTGCTGAGTGGGTTTCGATGGAAGAAAATCCAGTTGCTTGTGATGATGCTTTGCGAATGGAGAGGAAGAGTACTAAGAGATCTAAGAATGGGGAAGAAATTCTGGCTGAGGTTCGAATGAGGGAAGCGGTGAGGGTTTTCCAGTCGGGTTCTCCGATGAAAGCGAAGCAAAGATCCTTTGCTGATGTTACGGGCGCGGAGAACGGGGTGGCTGGGGAAGCTATTCCTTGGCTGATTGAGGAGGAAGATGTTGATCTGGAGCCGTTGGATCCAAGTTTGGGGGAAATTTCTGAATGGAGATTTCAGACGATCTTCAGGGAAGCTGGCTCTGTGGAGATTAAGAGCAACAGTGAGGCTAGGGCGAGGATGCGTCAACGCTGGAGACATGCTCTCATTGTCAAGTTGCTGGGAAAGAAAGTAGGAGTGGGTTTCATGAAAAAGAAGCTGGAGTCCTTTTGGGCCAAAGCCGGTAGCATTACGGTGGCGGACTTAGGGAACGAATTCTTTTCAGTGAGGTTCAGCTCTCTTGAAGATCTCAATATGGCCATCACTGGAGGTCCATGGATTATTTTGGGTCACTACCTTGCCACTAGAAAATAGGAATCGTGCTTTGATCCGGACAAGGCCAATATACATAAGGTGGCTGCATGGGTTAGGCTTCCTGGAGTGCCTCAAGAATATTGTGAGTTCCCCTTTCTTAGTCAATTGGGTACTGTAATAGGGAAGGTCCTTAAGGTGGATAAGACGACGTCAACAGGGGATAGGGCCAGGTTTGCTAGAGTGTGTATTGAGGGTGGATCTCTCCAAGCCTCTGAGAGGTGAATACATCCTTGATGGATGTAGGAAGCAAGTGGAATACGAAGGATTATTCCTTATTTGTCTGAGATGTGGGAAATATGGGCATAATGCAGACTCATGCCCTGATTATGCTAAACCAGTTTACACTAAAAAAGAAGAGGGAGTTGTTGAGGTGCCAGTGACTAATCAGGGCGCTCAAGTGGTAGGACCTTGGATGGTAGTCCAGCGAAAAAAAAGAATTCAGCAGTCTGGCCAGAACAAGGTTAATGCAGGTGGTAGGAAATTTGGTGAAGACATATCAAACAAGAAAAGTACCAATGAGGCTGAGGTGGTTGGTAGGACTGTTAAGTGTTCTCAAGTTTTTCAGGCTGTGAATTCTGCAGCAAGTCATCATGTTAGTGAAGGTAGTAGGGAGGAAAATGTGCTTAAGGAAAATGAGGGGTTGAAGAGAAATGTTAAGACAGATGCTGGTGGGATGAGGTTCTCGGCTGCTGCTCCAAGTCAGCCTAGGAAATCTACAGGATCTAAAAATCTTGTGATAACAGCTAGGAAGCAAAATCCCAAGAATTTCAACAGTAAAGGCAAAGGAGTGGCTCCCCTATCTCCTGCTGTTGTTGCTGTTGCCAATAATTGGGTAGGGCAGGACCTCTTAGGAGTTTAAAGGCAGTCCAATGGGGAACAAATTAAGGGTCAACTTTGGGGAGATTTAATGATGGCTGTTGATAATTCAATGGAGGAGGGTAGTGCTGGGAAGATAGTAGAAGAGAAGGTGGTCTTCGAAGAAGTAGTGAAGGATCCTGACCCACCAGAGCAAGATTTTGTAAAGGATGGCAAAGAAGAAGGTATCCAGTCAGGAATGGAGGTAGATAAAGCCTCAGGTTTGGGAGGAATTCCCGAATTTTGTTCCATGAATGTTGATTGCAAACCTGTAGGTGAGCAAAAGTTTACTGCTGAGAGTGACTCTTTTTCAGTTAATAATGAGTTAAGTAGCAAGTGCTTATAGAACTTGCAACTAAACCAATCTTTATCATGCATATCATTTCTTGGAATTGTAGGGGGGCTGCGAAAAATCAATTCAAAAGTACTTTTTCTAGATTCTGTAGAAAGTATAAGGTAGGTGTTGCTGCTATTTTTGAACCTAGAGTTAGTGGTTCTAAAGCAAATAGGATAATTCATTGTATGGGTTTTACTAACAGTATAGTTGTTGATGCTCTTGGTTTTGCTGGGGGTATCTGGCTGGTTTGGAATAATAGGGATGTTAAAATATCCCTCATATCTAAACATGATCAGTTTATTCATGTTTGGGTTGAGTTCCCTGATATGGTTGGTTTTTTCTGGACAGCAGTGTATGCTAGTCCTCATTATAATATCCGTCAAGAGCTTTGGGAGGATTTAAAAGTCTTGAGCAGAAATCTGGTTGGGCCTTGGCTACTGTCTGGTGATTTCAATGAGATAACCTTGGTTTCTGAAAAAAAAAAGGTGGGGGTCCTGTGGATGGCAGTAGGTGCTGTCAGTTTGCAAGTGTGCTTAATGAGTGTGGGGTTATGGATTTGGGTGGTGGAGGCAATAGATTCACTTGGAAGGGCCCAAAATTTCTCCATTTAGAGAGAGTCTATAAAAGACTTGATAGGGCAGTAGGGAATGAGTCTTGGAGGGCTGCTTTTGAGGAGGCTGATGTTCTTGTTTTGCCTAGGCTGTTCTCAGATCACAGCCCAATTCTGGTCAGAATGGTGAGAGAGGAGGTTTGCTGGAGGGAAAGACCTTTTAGGTACTTAGTTGTTTGGCAGAATGATGTCAGATTTCTTCCTTTCATGAAAAATAACTGGATCCCTTCAGATAGTTTGTTGGACAATCTGAACTCTCTGGTTCCAATGCTTAAGGAGTGGAATAAAAAAGTTTTTGGCTTCACTGAATTGAGAAAAAACAGAATCATAGCCAGAATAGAGGGGATACAAAGGAGGATCAAATCTGGCAACTGTTTGCAATTAGAGAAGCTGGAGGCTGTTTTGAATAAGGAGCTTTCTGAAATCCTTGATCAAGAGGAGCACATTTGGTTCCAAAAGTCTAGGGGTGAGTGGATTAGAGAGGGTGACAGGAACACGAAATACTATCACACTAGCACAATTATTCGAAGAAAAAGAAATAAAATTCTTAAGCTTCAGGATGACAAAGGCAATTGGGTGATTGAAGAGGAAAATTTAATTAACCTTGCTAGGGATTTTTTCCTAAAGTTGTTCAGGGAAGATTCTAAAGATGCTTGCTGGTTCCAAACAAACAATTCTTGGCCAAGCTTAAAGATGGACCATATTGATATGTTGGAAACTGAGTTAACCTTAGAGGAAGTGAAAAAGGCTTTTTTCCAAATGCCTCCTTTAAAGGCTCCTGGGGTAGATGGATTTCCAGCTATTTTTTATCAAAGGAATTGATGTTAAAAGACCAAGTCCTTAAAAGCATGAAGCATTACTTGGATAGTCTGAATCAGATTGGTGAGCTAAACCATACCCTGGTGGTGTTAATTCCAAAGGTGGAAAGACCCTGCTTGATGAAGCAGTTTCGGCCTATAGCTCTTTGCAACTCTATTTACAAAGGTTTTAGCAAGATTCTGGCTAATAGAGTAAAACCTTTGTTGGAGGAACTGGTGTCTCCAAATCAGGCCAGTTTTGTGCCAAAGAGAAATATTCAGGACAATATAATCATAGTCCAAGAATTGATTCACTCTATGCACAGGTTGAAAGGTAAAAAGGGTTTCTTCTCTATTAAGATAGACTTGGAAAAGGCTTATGATAAGTTGAGCTGGAAGTTTATTAGAGCAGTGTTGGAAGAGTTGAAATTCCCTAGGACTATGGTGGAAGCTATAATGGGGTGTGTGTCTAGCCCTGTTTTGGAGGTGCTTTGGAATGGTGCTAGAACCCTTAGTTTTTGTTCTCAGAGAGGGATTAGACAAGGGGACCCACTATCCCCTTATATTTTTGTTCTATGTATGGAAAAGTTGTCTCATTTAATTAGGGATGAAGTGGAGAGTAAAGCTTGGTGCCCAATGAGAGTTGGGAGAACTGGGCCACAGATATCACATATTTTATTTGCTGATGACATAATATTATTTGCAGAAGCCTCTTTAATTCAACTCAAGTGTGTTGTTAATTGTCTTGACAAGTTTTCCATGATGTCAAGTCAATGTGTGAGTTTTGAGAAATCTTGTATATACTTCTCTAAAAACTCTGATCAGGATATTATACAGTCAATTGCTGATGCTAGTGGGTTCAAGGTGGTTAAGAATCTTGGCAGGTACTTAGGAGCATTAATGAGACATGGCAGAGTTCACAGGGATCACTACTCAGATGTTATTGCACGAGTTCAGTCTAGACTCCAGGGATGGAAATCCAAATGACTCTCTATGGCTGGGAGAATCACTTTAGCAAAGAGTGTTATATCAGCTATTCCTTCCTATCATATGCAGAATAATTTGATTCCAGTCCATGTGTGCAATGATATTCAGAGAATGCAAAGAAGATTTATTTGTGGAGATGAGGATGATAAAAGAAAAGCTCATTATGTGGCTTGGGAGAGGATGTGCCAGCCTAAGGTGTGTGGAGGATTGGGCATTATCAACCTAAGGACTCAAAATGAAGCCTTTATGCACTAGCTAGCCTGGAAGTTGATAGAGAATAAGAACAGTCTTTGGGCTCAAGTCCTATTAGGGAAGTATGGCAGAAATCTAGATCCTAGCCGTGGGTTAACAGCTAAGAGTAGTGACTCGATTCTTTGGAAGAATATTGTCTCAGCTAGAGCAAAGATTGATCAAAACCTGGAATGGGTGGTAGGGAATGGCAAATCTGTTTTATTTTGGACTGATATGTGGGGTGGAAGGCAGGAGACTTTGCTGGATAGTGCTACTATCAAACCACCAATAACTGACCTTACCCTTAAGGTGTGTGAAGTGGTTGACTGTAAAGGTGAAGACTGGGATTGGAATTACCTGACTAAGTTCTTAGACAGACCATCTTGCAGCAATCTGAGTAAAATTAGTATTCCTGATGCTAACTGTTCTGAGGATTGGCTCAAATGGAAAAAACTTGCTTCTGGGAAATCAGTTGTGAGAAATGCTTATTGCCTACTTTTGAATCCTAAGTATGAGAGGGACAAAATATGGGCTGCTGTTTGGCAGTGGAAGGGACCTTTTAGAATGGCTGTTTTCATCTGGTTAGCCTGTCTTAATAAATTGCCTGTTAGGAGGATCACTTCCCTATGGAGTGGGGGGGAGGTTCTGTGTCCAACTTGTGCTGTCGGGCATGAAACATTGATGCATGTGATGAGAGACTGTTCTGCTGCTAGAAGCATTTGGGAGATTTGGTTTGATGGTAAAATTCCTAGGAGTTTTCTGCAAACTGATAACTTGGAGTGGTTTAGATTAAATTTGATTAATAAATTCCAGTCTCATTTGTGGCAGTCTTGGACTGAATTATTTGTTCTGACTTGCTGGTATTGTTGGCAGTGGAGGAATTCTGCCATTCATGAGGCAAGTTTCTCTAGACCTCTGTACCCAGTCTATGAAATTCTTTGCTACTTGAAGGGGATGAGAAGAAGTAAGAAGGGTGAACCAACAGTGCTTGTGACTAGCCAGTGTTTAAACCTTAAGGGCTCTGGTCAGAAGGACTCTAATTGCAAGGTGAGGATATATGTTGATGGTGCTGTCAGCATTGTTAATCAGAAAGAAGCTTGTGGAGGATTTGCTGTTTCAGCTGATGGTGATTGGCTAGGTGGATTTTCCCACTCGATAGGCAAATGCACTCCTTTGGAAGCTGAGTTAGAAGGCATCCTTCAAGGACTCAAGCTAGCTGCAAGATTAAAAATATCAAAGCTTTGGATATAAAGTGATTGTAAAGAAACTTTGTCGTGCTTAGAGGACAAGCCTGAAGATCTCTGGTTCTCATCCTTGCTAAGTAATATAAGGAAAGCTGTCATCTCCTTTGAGTTTGTTCAGCTGGAATACATTAATAGAGATAGTAATTTTGTAGCAGATCTTTTAGCAAAAAAAGGTTTGTATTTTAAGGGGGATGAGATAAGAGTGTTTGCCTTTCCCCCTAAAAGCATTGTAGCTTTGTAGAACACCTTTAGGGTGAATTTACTGATAGAGCATGTGAACTCTAACATGCATCAGTTGTCTTTGTAGTTTTGCTGGGCTAGGCCCTCCATTTATATAAAAAAAAAGGAGAGTAATATCTTCATTGTGGATTATGTTGTTCACGTGAGAGTTGAGGCTATAAATATTCGAATTCATAACGATTTATTAATGGCAATATTGGCATGCAACTATTGCTGAAGGAAACTCGTAGCTGCTGATTGCCGACAACCTATTTTCATCCGCTACATTATTGTTTTATTTTACCTTATTGTTTTATTTGAAAAAGAAAACAAAGAAGATAATAAAATGTCTTCATTAATTTTTCTAAAATTAAAAAGTAAAAGAGAGAGAGAGAGAGAGATTTTCTACTGAATAATTCTTTGTATTTTTGTTACTCTCTCGCCAATGCCCTTTCGTTGGAGTTTTTTTTTGGAAAGTTTGGATGACTTGTATTTTTTTCCTGAAGACAGAGATGTCTAGTCCAATAGGCCAGTAAGTTTCTTTTGGATCTAAGTGTTCTCTAAAGTACTTATAAATTAGATACCCTTGAGTTTAGCATATCATTGTACACTAAGAATAAAAAATGGCTTTTGTCAATGGGGTGGTGTGTGTACTGTGACAACATAACAATAATAAAAAGAGAATCCTCATACCTGTAGGCTTTATCTCTTATTTACAGAGTTTACCTGTGGGCATTAGGATTTTGGACTTTTTATGCCTCTTCTAGCAGCCCAAGCCCATGTTTAACGTTGTCGTATTAGAATTAATATATTTAATGGATATCCTCCTTTGATTATATCAGGTTTGTATTTGGATTACCCCTTATTGGGTCTTTAAATGGGCCTCACATATAAGTTCATAACAGTTGCCCCTCAGCCAGGCAATCTGGGTGTCCGGGCTGCCAGGGTACATAAATCTTTAAAGGTTGTCCGAATTTCAAAAGATTTCTGTACCTATCCGGGTATCAACAAAAAATTTCCCGGACTTCCCATCGAGAAGTTTCGGGTTTACATTCATAATTTCTCGGACTTCCCATCGAGGAGTATCTAGGTTTGTTATATTAGTTCTAAATAATGTATCTGTCCCCTATCTGGGCAAATTGAATCTTCAACTTGCCAACTTATTGTCTATATTGATTTCAACCAACTTGTGACCAACCTTGGATTGCTTTCACTTTCTATTGATGAGTTGCCCCCAGGTCCATCTTTTATCCACCCGGTTCAACTGCTCAATATAAGATTTGTCGTCACTTTGTTTCGTGAGGAAGTATCTCTATTGAAATCCAGCTCTTGGTCTTTGCTCAACGTAATTTCTTGTATTTTTGACGCTATATGAACCGAGTTAGTCTTTGTCCGTTTGTAAAATCATATATCCGAGATAAGAGTTGCATGTTGTTCGAGCAATGATGAGACCCTTACACGTGGTGATCTTTGATATTGCTAACGTGTTGTAGGCAGCTTACGCCGTCTTCGCATTTCGTGCGCATTAAATGCACGAATCATTTCACCCATCTAATCATTGCTTTTTGGGGTGAATTTGCACTTATGCCCCTAACCTTTGCCTTTCAAAACTCCAGCGATTACGTTGCACTATTCATATTCCCCCTATTTTTTTTATTTGCATCTTACTTTCAGTTTCTGAGGAGTCTGCATTGTGTCTTTCCTTTCATTTTCTTCAATTTGAAAGGCCTCTTTTGGAGCATATCCAGAAATTTTCTCATCTTCAACTAAGGTATCTCCACTTACCCTTCCAATGTTCCTTTTCCATTGTCATTATTTTGAATATTGAAGGTGTTCGTATTCTTTCACCCTCACTTGTCACGCGCATCTGTCGATTCTTTGGGTTTTCTGCTTTTGGATCTTCGTTAATTTCTCCCTATATTGTATTATACTCTATAGTGCTTAAATGCTTGTTGAATTTATGTAGCATTTTTGGTGTTTCTGGGTAGATAAGCATATAAGTTTCCATCATTTCTCTAGAAACACCAGGGTGTTCATTATATTTATCCTTTGTTAGATGTAACGCCCCGTCTGCAACCAGTTAATTAACATTCATATGATAGTAAGCGTAGCATGCTCAACTTAATTAATGCGGAAGCTAACTGAATAAATTTTCTCTTTTTCCTTATGTATTGCAAACTTTTTCACTTCCATGGCCAAAATAAAACGGACATCATTTCGTCTCTATTTTAGACCACTGAGGATTATTCCCTCCAAGATAATTTCAACCTGATTGACAGTTTAATATTCCAGGCATACCACAACATATATAAAACATATTGCCCAGCCATCCATGACTTAGGCTATCTCATAATCATATTGTCTCAAAATAATATCCATGATGTTACTTATATAATTACATCAAATAAACAAAAGAGATAAAATTAAATAAGTAACATAGACTTGAGCATGCATCACTAACAGCATATACAGACTATCGACATGGCATAGACACTCCCTATGCTCTTCAAAAAATAACATGGTATATATACATATCCAAAATAAAATCATGTTAAATACATATAAGCATAACAAGCTAATCCTGACTATCAGGTCAGGTAATATCTCTCGTCTGACTTCTTGCCACGCGATGCCTCAGCACCATTAGCTCCTGTACCTGAAATGGTAATCCCCATAACGCGTGGTGAGATAATATAATTACCTCAGTAAGCTAGGGACCCTTGAGGGCTCCTCCACTCCTAAGCTCACTTCTGGTATAATTACAGTACATAAAATATCCATGCATGCATCAAAATATGTATGATAATACAGTGTGCAATAATGTAATTCTACTGGCCAGAGAATATAACAAGTATGCATTACGCAAGGAAATACCGTCTTGCAACATACCGTATGAGGAAACACCGTCTTATGCCTCACACAAGGAAACATCGTCTTGTGTGGCACACAAACATACATACATATACATGCAACATATAACAGTTCATATTCACATACCATATAAAAGTACCATCCTCTCTCGGAGTTTGGTGGAACAAACGGGGAATTAACCCCAAGGATCGAAAACTTACCTAGAATAGCTCTTTTTCTAGCCTCTTCCAAGTCAAACGGGCAATAAGTCAACAAAATGCTCAACAAATGACCAACACACCTATCCATGGTGAATTTATCACAATTAAACATATACCCATTTCATATAAGTTTCACATCAAACCATTGTTTGATACTTACCTCAATCTCAAGTAATCAAGAGTCTTGCTCAATGTCCATGTTCTTGCTCCACAAGTCCACTTGGTCTCACACTATAATCAAGGAACACATTTTCATTATTATCCATCATTAATGCATACATACGGTACTGTTCATCTCTACAGTACTATTCATGTATATGTCACTATACACGTATACGACACTATTCAAAAATCCTAAGTTTACAAACCCTAAGCTCATGCATTTGTCCAAAAACATAAGAGAGGGTTACGGTAATTACCTTGGGTGTCTCAATCTACCAAATGGAAGACTAAACAAGCTTCCAAGCCAAGTAATATACCTCTTCCAACCCCAAATCCGAAAATGGGTCCTTCAAAATATGTTTCACTCTCATTCAAATGTAGCTACCAAGTTGAAGGGATGAGGGAGAGGAAGGAGAACAAGATGGAGAGAAGGAATGAGAGTGATTTCTCTTTATTTCCTTAAGGGTTTGATCGAAATAAAATGGAAGAAAGAAAAAGAGCTCTCCTTCATTTGAGAGATGAGGGATTGGTGCGGCAGAGAAAGGAAAGAACGAGAGAAATGAAAATAGTTTGGTATTTTAAGTGGCTCTTATATCTAATTGGGTATAAGTTTAACTCTCATTCTAACTTTACATATTGGTTTACAATATTTTTATGGTAATATTTATCATTTTACTTTTCACTTTCGAGAAACTTTGTCTATTCACATTTTTACTCCTTAACTGTTATTTTAAGTTCTTAACTCTTTTTTACCAAATGTAACTTTATTTATTTTTCTTACACTTTTTCCTCTAATTATTCTTCGATATTATGATAAAATTATTGATCTCTAATTAAATCCACAATTACATGTAAGGGTTATTATAATAAGAAAAAAAATCATAGTTGAATTGGTTCGTAATTAAGCTACTAGGATTGGTACGAGGGATTTTGGTAGTTTGCCTAAGGTCATAGATTCAAACCTCAGTGCTCCCATTTTATTAAAAAAAAAAATTAGTTTTTAATAACAGGTAACATTAAAGTAGAATCAAGAATTAATATCAAACTTAATATTCAACGGAGATAAGAACATGAATAAAGATTGTATCTTACTAAACTTAAATAAGAGTCCTCTGCAATACAAACAGCAGCAGCCTAGAGATAATTCACTGCACAATAAGTGGCTACTTGTGCGAGAGAAAAACAACCAGCATTAGGACTCAACAAATTCAACTACTTCTCAAATCAAAAGTATGAATTCCAAAAGGATAATTAAGATATGACAGAACAGTAGTCCATTTAGACAAATATGACATAGCACAGGTGGACAAAAGGATAGTTATAATCTCATTATGCATCAACACATTCAGTTTTAATCATAAAACAAACATTATAAAATAACATTCCAATCAAATTAATTCAGCCAATGCTAATTGAATTGGGACAAAGATTATTTCAGTACAGACACATAAAGATTATATAGAACAATGATCTTCTCTTCAGAACAAGAAATTTTCTGAACGATAAGCAGTAAGCACCATCAATTGAGAGATTGAAGCAAGTGAATCTGCTTTGCCTTTGTAGCTCTGGTACTAAAAAGTCTAACTTTACTTCCACCCCATGTGATTCTACAAGTATTAAAAAGTAAATAAACAAGAAATGAATCAACCTTTTGCTTGGGGAAGAAGGAAGCATTTAATTAAATAAACTATCAATTTAATTTCCTTCCAGAATTAAGCACAAATAAATCTCTGAGGAACCATCACAGACATACTATCTAGACAAACTACAAAAGATTGATTATTTACAAATCTTAACATCAGTTTTTAGGCCATTTTACAACATGTAGGAATCTAAAATTCTAGACTATATTTGTCTACGAGCCACAGAAAAGATCCCTATATTTGGTATCATGTGAGACACAAGGGTCTTGGATTTCTTTTTTATATAATTCACCCAAAAATCTAATTTAATTACATTGATCTTAAGAATTCAATGATTATAAATTTGTGTACTTTAATGCTCTCTTCAGCCAAGTGTGAAAAATGAGTACCACACTTATCTGCTTCTCTGTCCAAAACCTGAGATTTTGCAAATTTGAACATACTTAAATTCTTGAAATTTCAACAACCATTCACTTAGAGCTATTCGAATTAAAAAACTGATTTGATTATCAGGTGGAAGTCATTATATGAAAGAGATAGAACAGAGGAAGTGTTAAAATATTAGTTCCAAAAAATCTTGAGTATATACAACATAAAAAGAAAACTTCCAACACTAAATTAAACTGAGATGCACCTCCTACAAGAGGTACATCAACGTTTCATTTTCTTGGTAAAAAAAGAAAAATGAAGATAAAAGACATATCTCATCAATATGACCATCATCAAAGGAAAGTAAAATTTCCAGTAATGGCATAGTAATCAAAATCATCGTCACCTTTTTCTAAAAAGAAAAATTTGTCATAACAATTGTGACATGTATACAAAAGCATTCTCTTTCTTCAGAGTTGAAAACCGTACCAAATTTATATTAAATACCTATCATTGTTTGTTATTCATATGTATACAATCTGCAGAGGTAATTTTGATACATCATTCACTGCAACAAACTTCAAGATATTATAAACTGGAATCCATTAAGTAAAAGAAAAAAGGTCATCATATGCTAAGTTGTAAATAAATGAAGATATAGTTATACAGTCCTATATACAATTGAACCCAAAAGTGCAAACAAGTAGAAACAAAAAGAAATAAGAAATCCATTAAGAAAAATCTATATTTTCGGTAACAACAAAATTTAATTCAAATAGTATAATTTCTTCCTCCAAATAATAAAAAAAAACGAAATCGTCTAAAGCAGCAATCTAAAATAAGGGAAAAGTAATACCTTCAACTTTTGACCGCGTTGTCTGAGAATTCCTATTCCGATTCTGGTTCACCAATGTAGACTCGTTTGATGTGCGATATTTTGGGCCAATCCCATCCAACTTCTGGCTGGTACCTTCTACATAGATTTGGACAATCTTCAATACATAAGTATTCAAGGTAGGTGAAACAATGCATGTCTTCAGGGAGTGAAAGCAATTTTGGACACTTTATAATCATAAGTGTTTTGAGATGAATCAAAGTTGACAGCCACTTGGGAAGCTCCTTAAGATTGTCACAGTTATCAATCAACAAGGAATGTAATGGGCTTCCAGATCTTTGCAGCCATTGAGGCCAAGTCACCAGCTGTGGCAAATAACTAAGTTCTAATAACTTTAACCTTAACTCAAGGATTTGGTTGTCAAGGCCCTTTGACAATTCCAACTTGTCGCAGTTCCTAATAAGCAAAGTCTCTAGGTTTGGAGTAGCATGGAGTGGCAAAGACTTTAGATTGTCACAAGAATCAATAAACAACCCTTTAAGATTAGGCAGTTGCACCGCTTTGAGGAATGATACCAAATTGTCACAATTGCTTAAACTTAATAATTCTAGAGAAGTCAATTTTGCAACTTCTTTGTCCGGAAAATCAGATTGCTTTGTGCTTATACCCAGGTCTCGAAGACTAATCATGTTTCCTATTCCTTTGGGCAATGTTTGTAAATTAGTGCATCCTCTGAGATCCAAAACTAGTAGATTTTGGAGCTTGCAGACTGAACTAGGGAGTCGCTTAAGTTTTTCATTAGAGTAAAGACAGAGAAATCTTATATGCTTCAACTTACCAATGGAGCTGGGCAAACTCTCATATTCAGACTCAATTAAATTCAAAACCCGCAAGTAATTGCACCTTGACACCAATGTATTAAAGAAAGCTTCATTGTTGGCTCCATTAGGAAAAAATATGGTTCTCAGACCTCTTGGAATGGAAGAATGGTCAAGCAAATCATTTTTAAAAAATGACAAATGCTGGGCATGCTTACATATGTTCTGATTGCTAGAATTTAACAGTTGAAACTCTTCGTTTGCGACATACGTTGCAAGATCATGCACCAAATCGTGTAATTTAAATTCACAAGCAGTACCATGGTCAATAAAATCTTGAAGAAAAGATCTTGACTGCAGCTCATGCAAAAATTGATTGCCAACTTCTTCAAAAAAATTGTTTTTGTTTTGTGTTGGAAGAAAACTGAGTGCCACCCAAAGTGCAATAACATCAAAACTATTGAACTCAAAGTCTTTTGGAAAAAGGGAGAAGCAGGCAAAACATGATTTTAAATATGAAGGCAGTTGATCATAAGTTAATTGTAGAGCAGGAAGAATGTCACCTTCTTTTTGTGTTAAATTCCAAATCTCATTGTCTCTAACAGACTCCCAGTCTTTCAAATCAACTTTCAAGAATAGTGAACTTCCAACTGTTCTCATGGCCAATGGAAGCCCATCGCATTTTTTCACAATGTCTATCCCAATCTGCAACAATTCAGGATATCTTCTCTCTTCTCCTTCCTTAAAAGCCCATTTGACAAATAGGGACAAGGAATCATCTTCAGAAAGAACTTGTAGATCGTAAGATGAACCAGTGGACATCATGGTAGCAATTGAGTGGCTACGTGTAGTCACCAAGATTTTACTTCCTTCAGCACCTCCTTGTAGTAAATTCTTCAACTCGACCCATTTAACACGATCCTCGTTCCATACGTCATCCAAGACAAGCAAAAACTTTTTACCTGCAAGGTTACTTCTTAGAAGACGTTGTAGTTGCTCCATATCAGAGTTTTTAAAGCTCTCCCGGTGAGCTTGGACGGGAGCAGAATCACTACTATTAGTAGCAGATTTGAGGATTTTACGAAGCAAACCCTCAAGTTCAAAATCATCAGAGACACACACCCACATCTTCAATGGGAAAGACTTATCTATACTCTCATCATTAAACACCAACTTTGCAAGTGTAGTCTTTCCCAAACCTCCAATTCCCACGATGGGGATAACAGATAGACTTATATCATCACCATCGTATTGTAACAAAAGCTCTAAAATTTTATCTTTATCATGTTCCCTTCCTATCACATCTGAAGCATCAACATGGGAGTGAGTCATTTCCCTCCTATGCACAACACGTGTATCATTCTCAATGGTTTGAAGGCCAAACTTTTGCCTATCAGCGGCTACGTTATCTAATCTCTGTTTGATATCTTTGATCTGATGCGCCATTCTAATATGATAAACAAGAGGATTTGAAGTAGAGAAGAAACGGCGTACCTTCCTTGAGTTGCTACCGTAAGTGTTGACAACATGCTTACGTAAGGCTTCGCACTCAAAATCATCGATTATGTCTTCGGCATCAAAGAAAACACGCTTAATCTGTCTAAGCCACACACGCAACTCATTGTTCTGTTGCTGCTTTTGCTCTGCATCCAACAGCACAGCTTTGATGAATGTCACAGTTTCTTTGAGTCCATTCAGATCGGCCTTCACACTCAACACCGAAGAAGCTTCTTTAACAGTCAAAGAAGTAATCTTCCCAATGAGTGAATCTGCGACGCTGAAGAGAAGGGATTCGGCCATGATTTTGGGGGAAAGATGAAAGAGAAGAGAAAGGAATGCAACGCACTTTTGAGAAGTGTGCGTTTGGAAGAGGAGAGCCAAGATGCAATGTAAGTAAGTACACACGAGGTTGTGATGTGAAGTCAATGGCTAAAATATCTTAAGCTGAGAGAGTATCACAACAGTACATTAATTGGGTGCTGATGAAAGAAAAATGTACTGTAGATAAAGCTGATCTGGCAAGTCGCTGTTTGTTTACCTTTACAGAGGTCAATAGATAACTGTTCTCTAATTTATATATACGAGATCGGGATGTTTAGAAATTACTAAACCAAATAAACCATCTTTTCTTTAGCACCAAGTTGTTAAAATTTAGATTTTAAATAAATTTAAAAAGGGACTAAAAATTATAAAACGATATAAAAAAAATCATATGTACGTAAAAGCATTTAAAATATTAATAAAATTATTTTAATAAAAAAATTATAAAAACATAAAATCGTAATAATTAATTGAAATTTTAACAACCATCTAATTATATTAAGATTTCACTCTTACAATTATTTATTCATTCGGACACCAACACGGAGAAAGCACACATTGATTTACCATTTTTCGTCCAAATAAAACCCCATTATTTATTTATATTTATATGTTCTGACATAACATCCTTAATTATTTTATTAATAATTACAAATAAGGCCCCTCTTCTCCCTTCTTTTTCACTAAATAATTTAGTTCTTTAAAAAAATAAATTGCATACGGTAACTATTTGGCTATTTAGAGTTAATTTTTTCTGATTTGGGAGCAAGCAATGACAAATTTTAAAATAATTTAAGGAGTTAGATGAATATCAAACATTAATAAATTTATATTATATTATTTTAATACGTCCCCGCATCCACTTATATTTATATTTTACAACATTACTGTCATAAGTATGTTAAATTTTATTTATTATACATATTTCAAGTTTAATATCAATATTATCATTAAGAATGTATTGATAATAGTATCAGGTATACATTAATTATTTAGAATTATTTCTCTTTTTTTTTTTTTTTGGTAAACGAGAATTATTTTCTCTAATATAAAGATAAGTGAAAATCCATACACCAATGCAATGCAGTAGGTAAAACACTACTCTTAATTCAAACAAGAGACAGAAAATCATAATAATATGTTGATATAAGTTGTTTGATATTTCTGACAAAAAAAAGTACTCACAAATTTTTTTTCACACCTTTTAAGTAAGAGATTAATCTTCATATAAAATATTACCACAAAATTTTAGGATTTCAAAATTATTATTTTCCTTAAAAAATAGCATTTCAGTCACGATTGCAAAGAATGATGCTATGTGCTTGGAAATTTTAACAGATGTTAACAATGGAAGTTAAAGAGCTTGTTGATCACCACTAGGTTCTAAGCAATTTTGATGTTGAAGCTTTTTGGTTTAAAAGGCAAGAGTCAAGCTTGGATTTCTTGGCTGCTCACCCATAGAGTCTCGGTTATGACACAAGGGAGACGGAGAAGAGGAACAGTGGCCCTCTTGAAAAAAAAAAAACATCAAAATGTCACGCCAACAGTAAATTTTCTCAAAATGTCATGTGGTATATTTTGTTACACAGTGTAGCAAAATATGTGTGTAAATAATTCGCTACACGGTGTAGCGAAATATGCCACGTCAGAACCAAAAATGCCACGAGTCAAACAGAGAGAATTTCGCTACACCGTAGTGAAATATTTGCACACATATTTCGCTACATAGTGTAACGAAATATGTCACGTGATATTTTGACAAAATTTACTATTAGCGTGATATTTTAGTATTTTTTTTGCTAGCAGCGACAAATATGTTTGAGGAAATATCCGCTTAGTTGAATCATAAAGTAACTAATGGTGAAATAACCATTCCTTTTTTCTTTTACTAATTCCAATTTCATCCTTTCATCGAGTTAATCTTTTAATCTCATGAATTATTCATCTTATAACAATTCTCACTTTCACTTATGTCACAAATTAATGTCTCACCACATTATTTAACCGTTTCGGATATAATTTGTCTAATTGCACTTTTACCGAAAATTTTACGGTAAATGCACTTTTTACCATAAGTGACTTAAATTCTTCAAATTAAATGTGAAATTTAATTTATCCTCCAGATCCATGATTAATTCCCTAATCACTTGGTAATTTAATAATTTACAAGCTAAGGTTATTATAAATAAGAAATCAAGAAATTTTGAAATGATTTGCATGATAGGGATCACACATGACAGAATCAAGTAATGACGGATCCACCTTTGCTGATAGTCCTCTCCTCCTAGGGGTGACATTTCCTTTAGGGGTGACTCCATCTTACAAACAACCCTTTCCTTTCTCAAATCAAATCATCGGAACATGCTTTATCTCGCTGATAGCCCTTTCATCTAAGAGACGACCTCTCTCTTGAGGTGATTTCATCTAAGGGATAACTCTCTCCTTCCAAAATAAATATCTATATACAACTAGGTACACTTAGATCGTTACCCTATCTAACGGCTACGAGATTCTAATGGGGATCCCAAAAATATTTATAAAATATTTAACAAAGCAACATTTAATTCAGATAAATTCATTTCCAATGGTAAATAAAATTATAAAATCTCAACATTTTAAATTATATATTTGATAAAAAAATTTATATCCAAAATTTATAAAATAATTACAAGTGTAAAAAATCATAAATATAATGTCGTTATATAAAAATCCATATCAGGTATTTCAAAATGCACAAATTTGACGAATCACATTTTAAAATATTTTTTCTCCATGCATTTGATATTACACAATAATAATACAATAAAACATGAAAATAATAATAAAAATAAAATATGTCATATTAATTATTATCAGGGCAAGCAACTGAACTATGTTTTAGCCAAATCTGAACATCATAAAATTTTTTAATAATGCGTCAGAAATTATTTAAGGGTAAAATGATAATGGATGATAAGGAGATAAATAAAAACCCTAAATTTAGTCTCAAAACTCATGAATACAACAACCTAAAGCAAACCCATACAAATTTGTAGACTTTCTTAAATCCTTAGATAATAGGTTTACCTCAAGGAGTCAAAAAATGAAATCTTGAGGTGTGGGTTGCACCCTTTTTTATTAAATCACCTTCCACTAGAGGTATTCGCGGTCTGCATTAGATCGGTTTTGGAAGCAAAAATTATCTGATCAAATCCCTTCGGTTTGATCATGTAATCATCCATTCAGTTTGGAATTTTTTTCAAATCCGTTCCAATCCAATTTTTTCAGTTCGGATTGGATCGGTTTTCGATTTTTTAAAAATTCTAAAATTTGTTTCATGATTATTGTGAAAATAACATCTTTTGTATATATTGGCTTTGTATTTTTTTAAAAATACAAAAGCATCAGTAAACGATAATATAGTTCTTTTTGGCAATGAGATATAAAGCTCTGAATAGATGAAATTTTATTGATGAGATGTGACTAGGTTTTTCTTGGGTTTAGTTGATGGATTAATGGATTTTGGGTTTAGAAATTTTTGGGCTATGATTGAGGAAAGACCCAAGTAGGTAGAGGGGAATTAATATATTGAATCAGTTTGGATTTGATCGATTTTCATCAACCAAACCGAAAACTAATCCAATCCAATTAAAATTTGCTATTTTTTTTTCGGTTTTCGATTTTCAATTTATTCGGTTATCGATTTTTAGGTTCGGCCACCGCGGTTTGAATCAGTTTGGATCGGTTGATGAACTCCCCTACCTTCCACAACTTTAAAAGTCACCCAAAAAATCTATCTCTAAGAGAAAGAAATAAGAAGAAAAAGAAAATATGGTAAAACTTCAAGATTTTATCAAGCTTTCAAAAAATTAAATTGGAGATTCAGTGAAATGGGAAGCAAATGAAGAGGAAGTTAGGAGAGACATTGAAGAGAAATATGAGAAGGACTAAAATTTCATTTTATTTTATTTTTTTAGAAAAAAGAGTAAAATGTCATTAATTTTAAAATGGAACAGTGCATTTCAAGATGGTAGAGTAGGCGTGAAAAAAATGTAGGCATAATAACAATTACTAATAGCCTAATTGTCTTCAAAAAAAAAAATTGTTGTAAAATAAAAGGTAAATAAAACAAAAACAAAGGAAAAGTAAGTAACTAGTAGAAAACAATAAGATAGAAAGGTAAATGAATAGTTTATTTATTGTAGTGTATGTCTACAAGATCTAGTGTATATGAGCTTTAATCATAAACTCTCAACTAAGGGTATAAATGAGCCAACGGCTTGTCAGGGATCTATAACTTGGCTTGGCTTGTCTAAGTCTATTTTAAAAAAATAGCACAAGCTTGAGTTCATAAAAAGCTTGTTTAGAAATCAGCCCACATGCTTATTTTAGAAGGCTTGGTCTCTAAGTCTTTAGGCCCGGTCTCTAAGTCTTTAGGCCCGGTCTCTAAGTCTTTAGGCCCAGATCATATTTTTTTATAAATAGTATTTTCTTTTATTTTTAATAAAATAATATCTTGTTATTTATGTTGTTCTTTTTTTAATAAAGTAAAATCTTATAATTTTTTGCAATTTTTTGTCTTCTTACTTGGCAAACACATTTTTTTTTAACCTTGAATTCTTTAGCCTCCATAACTATATATCTCGTACCAGTATAATGAGAAATAGGAATTAACCATAATTAAATTATGAGATTATAATGCTAAGTCATGGCTAGTAGAGTAAGTTATAAGAAGAAAAGAAGAAGTATGAAAGGTAATAAATAGGAATTATAACATCACTTATATGAGGTATTTGAATTAAAAATGTTAGGTTATAGGACATGAAAAGAAAGATTGGTTAAGTAGGCTGTTGGCATCTGCTCGCTGAAGAGAGCAGTCCAGTGAGTAGATCCGTGTTTTGTTAAAAATAGGATGAAATGAGACACTTCATTTGGTCATCTTCTTCAAAAATCGAAAACAATCATTTTAGAGAGGGAAACAGCTTGAAAAACCTAAAGGGAGCTAGAGTATATCAAATCTCTTGGTTCTAACTTCAAACTTGTGTAGAATCAATTGGAGATAATAACCAGAAAAAGAAATCCCTTTGAAAACCATTGAGATGGGAGAGACTCTCTCTTGAAAGTGGCGACCCAATAGTGTTTTTGGAGAAAGGAGAGGTGCTTTGGTCATTGGAAGCTTGATGATCAACCCTTGGATTATTGTGAAGTGATTGGTGGTAAAAAATCATATTCTCCTTTAAGTGTCATGATGGTTGAATAACATAGGGTTTCATGAAAAATGTTGAGTGATTGATAAGGTTTGGGTGTGATTTGGACAGTGGATATGTTGGAAAGTATGATTAAATAAATGGTGAAAATGTTGTTAAATCATCATTTAGACATACTTTAGAAATTGCCTATAATTAAGTATATATTCCTTGTTTAACAAGTAATGTGTGTCGGATTGATGATGGTGATTACATTCCTTGATTTATAGGACTGAATCAAGTGAACAATTGTTAAGGAAACAAGTATTAAATGAATCAATGGAGCTTGATTTCGGATCTTGAGTGAATCAAGATTAGGTAAGTCATCAAGCTTTGTGTTGATAATGTGAATCCATTAGCTTTCTATATGTTTCTTATTTGTAGTTGATTGTGATTTCACCTTGGAAATAGGTGTTGTCGATAGCAAAGCCATTTGTTGATACTTGGGAAAAAAACAAGTGTTTGAGAAATTTCTTGTGCGTAAAGAAATCAATTAGTTTGGAAGCTTCAAGAGGTAAGCTTTCGGACATTGAGATTTATCTCTTCTTTGTTCCACCAAACTCTGAGGGAGGATGGTTTTATGTGGTGTATGTAATTGCATTAGATTTTGATATAATGCATTGTATGTATGTTGTAACACCCCGTGTGCACCCGGTGTATTAAACATACATATGGTAATGGCACAGCTAATTAAAATGTGGAAGCTAACTTTTTCTTTTCAATTATGATGTCATCATTATTTAACCAAGTGGATTACTTATTCCTTTTCAAAATATCGCCTATATGTAAATTGCAATAAATAACTAACTGAATAACCTCATTCAATATATGTGTATCTAGTCACGGAACTACAACACGTAGACCGAACAATATCCTGATACATTATACAACTCAAGTAAAATCAAACATAACTGATATCAATGTGACATGGACAACCCCCATGCTCACCAAATAAGGCGACATAGCCCAATCAATGTCTCAAATCAAATAACCATATACTAATATAAAAGCATAACAAGATCCAACATATCAGCACAACAACATGCATAGTCAACTCAACTCCGGCCTCCTACCGCTAGAGGTATCTATCCCCGAGGTACCTGTACCTGAAATATGCCCCAACACGGGATGAGATCTCTAAAAAGAAATCTCAGTAAGACAAGGGGTCCTCAAGGATCTCTCCACCCCAAGCTCACTTACATGTGCAATATAAGTTCCAAAACAGTATAACAGTATAATTTCCAAAATCTGTGCAATGCAGCATATAATCATGTCATGTGTGTATGCATTCTACTGGCCAGAGAATAAAAAGCAAGAATTACATAACTCTACAACCTACAGTACAAGGAACAGCGCTTGTACCTCACCCACGGAGTTACCGTCTTGTATGTCTCCACATACTCAGGGGTTACCGTCTAGGTGGAACACCACATACATATAATATGGCACTTGCACTCATAATTTTAGCTCAATAGCATATCAAGAATCATCATATATTTTCATAAAAACACAGCATGCATATAAACCATCCCTCCATGAAGTATGGTGGAACCAATAATGGACAAAATCGAGTACACGAAGCTTACCTCGCAAGCTATCAATCCAAACTCAAGAGTCCACACTAGCCCAAGGTCACCAAATAGCACAATCACAATCTGTTTAGACCAGAAACAGTATGCAGTAGGGGACGATGTCTTGGTCAAGTTCCAACCTTACTGACAAAAATCGATCAGGAACCAGACATTTTCAAAGTTGCGCCGCCGGTATTATGGCCTGTTTCTTATCGCAGAACGCATCGGGTCGGTTGTTTACCAACTAGCACTCCCTGAAGGATCGAAGATACTCTCTATATTTCATGTCTCGTTGCTCAAAGATTTCCGCCAAAATCTATCCTTTCATCCACAGCCGCTACCACCAGAGACCTGGGAAAGCCATCCAGTGACAAATCCGCTAGCCATAGTACGTTCTCGGACCCTTTCAAGTGGGAAAGGCTCGAACTTGCAGGTTCTGGTCCAGTGGCGAGGGCTGCCGATCGAAGACGCATCGTGGATGTCAGCGTCTGAGTTCTGCTAAGCGTTTCCACAATTCAATCTTGAGGACAAGATCGACTCTTTAAGGGAGGAGGGATTTGATAGGGACCTTCAACCAGGAAGAGATGAGATGAACGTCCATGGAAGAGAGGGGACAGAGGCCATGATAAAAGGACCAGAGAAGAGTGAGAATAGGCATCTGCGGAGGGGTGACCGAGTCAAGCTGCAAGCCAGGTACACCAAGGATTATGTGCTTGGTACACGTGGGTAAGATGTGTCAAAGAACCACTCAACCGCTCAACATGGATGGCTTGGGCTGAGTATAATAATTAGACGTTGTTATTATTGGGCCATTGCATTTTAGCCCATTTCAATGTTATTTTCGTTTCAATATAATAGGTGAGAGAGATGGGTGAGAAGGTAGCTAAGAATCTGTAACAAACTTGTTTCTTTCCTCATCTCAACTTCTGGAGTAATCAGCAAACTCGAATTGCTGAAATATATAAAATACATTGTTTTCTTAATTTCCTTGTTTGCGTGTGAATTAATAGCTTGAGGCTATCAGTAAGATATAAGTTTGATAAAATATATTTAATGTTATTATTATTCCACAAACATAACAATATGCTATTAAAGAATTAAACATTTGGAATTCTCAAGTTAAACACCCTCATCTTTTGTAATGAGAAAGAAAAAAAAAAAGTTCCTAACAAACTGCGAAAGGTAATCGGATAGGTCAAGAGGTAAGCTGCACTATATTTTGATTAATCATTTTCTACGTTTGAGATTGTACCCCCAATCCTTACATAACTTATCATGATATCTAATTATCTATCAAACATTAAGATTTTGATGAACCAATGGCTATTGAAAGTCTAAAGCATCAAGTAGAATGAAGAATTAATATCAAACTTAATATTCAACGAAGAGAAAAAACGAGAATAAAGATTGTTTCGGAAACTTAAATCTGAGATCTGCGCATTGCAAGCAAGAAACATCAGCAATTTTGTTCAAGAGATAGTTCACCATACTGAAACAAAAGGGCAGGGGATAATAAAGAAGAAGAACGATAACTAGCAATTGGACTCAACAAACTGAACTACTTCTAAGATCAAATGTATGAATCCCAAATAGGATTTGAACCCAACAAACTGAACGACTAACACAATGACATACAATCCAAGCGAACAACAAATACTGTAGGACTAATACTCAGCAATATGAACCAGATAGCCATGCTATTGCAGATGCTGACTTCAATGGTGCCTTCACTTTCTTGTGTATGCCCCATTTCCTGTGATCATTGGCAGAACAGTAATCCATTTAACACATTTAGTTTGAACTATAAAAGACACATTATAGATATCCTTCTAATCAAACTAAGCCATCGCTAACTGAATGGAAACCAACATTTTTTAAAGAACAGACATACAAGGAATATATAACAATTCCATATGACAGAATACATAATTCTGATATAAATCGAGACAAGAAGAAAGTCTAACTTTCATTCCATGTGAAAAAGAAAAATCAAATAAAAGAGAAACAAGTTTCGGGAGTAAAAAGTGTAACTTTACTTCCAATCCATGTGATTTTGCCAATAGTAAAAACAAATAAACAAGAAATGAATCAAGCTTTTGCATGACTAAGAAAGAAGGTTTTAAATAAACTATCAATTTAATTTTCTTCCTGAATTAAGCACAAATAAATCTGGCAAACCATCGCAGATCTACTATCTACATCACCAACTATAAAATATTGAACACGAACAACAGAGCTGAAATATGAATCTTAACATTAGCTTTTAGGCCATCTTACAACATGCAGGAATCCTGAATTCTCAATTACCTGAAAACATGTATAATATATTTCTGTATGAGCCACAAAAAAGATCCTTATATTTGGTATGATGTTAGACACAAGACTTTGTAATATCTTATACAATCATATTGATCTCAAGAAATCAATTGATCCTCATATTTGAATAATGAGTACAATACTCCTGTAAAGTTCAATCCCTGAGGTTCTGTAAAGTTCAACTTTGAACTTAGAACTCAGTTCAGTTTAATTTTTTATTCAGATCTTTGACATAATGAAGTCAAAAGTGAGTAAGATCATTAGGCTTAAAATCACTATAATATTTTGTCTAGAAAAAATAAAATTAAAAACACATTTGAATAGGATTCGATATAGACACTAAAATCTGTTTATTTTTATTTTTATTTTTTTTTCTCTAAAAATCTATAATAAGAGAAAATTAATACCTTCCACTTTTGACAATGTTGTCTAAGAATTCCTCTTTCTCTTATGGTTCAGGAATAACGACTCGTTTGATGTGAGATATTTTGGGCCAATCCCGTCCTACTTCTGGCTGGTATCTTCTGTATAGTTCAGGGCATTCTCCAATTACTAAAACTTCAAGGTTGGTGAGGTGATGAATATCATCTGGGAGTGAAAGCAACTTTGGACAATTGATAATTACAAGTGTTTTGAGATAACTCGAAGCTGACAGCTGCTCGGGAAGCTCCTCAAGATTGCCACAACGTGTAATCATCAAGGAATGTAATGTGCTCGTAGATCTCTGCACCCATTGAGGACAAGTCACCAACTGTGGCAAATTACGAAAGACTAGAAACTTTAACCTTAACTCAGGGATTTGGTTGTCAAGGCCCTCTGACAATTCCAACTTATCGCACTTTATAATATACAAACTCTGTAAGTTTGGAGTAGCATGAAGTGGCAAAGACTTTAGACTCCCACAAGAATCAATAGCCAACGATTTAAGATTAGGAAGTTGCATTCCTTCGAACAATGACTCCAAATTGTCACAACAAGTTAAATTTAATGTTTCAAGAGAAGTCAATTTTGCAATATCTTTGTCCGGAAAATCAGATTGCTTTGTGCTTAAACTCAAAACTCGAAGGCTAATCAAGTTTCCTATTCCTTTGGGCAATGTTTGTAGCTCCGTGCATGCATAGAGCTGCAAAAATCGCAAATGTTGGAGCCTGCTCAATGAATTAGGGAGACTCTTCAGCTTTTGATTATCCGAAAGAGAGAGATATCTTAAATGTTTCAACTTACCAATGGAGCAGGGAAAGGTCTCATACTCGGACTTACCTAATTTCAAAAACCGCAAGTATTTGGACCTTGACACCAATGTATTCAAGAAAGCTTCGTTGTTGGCTCCCACCGGAAAACATACTGTTCTCACACCTCTTGGAATGGAAGTTTGACCATGCAAATCATTTTTGGTGAATGACAAATGCTGGACATTCTCAAATACATTCTCACTACAAGAATTTATGACTTGAAACTCATCTTTTGCAACATAAATTGCAAGATCATGCACCAAATCGTGTAATTTAAATTTGCAAGTAGTACCATGGTCAACAAAATCTTGAAGGAAAGATCTTGATTGCAGCTCACGCAAAAATTCATTGCCTACATCATCCAGTGTTTTGCTTTTGTTTGGCGATGGAAGAAAACCATGTGCCTCCCAAAGCCAAGGAACATGAACATCATTGAAATTAAAGTCCTTTGGAAAAAGGGAGAAGCAAGCAAAACATCGTTTTAAATATGAAGGCAGCTGGTCATAACTTAATTTTAAGGCAGGCAGAATGTCACCATCTTTTTGTGGTAAATTCCAAATCTCATTGTCTCTAACAGACTCCCAGTCTTTCATATCAACTTTCAAGAATAGCGAACTCCCTAATGTTCTCACAGCCAATGGAAGCCCACCACATTTTTTCACAATGTCTTTCCCAATCTGCAACAATTCAGGATATCTTCTCTCTTCTCCTTCTTTAAAAGCCCATTTGACAAATACAGACAAGGAATCCTCTTCAGAAAGACCTTTTAAATCGTAAGATGAACCAGTGGACATCATGGTAGCAATTGAGTGGCTACGTGTAGTCACCAAGATTTTACTTCCTTCAGCACCTCCTTGTAGTAAATTCTTCAACTCGACCCATTTAACACGATCCTCGTTCCATACGTCATCCAAGACAAGCAAAAACTTTTTACCAGCAAGTTTACTTCTTAGAAGACGTTGTAGTTGCTCCATATTAGAGTTTTTAAAGCTCTCCTGGTGAGCTGGGGAGGGAGTCGAATTACTAGTATCAGTAGCAGATTTGAGGATTTTACGAAGCATATCCTCAAGTTCAAAATCATCAGAGACACACACCCACATCTTCAATGGGAAAGACTTATCTATACTCTCATCATTAAACACCAACTTTGCAAGTGTAGTCTTCCCCAAGCCTCCCATTCCCACGATGGGGATAACAGAGAGACTTTTATCATCACCATCATGCTGTAACAAAAGCTCTAAAATTTTATCTTTATCATGTTCCCTTCCTATCACATCCGAAGCATCAACATGTGAGTGAGTCATTTCCCTCCTATGCACAACACGTGTATCATTCTCAATGGTTTGAAGGCCAAACGTATGCCTATCAGCAGCAACCTTTTCTAACCTCCTTTTAACATCTTTTATTTGAGGCACCATTATAAGACAATAAACAAGAGGATTTGAAGTTGAGAAGAAATGGAGTACCTTGCTTATGATGCTACCGTAAGTGTTGACAACATGCTTACGTAAGGCTTCGCACTCAACATCATCGATTATGTCTTCGGCCTCAGAGAAAACACGCTTAACCTGTCTCAGCCACACACGCAACTCATTGTTCTGCTGCTGCTTTTGCTCTGCATCCAACAGCACAGCTTTGATGAAAGACACTGTTTCTCTGAGCTCTCGCATATCATCGTACACACCCAGCGCCGAAGAAGCTTTTTGAACAGCAGGAGAAGCAAGCTTCTCTATGAGTGACTCTGCGACGCTGAAGAGAAGAGATTCAGCCATAATTCTGGGGGGGGGGGGGGGGGGGGGGGGGGGAGAGGAAAGAATAGGGAGAAGAATTCAAAGCAATGCACTTAAGAGAAGAGGGTGACACGGTTTGTGTAGCAAGAGCCACGAAGAATCATAATTATACCAAGTCTCTAGTCAATGGCCATCTATTAAGTCACCTTTTTTTATGTATTTGTTGTGGAAAACCATGTCCTTCTTTTTTCTTTTTCTGTTAAACACACGATGTAGTTGTTTCAAGAGTAAATACATTTTTTGGTCCCTAACAAAAAAATTACGGTCTCTAATTTAGTCATTTACAAAAATAAATTAGTCACTTAGTCCCTAACAAATTCAAAGTGGATCCATTTAGTTGAAATCGTGGTCCCTCACAAATTCAAAATAGACCCATATTAGTTCCTCAAAAGGACTAAAATGGGTCCACTTTAAATTTGTTAAGGATTAACTGACTAATTTATTTTTGTAAAGGACTAAAGTGGGGACCGTGGTTTTTATTAGGAACCCAAAAGGATATTTACTCTAAATTCTAAAGGGAAAAGATATCTTCGCAACATTTTTTTTATAAATTTACATTATGTAATGTGTTATATGTTCTTGATTCAAGTATGACTTGTTAAACATGTTTGTAAAAATTTGTAAAAAAAAAAAATTATAAATATAATTTTTTCCAATTATAAATTAGAATATAATAGTAATATGGTATTAGGTGTGATTATCAACTTTCACGTTACCCAAGTTACTATATGTTCGTATAAGGCTGCAACTTGCAAATAAATTACAGATTAGGTAATAGTCCGGTGACCTGAGGCGTGATTTACGAATATGCAAGTTTCTCTAAAAAACAATTTATTTGTATGAGGTTGCAACTTGTAAATAAATTACAGATTAGGTAATAGCCCAGTGATGTGAGGCGCTACAAAGAACGGACACGCCCAAAATTTTGAAAGGTGTGATTATTAAGGGAAAACTTTTTCTGCTTTCAAATTGTCCTGTACTTTTAGTTATTTATGAAGGAAATCTTAGATTTATGCGGAAGCGGTTTAGGACCTAGTACATTGGTATGCTTACCGAATCATCCTTGTTACACAATTACCTCTCGGTGCGCAGGTGTCGTGTAGAATCTTCCCTTGTAGGATTCCTCTTCACGAACAGCTCACCTTAGCGCCGCAGCACGAACAACCTCCTTGAAGCTAGACTGTGGTAGATCTTCCAGACTATCTCTCGAGGAGGATGAGATGGTTGTGTGGGCAACCGTTCAGATTATGAACGTCTGCCTCTTAGGTTTGTTTCTGATGATCTGATCACCTTGGAGGCACAAGAGGAGAAAACTATGAATATATACGCTTAGGTCTTAGACATAACTTAACCCTAAGCCTCATGGGCTCAAGTTTCACTGAAGCCCAATAGGACTTTAGTGACCAAAAGAGCATATATCCAACAATCTCCCACTTGCTCTTTAAGATACAAACTTGAGTTCGTAAACCCAAGACCATGTAGCCCATAAGCTATCATCATCTGATAATATACCCCATCCCTTGTCTCGAGCTAGCCTGGGGACCTACCATTTGTCATTGATCAAGGCTCCTGATAATCTTTACAAGATTATCTAATTCGGTGCTACTCCACTAAAAGCCCGAACGTGAACTCCAAGATTAATGACCTTTATAACATTAATATGCATTGCCCCTTTATAGAATGTCTATAATTCATTGATTAGTTTTCTGTAACCCAATCAATTATTTATTCCCTTGACTTTGATAATTTCTCTAATGGATTACATGCACTGGCCAGTGTCTTTAATATCCAAGTACCGAAATATATCAAGGGGACATTTCCTATAAATTCCTTGTTGTTTATCTCATAAATACTGATAATCAAATAATCTCACTCCCAAAATACCGAGTTATTGGCCGTCAATAGATCGAACCTCACCCGTTGGTAAATCAAAGAATGAAAACTATTTGATTACCTATTTATAATAAACTCAGGATTAAGAGCAATCACATAGCTATAGTTAACTGGAAATTTGATTCCTTATGACAGAAAGAACAACCTTAATCAAATCTCTCCTTGATCCTTTCAATGTGAATGTTAATTCACACCAATATTTTACAATGATTCAGACAAAACCATTTCATAAAATATTGCAGCCTAAATAAAGTGCCCAACTTTATTTAACAGCTGTGAATCCATTCATCAATTGTGAGAACCTATGATCATGTCCTCTATGAACGTATCCATATGATCATATACTCCACAATTTGATCCGGACCTTTATGTTTGTAAATAGTGCGCAAAATAAATAAATAAAACCTTATTTATGAAATTCAGAAAATTATTTTATTGTTTCATTGTCTTACTCCAAGAGCACAATGAAACCAATAACTCCCACTTGCTTAATGCAAGTCTGGGATCCTCCTAAACCCAAAGAAGTAACATGCCTCTCGAACACAAGTTCAGGCAAACTCTTAGTAACTGGGTCTGCAAGATCCACCTCTAATGCTATCTGAGTTTAGTGAAAAACTCATAGCTCGAGGTTGATTTTCTTGAGTCAATATCCACTTGAAATAACTGAATTTTTGAAAACTCAGCTTTTCAAGACTCCCACTAGAATATACCAGCATATAATCTCTCGTTCTCCAAAGATACTTGAGTACATGCTTAACAATAATCTAGTATTCCTCTAGGTTCAAAATGGTACTATCTTACTACTCCCACTGCGTGACAGATGTCTGGTTTAATGCCCAACATGATATGCATGAGTCTACCTTTGCCAAAGCATAAGATATCCTACTCATGCATTCTTTCTTCTTAGAAGTCTTTGGTTACTCCTTAAGAAGATGAATTCCACATCTGAGAATTATAATTCTTCTCTTAGAATTCTCATGTTGAATTTTGGCAAGAGTTTTGACAATGTAAGTAGCCTGAGGTGATGCCAACAACTTATTCTTCCGGCCTCATAAGAGTTTTATACCAAGAATATAATTGGCTTCCCCAGTACTTCCATACCAAAACACTAACTTAGCCAACTCTTTATGCTTGATATTACCTCCACATTGTTTCTAATAAGGAGCATATCATCTACATAAAGTACCAGAAAAGCTACTGTCTTCTGTTGTATCCTTTACATACAAATACACATCATTCATCAAGGTTCTCTCAAAATTAAAATTTTGATAACCTGATCAAAACTGATGTTTCAAGACCTGGATGCTTGCTTAAGTCTATGAAATAGACTTTCACAACTTGCATACCGTGTGTTCCTACACATTTGCTATAAACCCTTTTGGTTGTTATATGTAGATATCCTGACATCCAACTCCCAAAATGAAATCTCATAATTGAGACTTATAGCAACTAAGAGAATCTGGATAGACTCAAGCATGGCGTCTGGCAAAAAATGCCTCCAAGCTAGCTTTGAAGGTTTTCACCTTTCTGTCCATCCTCTCTTTGCCTTTTATGTCCACATGCACCTTGTGGGTTTTACCCCTCTTGGTGTATTTACTAGGACCGAACGGAGTTGAAATACAAGTATTTCATCTCATTGTTCATAGCGTGAGCAACACTTGATCAACAACATCTCACTCAACAAGAGACAACTTGAGAGTTAACAAGGTTCTCTCCTATTACGAATGTACTGCACTAGACCTTGTGTATTTATAGGTAAAATAAATAGTGGGTCAAATGATGGATCTTCAATTTCTTGAGGATCCGATTATCCTTGATATTGTTCCTTTACATGTGATACTAATATTTCTACTAGTTTCACTTATATATTATCATGTTGAATTTCCAATCATGGTTCTCTTGTTTGTTCACTTAGAGATATATCTATCCCCTCTTGAACAATCAAGGGAACAATGGATGAAGCTTCTAGAGATTCTGGAAATTCTTGATCTGAGATAAATCTCATCAAGAATAACCTAACTTAAGAGCTTATAATTTCTTATCTAGTCCTCCTTTAAGAAAATCATGTGAGTGCTCACTTAGATTATCTTGTCCTTAAGACTAAATAAGAAATCATCCCTAGTTCTCTTAGGGTAGCCAAAAGATATGCACACTTCCATACAAGATTCCATCTCATTTGACTGCTGTTGTAGGACGTGTGTCGTAGCACCCTAAATTCGAATATGGTTTGATCTGGGCTTGCACCCTTTCCATAATTCTTTTAGGTGTCTTTACAACAAACTTTGACGGAACCAAGTTAAGAAGGTACATTTCCTTCTCTTAGGCATCTCCCTTGAACAACATTGACAAAGATGAATAACTGAACATGATCTTCACCAAGTCTAGAAATGTTTGATTTTTGCATACTGCAACTTCATTCAACTAATGCGTTCTTAGAGTTGACAGTTACGAAAACTATCCCCTCTTAAATCAGGTAAGACCTGAACTTACCAGACAGGTAGCCAACACTTTAGTCAGACCAAAGTGTTTTTGATTTGAACACCTACATGCTTTTCTGCCTCAGACTAAAACTCTTGGAAATTTCCAAAAGCTTTAGACTTATGGCGCACTTGGTTCATCTGTCCAAATTCAAAGTAAACATTCATATAATGAAGTACTCATCACCTCTTCTGGTCTGAACGCTAAGTGGTCCACATACTTTAGTATGTACCAATTCTAGTTGAATAGTTGCGCAAACCTTTTTGGCCCTTGTAGGATTGCTTGGCCATTTTACCTTCCAAATAGGACTAACATGTAGCTGTTAGTTAAAAGATTCTTGAACTTTCAGTCATTCTTTTAACTAAAACATGTTTCCTACTTGAGATAATATGACTCAATCACAAAGGCCAAAGTTATGTTTCATTTGAAACTTTTATTTCTTTGGTGAAATTTCTTGTTCATCATCCTTCCATTCAACATAACAAATTTAAAAAGGTTATAGGACATAGGTAATAAAGACTATTTAAACAATGTACCAGAACAAACAAGACGAAGATGAACTTCGAAATGTAACTGAGGAATCAATTGCATTGTCAACCCATGTTTTAACCAAAACAACTAACAAAAATTGAATTCCTCTTGAAATCTGAAACAAATAAACAGTCACCCAAAACCATAGTCTTATAAATAACTTGTCCTACTGCAAATGCAGACACAAGTTCCCATTTTCAAGCTTAAAATATCTATGTCCATTGCTGACAGGCATGCCATGTTTGAACTACTACAAAGAGTAACAAACATAATCAGTGATTCCTGAATCAATAATTCATTCACTGATCAGGCCTAGATATGCCCATGTCTGGTTCTTTTCATCACCTCTGGGCAATTTTTCTTTCAGTATCCCTTCAGTCTGCACTTGAAGAACTTGTCTTGCGGCTTCTTCATAGCAACTGGTTTGACAACTGATAACCAAGTCATTTTGTTCTTGTTACCACCCTTGGGTTTCCCTTTGGATTTAACAAGACTCTTAGCAAAACCTGCACCGACTGCATTCTGTCTAGCAGAGCTGCTAGACGCAGCAAACATGTCATTAAGAGTCTGAAGCATTTCTACTCCACTCTTAATCATGTACACTTGCTTATGCAAGTATGTGGAAAGACTGACAATAATATAGCAGCGAACTACCATATTTGCCCTTTCCTAATCTGAGAAATGCGTCTTAGTTTCCTAAGACGCATCCTCTGCAGGTTGCTATGGCCCTCGCATTGTCAGAACAAAATTTAGCTTCCATGTTTTAGAACAATATCAAAAAATTTGCTTTTCACTTATTCATAGTCGGTACCATCTAGAGGTTTTTGACTCAAAATCATTTCTAAGATATTTTCTGAAAAACATATAAAGCACAATATTACAAACAAATAATGCAATAAACAAACGAAGTGCAAGTAGATTCTCATAACTACTCTTGTTTATTGTTAACAATCCTTCAGTTTATCTTTACAAGGCTTACGATGGGCAAGTCACTTGTAAAAACCAAAATTGTTATTTGGGCCTTCAGTGCCATTGCCAGAGCCTCGATGGGAGGGTTAACAATTTTACCAAAGTTGAATGTAATTAACCATTGTTTAATTTTAAAATTATCCTTAGTGTCTAAGCATTGCCGACGATGGGCCGTACAATACTTTACTAAAATTTTGAAATTATTAAGATTTAATCTAGTGAAATCTGATTATCCTTATCCGATGGGGCTTCAGCGATAACCATTTCACTAATAAACCCACAAATGGAGCCCGCAGGTTTTAAAATTAATTAATTTTTAAAACCTTCACCCATTCAACATTTTTGTTTGAGAATTTTCATAAGCCCTGTCGAATTCATTGTTTAATTTCAAAATTATCTTTAATAACTTAGTATTATCGACGATGGGCCGTACAATACTTTATTAAAATTTTGAAATTATTAAGGCCCGATAAAATCCAATCATGCTAATCCGTTGGGGCCTCACATGATTATTTTATTGATAGGCCCACAATGCGCCTGGAGGTTAAATTAATTTCTTAATTTAAATCTCCTCCCATAATTATTTAGGTCCAATCTAATAAAATTCAATCATGCTTATTCGATGGGACTTCACATGATTATTTTATTAATGGTCCTTATAATGCGCTTGAAGGTTAAATTAATCTCTTAATTTAAATCTCCTTCCATTCAACATAAGCAACATTTTCAAATTTCCAAGAATTATTTAATTGAGAGTATCCTTTGTTTGATTTCAAAAACTATATAAGTAAGAGCGCCGATAAACGTGCACTAAGCTTAACATAATTTTGAAAGCATTAAGGTCCTGAAATCCGGTCACTTTACGTCAGCGTGTGCTCCAAACAATCATGATACATGAATGTTGTATGCAGCGTGTGTTATCCATGACCATTTCAGAAAACCCACAAATTACTAGCAAAATAAAAGAATTCTCTTAGGAAATTTTCTCTAATTATTTTTCTAAATTTAAATCATCCAAATAGCTGACTTAATTATTAATCTAGATTGCAACAATCATAATAATTATCATTTATGAGGATAATTTGAAATCAAAATAATTTCCATAACGATTATTTGTCTTGATGTTAATAATCCAAAATTAATTAATTCAATTATTAATCTAGATTTTTAATAAAAATCATAATAATTATTAATTAATTTCTTAGGATGATTTAAAATCAAAATAATCCTATAATAACTATCATACTAGTCGCTGAAGACATAATAGCTATTATGCTCATGCAATCATACAAGTTATGCAACAATATGGCACCACCTATTCTATATGGCATGTTATCGCAATAAAGCATGTTATCTATCATATAATTTATACCAATCAATAAAAGCATTAAATAATAAATCATAATTACTTTAATCCATGGCCTTCCTATTTTAAAGAAAATAAAATAAAATTAAATTAAATAATACAACTTTGGAATTCAACTTTCGCCTAGCCCATAGTATCTGTCTCAAGCTCCTTTAGGGTTTCATGGGCCCAAAAGCCCAAAGACCCAATCCTTTGGCGAGAAACCCTAGGACGCGAAAGAGGAACCCTAGCCGTCAGGTCTGCCGCGCCGTCACCCGAAGTCAAATCAGGCTGAAACTCCAGGGGAAGGACCGCCACGTAGAGACGAGTGCACCGCCGCCGGAACCACCCAAAAAGGTGGCCGGACGCTCTCTCACTCTCCCATTCTTTTCCGGAGAGTGGCGGCCACTCTCAGAATCTTGTGGAGGCGCGTGGAGGCGCGTGCAAACTCAGATGGCGGTAAGCCACCCACTTTTGCGTTCGTCTTTCCGTTCTCTTTCCAACCATATATAGATCGTCTCATTCCGAGATCGGGAAGACCTCGAAAAGTCTCCGACAGTACTGACTGCGCATCTTACTCGCGGTTTCTCGATCTTGAACTTTTACAAAATATTGGAAAAATACACAGAAATTCCAAAAATAAACAAAAACAGCAAGGAGGAAACCTAATCATATGGGATTAGCCTCCTTGTTACAAATCGAGAAATACACGAGAGATCCTAACCATGGATTAAAGCATTTTTACCGATTAAAATTTAAACTTTTATGAAAATGAATTATAAAATACACATGCTAGATTCATACCATAATCCTAGAACCCTAGGTGCCACATTTCAAGAAGCAAAACTAATTACATGAATAGTGAAACTAGATTCACATACCAATGTACAGCCAAGGCTCTGATACCAATTGAAGGAAATCTTATATTTATGCGGAAGCGGTTTAGGACCTAGTACATTGGTATGCTTACCGAATCATCCTTGTTTCACAATTACCTCTCGGTGCGCAGGTGTCGTGTAGAATCTTCCCTTGTAGGATTCCTCTTCACGAACAGCTCACCTCAGCGCCGCAGCACGAACAACCTCCTTGAAGCTGGACTGTGGCAGATCTTCCAGACTATCTCTCGAGGAGGATGAGATGGTTGTGTGGGCAACCGTTCAGATGATGAACGTCTACCTCTTAGGTTTGTTTCTGATGATCTGATCACCTTGGAGGCACAAGAGGAGAAAACTATGAATATACGCTTAGGTCTTAGACATAACTTAACCCTAAGCCTCATGGGCTCAAGTTTCACTGAAGCCCAATAGGACTTTAGTGACCAAAAGAGCATATATCCAACAATCTTCTTCTAGCTATTTAAAAAAAAAATACCCTCACCATGCGGTGCGAGGCCGTGGACCCCTGGTTGCAGATAAAAAAAAAAGGGGGTGAAATCACTTACAAAAAATTTAAGTACCAAGTTGAAATGGATTTTGAATCCATTAACCTTTTTCCTCTTGGGTCACGTTTTATTGGTCGTGAATGTGTAGAAGTTTCGACTTTTTTTGTACTTCGTTTGGAATGTCTTTCACTGAAAGACTTAACTTCATGGATTTGATTGCTTTTGTAACTACTACCTATTGTTTTTGAACTCATGGGGTGACACGATTTGAGTTGTCATTTGCTTATTTGAATCGCAAATTCTTCTACGTTTGCCAGTTTTGAAATTTTTGTAAGTTGCATTGCAATGGGGTATCACTTTTTTGGCTTTTTTTTTTAATTTTGCTGGGAATTGTTGTTAATATATGATTAGGAAGAAAAAATTATAATAAATAAATTAGTTTCCAGGTACAGGGCGATTCATTTCGGTTTGGTTGTTTGGTTTAGCATTCAATTTGTTCACAGGCACATGCCAGCTTTTTGTTTTTGTGCATACCATTAGACACTTTGATTTGGGTATTGTGTTGGTTGTGCCTTATTGTCTTATCTTGAGATTTGTTTTTGTTTTTTTTTATTGTTTTACATACATATATATAATTTTGTAACTTGATTTTAAGTAGTAAAATTTTTATATTTCGTGTCGGTTTTACTATTTATATTTCTATCATCTTCTTCCATTTTGTGTAGAAACTGAATTGTGACAACATTGATACTCTTTGCGACTCCCACGATGCCTTCCCGTCATACAATTTTCTTTCTTTACATAAATAACGAGTGAAGTTACTTACACAACTTTAATTTTTTTACGTCCAAATCTGTTTAGTTCTACAATCATATTATGTTGTTATTCAATATTATTTTCCTTATTCATAAAATTCGAATTTATAATTCAAGACATTTTGTCTAGTTAGACGTTTGAATTTGATTTGCTTAATGAATAATGAGTCGATAAATGAAAATGGATCCTCTCCTTAAAATTTCACAAGATAAGAAGATCTAGTTATATGAAATTATTGTGTTTATCTCATTTTTTTTTGGATAATCTGTGTTTATCTCATTTTATTAATAATAACTGAACCTCACATATTTAATGCATATGAAAAGAGAGATAGACACAAAATTTCACATGACAAAGTCATGTAAAGTTAAAAAATAAAGGATATTTTGAAAATTTTACTTTCCTCTTGTGTCATTAATTTTATTAAAATGTCATTTATTTTTAATCTTAAACCGAAAAATGACATTATTTTGCCATTTATTATATAGTTATTATATACTTGACGCAAAACAATTTCATTTGCGGGTCAGGGTTTGCCATTTATTTTTAATCTTTAAACATATTATACATATTTCTCACGTACCATATTTCATCACTTCTGTTCCTCCTCTTCAATAACTGGTCTTTAATTTTATGAGATTGTTGAAATGTGTAACAAACATTTCTATTAAATTAAAACTCTTTTAATCCAAAAATAAGTATGAAAACATTAAGTTCCTAGTTACTTAGAAATATAATTACATTAATTTGATCTTTATCAATTTGATTTTAAACGATACTTCATTTAACATAAAAAAATAGTAAAAATTAGGGAATGATTATTTTGTTTTAAGTTGATGTGATTTCACTATTATAATAATAATATTACTTTATTTCTATTCTACTGCATGTTAAGAATTCCACTTTTTTTTTGTGAGGAAAGAATTAGTAAAGAATATAAGTTGATCAAATCATCAAATTAAATAAGGGAAAACTACTTCTGCAGTTAAATTATCTGTATTTACTCCCAAAACGAAGTTATTTTAGAATTGAAAAATTAAATAATTATAATTATAAAGACTATAATAACCCAGAAATAAATTAAAATTACAAAGCTTACCAAAAAAAATTTAAAATTACAAAAACACTATGATTTTCTCTCCAAAACGACGTCGTATTGGGCTTACTGCAGATAACTTATCTGCAGTAACTGCAGAAAAAGAAAACCCATTAAATAATAGAATTAAGGGTAAGATATATTTACAAACTTTTATTTACAAACTACACTATATACTACGGGTAGTACATACTCAAGTAATATGTACTACCCGTCTTACATACTGTAGTTTGTAAACAAAAAGTTTGTAAATATAACATTGGTCATAGAATTATAATCATAAAGAAATATAATTATGCAACAGCATGACGGTTTCATGTGTAATTTTTATTTTTACACACCAAACGACGTCGTTTCATGTGTAAATCTTTTTTTTTTTTAAAAATATAGTGAGCCCCTCTAATCCAAGAGTCACTGAGACGCGGCCGAGTTTCTCGGTCAGATGGGTCAACGTGCATGCAAGGTCTAATTGTTGACCCCAACTCTTAGAGAGGGGGAGTCAGTGACCTGACAGAGTCGACCCAGGGCCGGACAAAATTTTAAAACACCATAGAGAAAAGAGAGGAACATTTGAAATATTTATGTGTGTATTGACTGATGAAGACTGTACAATATATAAACAGACTAATGGGCTAAGCCCAAAACTAATGTAATTTGACCTAATACAAAATAAGGAAACCCTAATTACAAAATAAGGAAACCCTAATTACAATATATTTCTAACACTCCCCTTCAAGCTGGAGCGTATAGGTCATATGCACCAAGCTTGTTATATATAAACTCTATTCGAGGGCCCCTCAAAGATTTTGTAAACACATCTGCTAATTGCTCATTCGAGGGTACAAAGCTAGTTTTAATTTCACCAGCAAGAACCTTTTCTCGAACAAAGTGGCAATCTATTTCTATATGCTTGGTTCTTTCATGAAACACTGGATTTGATGAAATGTGTAGAGCTGCTTGATTATCACAAATGAGAGTTGCCTGTCCAGTGTCTCCAAACTTAAGTTCTCTGAGAAGCTGTTTAAGCCAGATGAGCTCGCAAGTAGTAGTCGCCATGGAGCGGTATTCTGGTTCAGCACTTGATCTGGCAACTGCGCTTTGTTTCTTGCTTTTCCAGGAAATCAAGTTGCCTCCAACAAAGACACAATAACCAGAAATAGATCTCCTATCAGTTGGACAACCAGCCCAATCAGCATCACAATAGCCAACCACTTTATCATGACCTTTATCTTCATATTCAAGGCCTTTCCCTGGAGATGCCTTGATATACTTAAGAATACGAATGACTGCATTCCAATGTTCTTGACATGGAGAATTGAGAAATTGACTGACAACACTAACTGTAAAGGAAATATCAGGCCTAGTGACTATGAGGTAGTTCAATTTTTCAACCAATCTTCTATACTGCTCAGGATCTGAAAAGGGCTTTCCCTGATTTGGTAGAAGCTTGATACTTGGATCCATAGGAGTATCAACAGACTTTGAATTTAACAGAGCAGTTTCTTCAAGAATATCCAGAGCATATTTCCTCTGAGTTATCACAACACCAGCTTTAGATTGGGCCACCTCGATTCCTAAGAAGTATCGAAGTTTCCCAAGATTCTTAGTCTGAAAATGATGACATAAGTGTTGTTTCAATCGAGTGATCTCATGCTGATCACTGCCTGTGATGACAATATCATCCACATATACCACCAGATAAATAGATCCAGAAGCAGAATGACGATAAAAGAGAGAATGATCAGCTGCACTCCGAGTCATGCCAAATTGTTGAACAACACTGCTAAATTTACCAAACCAAGCTCTTGGAGATTGTTTGAGGCCATAGAGAGACTTACGAAGACGACAAACAAGACCTGACTCCCACTGAGCAACAAATCCAGAAGGTTGCTCCATATAAATTTCTTCCTCAAGATCACCATGAAGAAAAGCATTCTTGATATTCAGTTGGTAGAGAGGCCAATGGCTAATAGCAGCCATGACAATAAAAAGGCGAACAATAGACATTTTTGCCACAGGAGAAAAAGTATCAATAAAATCCAAGCCAAAGACCTGAGTGAAACCATTCGCCACCAAGCGAGCTTTAAGACGATCTACTTGACCATCAGGTCTAACCTTAACAGCATAAATCCATCTGCAACTAACCACAGATTTTCAGAAAGGAAGAGGCACCAGGTCCCATGTGCCATTATGATGCAGAGCACTCATTTCATCAATCATAGCTTGTCTCCATCCCGAATGTGAAAGTGCATCACCTGTGGTCTTAGGAACAGATACAGAGGACAAAGAGGAAAGGCAAGCAAAATATGATGGAGAAAGACGATGATAACTAATATTGACTGTATACCTGGCCGGAGGGCGAGTATCACGAGTACCCTTACGAAGAGCAATGGGAAGGTAACTATCCGAAGGTGGGACCGAAGCCGTGGGAGGAGATGCAGTTGAATGTGAGTCCACAGATACATCTGACGAACTATGCTCGATCTCATCAGCAGAATAGGTGATAGAAGAAGAGTCAGAAACATGGACGGGTAAAGACGGAAGGTAAAGAAGGTCACTAGGGAAGGACGACTGTACATAATCAGTATCCACAGGAGTAGTAGAGGTTCTAAAAAAGGGAACTGATTCAAAAAAGGAGACATCCGTCGAGATAAAGTATCGACGTAAAGTGGGATAGTAGCAACGGTAACCCTTCTGAGACCGAAGATAACCAAGAAAACCACATTTATGAGACTTGGAGCTAATTTATCCAAACCTGGACCAAGATGATGAACAAAACACGTAGAACCAAACACATGTAGAGTTAAAGGATATAAAGCTTGATGGGGAAATAAAATAGAGTGAGGTACCTTATGATTGAGAACAGATGATGGCATGCGATTAATGAGATAGCATGCAGTAAGTATAGCATCTCCCCAGAATGTGTATGGAACATTACCATCAATTAACAATGCACGAGTGGTTTCAACCAGATGGCAATTCTTGCGCTCGGCTACACCTTTTTGTTGAGGTGTATGAGGGCAAGATGTTTGATGAAGAATGCCATGAGATGAAAAGAATTGTTGAAATTGATGAGATAAGTACTCACATACATTATCACTACGAAAAGTACGAATAGGAATACCAAATTGAGTTTTTATTTCATTATAATATAACTGAAAAATAGAAAACAAATCAGACCACTTTTTCAGTAAAAATAACCAAGTACATTTGGAATAATCATCAATAAAAGTAACAAAGTACTTAAAACCCAAAGTAGAAGAATGACGACTTGGTCCCCTAACATCAGAGTGGACCACAGAAAAAGGAGAAACAGCTTGACGACTAAGACGACTCGAAAATGTACTACGAGTATGTTTCCCAAACTGACAAGACTCACAATTTAAAGTAGAAAGAGACGATAAATGAGGAACCATTTTCTGAAGCTTTGCAAGACTAAGATGGCCCAGACGAGCATGGATAGTAAGAGGAGAATCCACAGTGGAGCAGGCTGAAGAAGAGGGAACTAGTTGATAGAGGCCCTAGGACTCACATCCTTTGATAATCTCCTTCCCCGAACTCCGATCCTGAAAGATGACAGAGGTTTTAGTAAAAGAAACAACACAGTCAATGGATTTGGTCAACCGACTAATAGAAGGTAAGTTAAAAGAAGAATCAGGAACATATAGAACATAATCCAGAGATAAATTAGGTAAAAGAAAAACCGTGTCAATCCCCCTTGATTGGACCAGAGACCCATTGGCCATAGTAATAGTGGGAAAAGAACCAGTAGTACAAAGAGAAGTGAATAAGGACTTATTACCAGAAATGTGATAAGACGCCCCAGAATCTAGAGTCTAAGGGCCAATAGAGTGCAACTGAGATATGCCAGCAAAAGAATTACCAGAATTACCAGTGGGAGCAATGGATGCAGTAGGACCTGATGTTTGCTTCTCAGACCACCAAGTCACAAAAGCTTTTGCCTGACTCCAAATAGCTTCACAGGTAACAGCAGGTCGAAAAATCTGCTTGATAGACGGATGAAGAGTAGCTTTAATGAGACTACACAACTGAGCATCAATCATCTTCCATCATGTGCGCTCATTTTCCACCACAGATTCAGCCTTAGTGGTGAGATGAGATGTATAATTCTCCCCATCCAACCAGAGTCGCAGATCGGAAGACCAAACATCATAATTGGACCCATCCAATTTATCCACACTCAACGGAGCAAGGATATAATTTGAGAAAATAGTAGACTCTGACTTTTGTCCCGCCGGAGTCCCAGAAACAGAAACATTGGAGACAGGAGTGTCCATAATCAAAGGAAAAAAGCAGAACGAACAGGTCAAAAACTAACCGGTAGAAGAGGGATCTGTGCGTCAACACAAAAAGAGGTCCAAACACCAAAACAAGACCAGATCCAGAACCTACGCAAGGAGACGAGAAATCGCAACCAGTCGCGGCCGGAGAGGGGCCTCCACGCGCCGCCGGAGTGAAGGATAGTGGTCGAACTGTCACGCGCGCGTGAGGGCGCGTGAGGGCGCGTGTGACCTTGAAATTGGACGAGACCGGTGGCGTTGGAACCGCGCGGCGGAGACGATCACGACGGTATGTGGATCGCCGGAAAAGGTGACCGGACGGTGGTTCTGGACGAGACAGAAGCTGTATGCGGAGAGAGAAGCGTCCGAAAAGTGACAAGGAGACAGCTTCGGAAAAAAAAAAATTAACCGACGATGAACAATGGGTTCACCAGAAAAAAAAAAATTTCAAAGTTCGTTAGGCTCTTGATACCATGTTAAATAACAAGAGAAAAGAGAGGAACATTTGAAATATTTCTGTGTGTATTGACTGATGAAGGCCGTACAATATATAAACAG
This sequence comes from Gastrolobium bilobum, assembly GCF_033153095.1. Taxonomy (NCBI): domain Eukaryota; kingdom Viridiplantae; phylum Streptophyta; class Magnoliopsida; order Fabales; family Fabaceae; genus Gastrolobium; species Gastrolobium bilobum. The sequence goes on from NW_026897558.1 coordinate 304,887, forward strand.
ACTAATGGGCTAAGCCCAAACCTAATGTAATCTGACCTAATACAAAATAAGGAAACCCTAATTACAAAATAAGAAAACCCTAATTACAATATATTTCTAACACACTGCATTAACGGATGTGAAATAAATTGTTATTTATAGATAATGTTAAAAGATATGCTTAATAATATTATATTTCACACTCACAATTAATTATATTTAACTTATATTGTATATATGCTGTTTTCGAATTCTAACATGTCATTACTATAACATGCATGCCGAATTAAGAAGGTGATGTTAGTGCAGTGTTTATGTCTTTGTAATGGATGAAGCATCAATTAATGCATCTTGCACGACATTAACTCGCTATTCGTATATCCATGAAGTGGGGTTTCAAGGGGTCGTTTGAAGAGAGAAAAACACTTGGCAGATAAACCCGAGTGTGGGAAAGAAACATTTAAGTTTCACTTGAGAAATGAAACCCTAGCTAATCATTGGATATTTTGAATTAAAATGGACTGCGACATTATTTATTTGGGATATTAAATATGATTATGTTATGACCCACTAATGGATTGTTTTTGCAATTAAAAAAAGAAGTAAATGACTGATGTTTAAGATCCCACTTTAACAACGTAACATCAAAATTGGCACATTACAGAATCGAATATCGTCCACGTACGTACTTCAACACAAACCACCCATTTTGTGCAGCAGAATCAACATCCATTTTCTCTTATCAACTTTCTTAAGTCAATATGCATGTATACAATTGTGGGCGCTGCAGTGATCCCAAATATATAAAGCCCGCTTGTTGTCTTGTGTTTCAACTTTTAGGAGACCAAAACAAGGGTGGCTATAGTTGGCTTAGTGGGTTATCGTGGTCCCTTTAGCTTTATCATTGAACTGTTGTTTTTGCTTTGCATCTTTTCAAATTGCTCGGGTATCAAAAATTGGCAGAATGCAATCCTGGTTCACCATTAGGCATTGGCCAATCAAAGATACAAGAATAAATTATACTCACATTAAAATTAAATCAAAATTAAAAATATTATCTATATCTGTTTCTTCCTCTAGTCATAAAATAGGGTAGGAAAAAATACATGGCCATGTTTGGTAGGATAAAGAGTTAAAAAGGGGTTTGGAAAAAAAAATTTCCTTCACGGTGGTAAAATTCAAACATAACATCAGTAAAATTCACCTAATTTTTTCGGAAAATTTTTGGCTTACCAAACACTTTTTTTTAACTTATCCGGCAAAAAATTCTTCCCATCATATTTCTAGCAAATTTTTGTTTTGGTAAAAAAAAACATTTCCTATACCAAACGCCCCCTTAGCGCCTTCCCATTATAGCTTCCTCCTTTCCAAGTTAGGGTTCAGAATCACAGAATGCCAAGGTAATTTAAGGGTATTCAAGATTTTTTTTTTCTCTTCGATTGTTGGGCTATGGACCAGTTCGGATGTGGGTTATATTACGAAGCCCGTGAGGATGTCACCCCTTGTGAAGATGATAATGGATTACATGGTATTAACGTCGTTAACCATATCTTTAATTGGCCTTCACCTAATATTTTTAGGTTGAAATAAATCTTTACATAATATTAAAGCCTCTGTAATTAAGTCGATCATCACCGGCTCCCATTTTATTAATAAATAGAATTAACATATAGTGGACTTTCTTAATACAAGTAGGTAAGACATGATATATTGTTCACCTTTCAAGCTCATTAAGCTCTTATATGAAGGAGAGTATTAGAAAAATATAATATAAAATATTAAAACCATTAATTGACCTTTACCTAATAATTTAAATTTTTAGGTTGAAATGGTTGATACGATAGATACTCTTTACAAAATCTAGGACAGTCTTTTATTTTAAGGTTGGGGGATGCTCACTACTTACAGTTCTGAATTCTGATCAAAGAATCTTCTTCTTCTGGGCCCTTCAGTAAATTAATTTACAAGAGATGGAAAGGATAGTCTCTGGCCACCTTAGGGGAGTTGTATCAATCCATTTCGGTTGTGCAGAGCAAGTATCAAAATTTGAAATTGTTCTTCAAGTAAACAACCACCTCTTTCTGAACAAACCATTCATGTCTTCAAATTGGTAAACTTGCAATGAATAACTCATTTTGGGAGACATGGATGGTATAAGTACAATAGATTACTTACCATCAAACTGAGCAGAATGCATCCTGCAGCACCAGGAAACAAAGCAAACCAGAAATTCAAGTGATGCAACTTAACACCATCAATGAAAAGCAATGGCAAAGCTGCGGCTGCATATATTTATTGCAATAACATAAGTAGCAAATTTTCTTGATACTTGATTCAATCAACAACAATGTAACATTGAAACAAAAATACCTGGGGGATGAATGCTGCTTGTGTAAATCATATAAGCAACACAGGCTGATACACTAGCACACTTGGCCAGCCATCCAGGTCCAAATATTGTGAATGCCAAAACACCAATGGCTGCACAACCTATTTGGGCCATGAACATACTATAATTCTGCATAACCACATGTGGGTCATTTAGTTCTATTGTAAGCATTAAGGCAATGAGAGAGCAGTGGGATGCACACAAATATGCATGGCAAAGTAAGAGTGTTGTTTGGGTGATTTTATTTTCAGTCTACCATAATAAGAGTCTGATAAATTGTTATGATAGCTGAAAAGTGAAAACAAAAAGCATTTGTCCATATGTATTTAACAAACTTGAATTTAGACAATGCATATGTACTCATGGTGGTACATAGATGTGTCCCATGGAGGGTGAAGTATATTGATATTGTTGGGTATGGCTCATACTTCGCATGCTGATGAAGGCCCTAATTATCGGGGTCAGCAGAAAGGCATACTGTTGTGGGCCTCTGTTTTATTGTAATTTTCTTAGCAGTTTGGGCTTGGGCCCATGAATAACTGCTGTTAGGGTTTTGTAATCCTAATTATACTGTTGTGAACGTAGCCTATATTGGGTGAACCAAGGTAAATCGCTGTGTCTAATCTCTCTACTCTTATCTCTTTTTCTGTTTTCTCGATTCTTTGTGATTATCGATTTCCAACAGATATAGAGGGTCTCCATAGTGACAGTGGTAGAGACCAAAGCACTAGTGAAGCTTCCCATGTATGTGCATAAAGAGGGTGTGTGAGAGTGGCTAGGATTGCTCTCCATGGTAGCAGCGCATGAAGCTGAATGGAGGAGAAGAGGTCTCTTCCTCAATGTGAGAGGGGGTATTTAAAGTTGAAGTCTGGTCAACCTAGCCAGCCTAGCCTGAAAAGGCTAGGCATGCTGAACCCCTGCCAGTGTGCAGCAAGGTGCATGGGAATGAGGGGGCATCCTATGATACTTTCTAGAAGTGGACCTTTTAGATTGGACCCAGTAGTGGGTCTAAGCATGTGGGCTATCCAGAATAGCATGTATGATAGTGACTTATTTAAATTGTTTATCTTATTAATGCCTAAATAGAAGTAGTACCCGAGCAGCAGGGGCAGATGGTGTGGTAAAGAGGAGAGCACAAACAGCCCCTAACGGTGCAATTGAAATTGAGAGTCCTTTTGGTGCCAATAATTGATCCAACTTTCCCAATAGTGCCATTGCTGCAAATGCCCCTGTTGTTTTTATTTTTTAGAAAGGAAAAACATTTAAAACTCATCAGATTTTAATATATACTATTCATTCATGTTATGTTATGCCTAATCTATTTACTATAATTAGGAAGATCCTACTTAGAAAATAATGAATTGTAATAGCCTAATTCAAAAGAGTAATAAATAGAAAATAAACCAACCTACAGAGGGCCAGAGAATATCGCTGAGGGAAGGAGTGGAAGAGGCTTTGGGAGGTTTCCAATCATCCCAGGTGGATGGTGAAGCAACGTCGCTTGATGCCACAATCCCATGTCCTTTCCTTCGTTCATAGCCATTGTTATGATTACTAGGTGTCCAATTATGCAAAACAAGTCCATTCCCTTTGATGAAGCTGTTGAAAGGCAAGGAAGCAAGAGAAGAAAATGAAGATGATGGTAATGATAATGATAATGGTACCATATAGTTGGTGCCACTATTACCACCACAAACAATTCCAATACCAATTCGAGATGACATTTGGTTCATATCTCAAACTCTTGAATCTTTGATTGATATCTTAATTCTCAAAGTAACGTACGAGAGGAATTTATGACAAAGTCAAGAGGTAAAGAAACGACCGTTGAGAGTTGAAACAGGAATGAGCTTTTGAAGAGGCCCAAAGGTCACTCTAATAAGAGCAACAAAACTAAAAGGGAGGTGGCCTTCTCTTTCATTTAAAAAATAGGAAAATACTATAATACTCTTGCAAGTTGCATTAAATTTTTAGGATTGAGATAGAAAATAACATAAGTCATGAATTTGTTAAATTTTACTTTTATGATCTTAACTTTCTATTTTTCTAAATTACAGCTCTCACCTACCGTTCAAAGAATACAACAAAAGACATCTTATCCACGACTAGTACTCACACCACCACTCATTTTGTGGAATGGGACCAATTTTCTCAAATCATGACTTAGATTACAAAAAATAAAAAATAAAAACAAATACTAGCAATAAAATCTTAGGTTCTCTCAGTATATTCAGATTTTTTTAAAAAAATAATATAACATAATTTTTCATCCTTATTATTCCATATATACAAAAAAAATATATATGATTATATGAGTTCGTTTTTTTACAGTTACTGCAAATAAATTATCTGCAGTAAGCCTAATATGACGTCATTTTGGGACGGAAATCATGGTGTTTTTGTAATTTAAATTTATTTTAGGGTTATAATAGTCTTTTTATTTATAATTTTTTAAAATTTCAATACCAAAACGACGTCGTTTTGGGAATAAATGCAGATAACTTATCTTCATTAATTGCAGAAATATTTTTCCCTGATTATATATACACCCATTACTTGTTGGAATATGATCCGTTTACAAACTTTTTTTACAAATTATACTACGTGCGACCGATCGTACACTGCATGATTAAAGTATGACCGATTGTACTTAGTATAGTTTATAAACAAAAAAGTTTGTAAATATAATCTGCCCCTTACTTGTTATCCTTTTTAAATTAGTGTAAATTTTAAATTCCTCTTCCCATCTCACAATTATTTGGCTTTATTACTGCGTACAATGATAGGCAAAGGGCTTTATGTTTAGGAACTATGCCTCACCTATCTTGATTAACAGTTTCATTTTGTTTAGTTTCATTGCATTAATTTCTCAAGCGAATCATTAAAAAAATGGAGGAAAATCGCACACCAGAAATTAGAGAAAACTTTGGATATCTTTTCTTTATAAACGAGAGAATATAGTGGTACTTTGGAGCACCATAAAGTACATGAAACTATTCTGGCTCGATGTTCATTAATAGTGCCACACAAAATTGTTCGTGCAATGTAACCATAACCAATAAACTCACGTTGAAGGAAACCTAATATATAGAACAAATAATTCTTAATAAGAAAATGATGACATTTCATAGCAAGAATGAAGGTCATTCCAAAAATCAAAACCACAACAATGTCCAAGGGTAAATATATTCACAAGGGTTTGTTACATAGTTGCTACAAAAATAATCTACAAAGCCACAGAAAGGGGCAGGAACACTGACTAAAACAATGTTAGGAAGTAGAAGAGACCATCAATATCCATTTTCATAACGTGCAGTAGCAATACTTGAGTCATTAACAGTGATCCGAATGAGACTCATAAAACTCACTTGGGCATGGGGACATAACTTCTTGTTCCAACAATTGTAATACCTCGTTCATTGATGGACGATCATCTGCATTTGCATCTGTGCATCTTGCTGCTAGCTCTAGAATTACTTCAAGAGTTCCTGCATCTGCATCTGTGCATCTATTATCTACCACGTCTTCCAATCTGTTTTCACTTAGTAATGTGTTCATCTGCAAATAGTTACACAAAAAGTTAAGTACATTGTGTTTGAAAAATAATTCTTATATCCTAGAGATGTTCATTCAATGAGTTAAAAGCTTACCCAACCAACAACATTTAAACCTCTCTTTACAAAGGAAGGATCTGTTGGCCTCTTTCCAGTTATTAGTTCCAGCAATAGAACTCCAAAGCTATATACATCTGCCTTCTCAGTGGCTCTCCCACTTTGTAGATACTCTGGTTGACATATAAATAATATACCATCAATCATAGAATCATCTCTTATATACGTTCATCACTAGAAAAGAGCCCCTACTTAGCCAAAAAAATGATATTTATTTATATTTAGACAAGATGATGCATATCACATTCCAAAGCAAGGCCACACCCAATTCCGGAATAAAGAGATGCTAAACTACCTAGTTATAATATAAATAAGGGTTTTATAAAGGTGAATAGCCAAAAGTAATATCCAACTACTAATTAATGTGATACGGTGACTTTACACCCAAAAGGAAGGGTAACCAGGTCACCTGCTAATTAATATCCAACTACTAAATACATACCTGGTGCCAAATAGCCAAAAGTGCCAGCAACCACTGTCGTAACATGGGCATCTTCATCAACTAAAAGCTTTGCAAGACCAAAATCAGAGATATGAGGCTCCATGTTTTCATCAAGGAGGATGTTGCTTGATTTTATGTCACGATGCACAATTTTTGGGCAGCATTCATGGTGCAAGTATGCTAAACCCCGGGCAGAACCAAGGGCTATCTTTAGACGATCAGTCCAATTCAGTAATTGTCGATCACTATTTTCTGATGAAAAAAGGATTGATGAATATTAGTGAATTGTGCAATGATGAAAATATAATAGATGCAAACCTCCCACGCCCTTCTCCTAGCTGATTAATGATACAGCAACTTCAAAACATTTATGTTACTCCTAAGACTTAATGTAAGTGCTACTCCTATCAAATTTGCTATTGTTTATGCTGCCAAGATTTCAGCATCAAGCATTTGAAAGACGTGCAATGAGATCATAAAGTTTACTGGCTTGAGAGTACACCACCTAAAGGATAGCTTATATTTCCCACCTAAATTTTGCATTCTCGTGCAAGCCTTCAAAAAAAATTCTCATTTATCAAAGATACTTAAAGAAAACAGTTATACATAGTTCAGTGCATAAAATGAAGCATACCATGCAAGAGATCATCTATGCTTCCCATGGCCAAATAATCATAGATAAGGAGCCTTGAAGAAGGGAGCCTGCAGTAACCACGCAGGTTTACTAAATTTATGTGCTTGATGCTCCCCAAAATCTCTAGTTCCCTTTCAAAAACTTGATCAGACCCTTCACGACTGCGGTCAATCCGCTTAACAGCAAATGTACCACAATCATTCATCACCATTCTATAAACAGTGCCAAATCCTCCTGATCCTACTACATCCTCTTCATCGAGAGACTCTAGCTTTTCTATGATCTCAGAAGATGTGTATGGTAGATCACCATGGAAGGTAATAAGTTTTGTGCCTGTTAAAAGAGTAGGTTATCATTTATAAAGAGAGAATATTGTTACTTTTTTTTTCTTTTGTCGCTCAATAGGAGATTGTCAAATTTGAAACACCACCCCCTTCTTACTTGCTTCTGGATCTACTTGTTTCTTGACTTCTGTGTATTTCCTAGCAACTCTTTCCTTCTTTGATAGCAAACGAATCCAGAGGAATGAAAGGATTACAACAAGTGCAAGGGCCAGAGTTGCCATTGCACCAATTATTACCCCCTTCATGTAATGTGAAGATCTTTTGGTAGGGACTGCATATATTTAAATGTTCAGTTATACAAATGTGAACCATGATTGTTCAATATGTAAATCAGTTAAAAATCAAGTAAGATAGTATTTGGAAATCAAATCCACAGATCTGACTTGCCTGCAGCTTCATCACTTTCAGCATGCGGTAGCACCACAGGGAAACCAAGTGATGTCCGACATGGCTTTTGGACTTGCCGCCCGCAAAGATCTAAATTGCCAATAAACCTATTCATATGCAACGAATTTGTAATATAAGTACAAAAAAGACAAAGAAACCAACTTGCCCCTTATAGTGCATGGAACAAGTACATTAACATGATAACAGGAATTAGTGTAGTGCTGATGAAAAGTGAGTTATCATTGTCCCTAATTCAATCAGAGCAAATGCTTTCTGTCTGCAATCACAAGAACTAACTCTAAGAGTCAAGAAACTTGAAAACCATAAAATGTAGTATTTTCAATATCCTTACAGGTATGAATTATAAAATTTAGCTTATTCAGAAATCAAATATGAGAAACCAAATAGGAGAAACCAACTTGAATATTTGCTCCACAAATTCGAGCATTCAAATAATTTACAATAAAACATGCGCTGTTATTTGACTCTAATGGATAAAAAGCACAGCTACTATAAATTTAGCCTGTCTATTATAGAGCATGCACTGTTAAAATAATTATTATTACAAAATCTCTTAAAGGCTACAATGTATCAGCTAAACTACAAGGCTTGATAAAGCAAGAGTACATACGAGTTCTTCTCAAAGGTGCTTAATACTCCAATGTCGGGGATTTCACCAGAGAAGAAATTGGTAGACAAGTTCCTAAGACAAGGAGGATCAGCATAAACTGAAAGTTAAAGTTATCAATATCATTATCTCACAGAGCTGAGGCTAGATTTACTTACAGAACTTGCAAATGCGAGAGACGGCCAATGGAGGAAGGTATAGCACCTTTTAAAGAGTTGCTTGATAAATCCCTATATATAAACTTAGTATTAAAATCCTAATTGAAAATTGACCACGCAGTTGAAAAACAAATGCTATTTCAGTTTAACTGAAATCTGAGCACAGATAGGTCCATAACCATAAAAAAGCTAGAAACCAGTTCAAAGCATTAAAATGGGAATAGTGAAAAAACAAGAGAGAGGGACTTACAGTATATTTAAAAATGAAAGGTTTCCAATATCCGCTGGTATGCCTCCTTGGAAATAATTAGCCCTCAGGTACCTTTCAACAGGATCAGATGAAATGTGCAAGCCATTCAGAATCATATAAAGGGAATGAACTATTTAGGAATAGACATGGCAAATTTCTAGTAAAGGAGTGAACTATTTCACTTACAGTGCTCTTAGCTCAGAACAATTGGTAATTTCATTAGGAATGATTCCATGCAAGCCATTCTGATGAAGTGCCCTGATTCAATGCAAGCCATTGAATAGAATAAGAATGACAAAAGTCAGAGATATGAGTTTACCAATGCTGGGAGGAATATGTTATACTCACAGTCTCTGTAATCTACTGAGTTTACCAATGCTAGGAGATATAATTCCTCCAAGTTGCATGTATGGCAGATTTCTGAAGAACACAAGACAAATACAGGTGTCATACTCAGCTGAAAAAGTGAGAAAAGGTAATAGAATGAAGAGCATGTGCTGTTTGCATACATTGAGCGAACTTTTTGTTCACCAGGATGACAAGAGATCCCAACCCATGCACAAGGAGACTCATCATACTCTTGCCAGTTGCTCAGAACATTCTTAGTGTCATTCAAAGAGCTTTTGATTTCCAACAACGTCAGACCTAACATATGAGTAAAAATGCCTTCAAGTTTAAAGCTTTAAATAAACTTCCATTTTATTATGGAGAAGCATTTAAGCAAGATTTGAAGAAAAAAAAAATCCCAAAATGGGGAGTGAAAGGTGAAACTTGAAAGCTACCCTAAAAGCAATTATTCTGCCCAGATAAAAAAACACAAAAACAAAACAGATGAAAAAAAAAAAAAAAAAAAAACTCATTATAATATATGAGAGGATCGATTTGAAACAGAGAAAGAAAAAGGGGTTCATAGTTCTTACCATCCTGAGTGAGAGCAAGAGAAGAAGGGCAGAAAACTGTAGTCAAAATCCCCAAGAAAACCCACAACAACACTACAGTACCCATTTCCATTTTCCAGTCTCCAAAATGGGTGCTGAATAAAGTTTTGAACTTTGAAGTTCTATGGGTGGAAATGAAACCAGTCAATGGGTGCACACACTGAGAGGGGAGTGAGTGTTTAAGTGATGATTACAGTGGCAGTGGGTAAAGTGGGGTTTGGGAGTGTGATGAAAGTGTAGACCCAAAAGGGTTACCATGATTTTAACTTTGAAGTTTGAACTAGAAAATAATAATAATAATTTGAAGCATGAATAAAAAGAAAAAGAGTGCTTTCATTTTACTCCAATATTCCATGAAAAGTTGAAAAAAGACAAATATTTTGAAAGTTGGTATGAAAAGTGATGTAGTGTGAAGTAGCCGTTGTTCAGAGAGCAATTCAAAAAAGGAACCTTTTTTGCCACTCTCTCGTCTACGCGTAGAAGAATACTCGCCTGCAATTCTTCTCATAATGTAATACGTAAGAAGAACCAATGAGAAGATATTTTGAATGCCACGTGACCAATGGAGAAGGAGAGTAGCAGATTTGGTCACACTAGCGCGTAGTAAATAACATCGTGCATGTCTGATATACGCCAGACACATATTTAGAGGAACCATATGAGGGATATTTAATAATATAAAGCAGTACTGCAGCATTAGTACATTGATTGATTCATGGCGGGACTAATGGTTTTTCTATTTTCGTTTTTCTACCCGCTTCTTTTTTTTCTTTAAACTAAAAAAAAAATTTGAAACAAATATCAAATTGGTACGTGCAACTAAGAGTGTTAACGGGCCGAGTCGAGTTTTTCTCTTAAAAGGTTAAGCATGTGTTTTATATGTGTCAGCCTGACCATGCATGTTACCTGTTATAAATATAATATTGGTTTGTGACATGGCTTGTTTACAAAAAATAAAAGCCTGGTTTAGCTTGTTAGTCTGTTTTAAAAAATAAGACAATAAAAATTTATCCAAACAGAATATATAATTAACAACACTAACAATACTATAAATATTCATAAATTCAAGGTATATCCAAACAACATAATATAGAACAAAATCATTCAAAAATTCTGTTTAACCAGTGAAATAGAATGAAATAAATTAAAAAAAAAAAAAAAAACTATTACAAGTAGTATAAAAAATATAAAATAAAAATAAAAAAATATACTAGACCGGCCATACATTCCAAGCAAAAATATCAAATTCGCTTTTCTACCCGCTTCTTTTGAATTGGTACATTCGAAGCAAAAATATCAAATTGTGGATTATACATGCAGTGGGAGAATAATAATTACAAGAATAAATTACTTCAATCTCCGCTTCATTCGTTACAGTTACACAATTTTTTTATATTTTAAAATTGAAAAAAATAATTTTGTGTAACATCCTGGGCGCTGGCGAGGGCGGAGAGTGATCGCCGGTGCGAAAGGGCATGATGCGAAAGGGCACAAACAAGAAGCGGCTCTTGACAGGCTTCTAGGGACGGGGTACATGAATAAATCGAATCAACACCCGAAAGAGAGGGATCTCAGAGACTGTGCTGGTATGAGACGGTACAGTTGGAAATAACTTATAAGAATTAATTGGTACTACATATACTAACAAGATGCATCTTCTTTTCGGTAGCCCGAAACGGAAGAACTTCATAGTTAAACGTGCTTGACTTGGAGCAATTCTGGGATGGGTGACCTCCTAGGAAGTTTTCCCAGGAAGTGTGCGAATGAGGAAAAAACACACTGAAAAGTCTCGTGTTAGTATGTGGGGATAGTCGTTGATTCTTAAAGCAGCCGGTCGTTACAAGTGGTATCAGAGCAAGGCCTCTTTTCCAATACGGTGTGGTTCGAGAAAGAACCAAGCGGAAGCTGGTGGGCATGTAACATCTCGGGCGCTGACGAGGGCAGGGAGTGATCGCCGGTGCGAAAGGCCACAAACAAGGAGCGGCTCCTGGCAGGCTTCTAGGGACGGGGGTACATGGATGAATCGAATCAACAACCGTAAGAGAGGGATTCCAGAGACTGTACTGGTATGGGACGGTACAGTTGGGAATAGCTTATAAGAATTAATTGGTACTACTTATACTAACAAGATGCATCTTTTTTTCGGTAGCCCGGAACGAAAGAACTCCATAATTAAGCGTGCTTGACTTGGAGCAATTCTGGGATAGTGACCTCCTGAAAAGTTTTCTCGGGAAGTGTGCGAGTGAGGAAAAAACACACTGAAAAGTCTTGTATTAGTATGTGAAGATAGTCGTTGTTTCTTGAAGCAGCCGGGCGTTACATTTTGATTTTAAACGTCTCAAAATTTTTGTCATTTTAAATAGATTTATTGTGTTTGGGTGATTTTTCACGTTCTCTCTGAGAAAATATTTTGGGAGCTCTTATTTTTAGTTTTTCTTTTTCTTATAATCAAAAGTTTAGTTAAACATAATTTTACGAAAATTCTTATTATAAAAAAGCTTTTTTTTATAAAATTAAAATTAAAATTAAAAGCTCCTAGGAAAAGTTTTTTTGAGATATATGTCAATCTTTTAAAACTTTCATATTTTTTTCAATTATACCCTTATTCTATACTTTTATTTATAAATGTTATCATTTTTCCCGGGGAGGTTATATTTATTCTTTTTTTCTTATTATCAAATCTTAATTATTAATTTTCGTTAATTTATTAGATCACACTTATTAATTAATTATTAATTTTCAATAAATTATAACTGTTAAATTGATGAAAATCAATAATTAAGATTTAATAGTTATAGATATTAAGAAAAAAAGTAGTAAGTATAACATTTTCCTGTTTACCCTAAAAATAAATCATTTTATCTCCCTTCTTTCAAAACCCTAAAAACAACTTTACGTAATATTAAAAAAAAAACAACTTTACACGATCATCAAACAGTTTTTAACTTTTATTTTTTTTAAGCTCTTTTTTTTTAATTTTTGCTTAAGAAAATAAACCAAATAGCCTATAAGTACGTATCAAAACACTATAATTTTACTTAAAATAATATAAATTTATATCTTTTAAAATCACCAACACTTTTCCTTGAAAATTTACCTAACATTTTTTATGTTTTATAAATAGGTCATATTTCAATTTCGAATAGTACGTTTCACGAGATCGTGTAAATCTATGGTTATTTATTATTTTTTACTTAAAATTGAAAAAAGTAGGCTTATGTTTGGATGAGTTTTTTTTCTTCAAAAATTATTTTTTTTAAAAAAAAAACACTTTTCATTATAAATTTGTTTGAATTTCTGATTTAAAAAAATGCAGAAGTAACAAAAAAAAGTTAAAAACGTACACTTTTTTTTAAGTTTAAAATTATAACTTCTAAAAAACAAAAGTTAAAAGTCAATTTTTTTTTTAATTTAACTTTTATAAAAAAAAACACTTTTAAAATAAGCAAAACATAAAAAATGTTTTTTTTTTTTTAAACGGACTCTTACTAACTTCAAGTTTTGGTTTACTATACAAAGTTTCTTCTACTTTTATTTTTTACTTTTGTAATTTTGGAAGGGCCACGCCCCAACAAAACAAAAGAAAATTACAACTCAATAACTATCAAACTAGACGTACCTCTAGCATCAGTATCTAAAAGATCCTTAAAAATCTTCTATCTTTTAGCTCATGGTTACATGTTGCTAGCTCATGTAGTGGCTTATGACAAAATGAGTAAGGAGAGCGATATGATTGTTCGTAAAATTAGGATGACACGTATCAAAATTCTAAACTGAAAGATTGGAGTTTGACGACTAAAATAAAATATCAAGCTTTTATCGCGTGCCAAAATAAAACAACAGTTTGTTTTTCTCATGTTGCACGAAAAAATAAATTCTTTCTACACACGTCATAAAAAGACGTGTCATTTATTTTTTTCATTTTTTTAGGGTAAAGTGTGTGTCATTTTAAAGGATATAAAGTTGTGTTATTTTAAGAGAAAGAAAGAGATAGATAAAGAAAGAGAAAGAGTTGACAAAAAAAATAAAAGTGTGGATCCCACCTCTTTGTGAGAGTGTGATGATATAAGTTGTGTCATTTAAAAGGATAAACAAATTTTTCTTTTTTTTAATAGATGAGTCTCATACATAATATATCTATGATATGAGATTAGAATCTCCTCCAACATATAAGATTAATTTTTTCCAATAAAATAACAATAAAAGACATTAAAGGCACGTGGAATCCTTATACCAAATCTAGTTATCTCCTGCATGCAAACACAATCACCTCCATCTGATGCAAATTACATACCGAATCACGCGTGCTACCTAAAAATTCTCAAATTCCTGACCGCTTTGAAAGAATCAGCCATAGGATAGGACATTAGTAATAACAAAAAAAAAATGGTCATATCAAAACATAATAATCCATAAAATTAGACTCTATTTGTACGAAGTTAAAAAAAACCTTAAAAATGGAGAATGTGAACACTAACTCTCCTTCTGTGCTCGAGCTAGAACATGACCAAATACCTTCACCACCATCTCCTTCTGCTTCTTCAACAACAGAAACAGGAGGATGGAGATCCGTCAGATATATCATCGGTAACTTTTACAATTTAACAGTACTCAATTTTCTAACTAACGAACATCATTAATTTCCACGAGTTTAAATGCACATCGTTGATTTCTTTTAAGGTAACGAGTCGTTCGAGAAATTGGCATCCATGAGTTTGATATCAAATCTAACAGTGTACCTGCTAACGGAATACAACCTGAGTGGCATATTCGTGGTTAATGTGGTACAACTTTGGAATGGATCCTCCAACATTGCATCAATAATTGGTGCTTTTATCTCTGATACTTATCTGGGCAGATTCCGCACCCTCTTCTATGGCTCTATTGCATCGCTTCTGGTAAGAAAATTAACATCTAAGTGCTAATTTGCATGTTCCTGTCTTGCTTGCAATGCACTTATGATTTTACTGTCATTTTGTCCATCCTATATATTTCCACTTTCCAGCAATATAACCTAAGAATGACCAAATGTACCTATCAATATGTATTGAAACTGATGGAGTATTTATACAGGTGTAGATACACTTTGAGTGCTGACTCATTAACTAAAAATTTGAAGTTGTGACTGATCATAGCTAACTTGATAGAAACTGTAACTAATATCAAAACTTATCAACAGGTCTTTTAATTTATATTGGCTGGTTTGAAAAATCAACTTCCATTAGACCTCGACTAACGAAAGTAGGAGCGAGAGCAATAAGCAATCTTTCCCTTGCATATTTGCAAAGTTGGTGTTTTCTGTATTAAGAAACAAATACAATTTTACTACTGCTCCAGACTTGCCCTCTTAAATTGGCTTGGGTATGGTTAATAATATATATTAGGACTATGATTGAGCATTGCATCAAGGTTTCAAAACTTATCAACGGGTTTCACCAGCTTGGATTGCATTTATTTGACAGGGTATATTGACCATTACCCTAACAGCAGGTATACATCAATTGAGACCTCTTAACTGCAAGGACCGACCCTATTGTGAAAAGCCAAAAGGATGGCAACTAGGGGTCCTCTTTGGAGGTCTTGGACTGTTATCCATAGGCGCTGGGGGCATTAGACCCTGCAACATTGCTTTTGGTGCTGATCAGTTTGACACCAATACAGAGAAGGGTAGGGGACAATTGGAGAGCTTCTTCAATTGGTGGTACTTCACTTTTACAATTGCACTTGTTGTAGCACTCACTGGTGTTGTCTATGTTCAAACAAATGTAAGCTGGACCTTGGGGTTTGCCATTCCAACTCTTTGTCTTGCTTTCTCAATAAGCATCTTCCTGCTTGGCCGCAATACTTACATTTGCAAGAAACCTAGAGGTAGCATCTTCTCAGACATGGCCAAGGTGATTGTAGCAGCTTATAGAAAGCGCAACCTACAAGCTTCTGGGAGAACCTTTTATAATCCTGCTCCTACATTTGGGGAATCATATCTTCTTGTTCAGACAGATAGGTTCAAATTCTTTGATAAGGCTGCTATAATAGTTGATCCAAGTGAATTGAATGACCAAGGAATGCCAAGGAATGCTTGGAGACTTTGTAGTTTGCAACAAGTGGAACACCTCAAATGCTTGCTAGGAATTCTGCCAGTATGGGTAACAGGAATTTGTGGTTTCATTGTTATGGATCAGCAGAACACTTTTGGGGTCCTTCAAGTTATACAATCCAAAAGGTCCATTGGACCCCATTTCAAGATTCCACCTGGGTGGATGAACCTGATATCAATGATAGCACTTTCATTATGGATATACATTTATGAGTGCATCTACATTCCTCTAGCAAGGAAAACCAGAAAAAGGACTACAAGATTGACCATAAGGCAAAGAATCAGAATTGGGATCTTGTTATCCATCCTATGCATGTTGGTAGCAGCAGTTGTTGAGAAGAAGCGGCGTGACTTAGCTTTAAGATTTGACTCATTTATTTCACCCATGAGCTTTGTGTTGCTCTTGCCACAGTTTGCACTATCAGGTCTAAATGAAGCCTTTGCTGCTGTTTCTATAATGGAATTCTTTACCTTGCAAATGCCAGAGAGCATGAGGACTGTTGCTGGGGCAGTCTTCTTTCTAAGCTTGTCCATTGCAAACTACACAGGTTCCTTGATTGTGAATATTGTCCATAAAGCAACATCGCAAAGAGGAAAAAAACCATGGCTAGGGGGTCATGATTTAAATCAGAACAGGCTTGACTACTACTATTATATCATTGCTGCCTTGGGAGCTTTGAATTTTTTCTACTTCAATTTCTTTGCTAGCAGTTATTTGATGAGCAGCAAAGGTACTACTGGGACAACAGAGGTGCAGCCAGGGATGGGAGAATCATCTGAACCATATGATGAGGAGAAGGTATTGGACATAACAGGCACTGGAGAAAGGCCACCTGTTAGAGTTTAAATTCCAAAAACTCAAGTTCTATGGTACCATGTATTTACTTATTGTTAGATTTTTTCTTTATGCAGTTCAGTTTTGGTGTCAGTGTATAGTGTTTACAAATAGTGTAGAGATAAAATTTAATTAAATTTTGCTTCCATTAATTATTATAATTTGGCCACATTTTATAATTTGTTTCTTTCACAAATTTAAATTCTTCATATTTTAGTTTGCGTTTGGTGAAAATTATAATCATCATCAAGCTTAAAAAATGGAACTTTTATTTTTAATTACAAAAAAATAAGTATAATGGAAGAAATGTGGGGCCAGACTTTTATGCATTTGCTTTCAAAAAATCTTATCCACATTAGATAGTTTCAGAAAAGTGGATTCATTTTTTAGGAAATTATACCATCACTGTAAGAAAGTGTTTGGTTGAAGGTTTATTTTAGGATTGATGGAAAAGTATAAGTGGATATTAGAAAATATCACGTTTGGTTCAGGTTTTTTCAAAAAAATACCAGGCAAATAGGATAGATGGGAAAATGACTTTTGTGTTGATTTTTGGATGAAATTCACTGTTACAGAATATCACTTGAGATGTGGTATTTTGAGATAACTGGGGAAGTGAAAAAACAGGTGCAAAGTTTCTCCCGAACATAGATTTTGTATATTTAAATAAATTTTTCTGGTAATATTTGGGTCAACCAAACAACTTTTTTTACATTTTCCTACCAAACTCACTTTCCAACCATTTTTCTATCAATTACATTTATCTAGTAAAAAAAATTTCTCTGGAACCAAACACTACTAAGAGAAAACTTTACATAGATACGATAAGGATTAAGGTGGGGTTTTTTTTTTTTGTACACAAGGAGGGCACGGAGCACAGCAAAACAGGAAGAGAGATAAAAAAAAAAAAAAAAAAAAAAAAAACCTTAATTAGGAGCTTTTTGAACACTTAACCGGTCTAAGACTAAATCATGAGTAGCAAAACTAGACTATATAATTCTTAAGGTGTTTCTTGCATAAAAACTGTATAATTCTTAAATCCGAAAAAATGGCAGTAATGAGTATATGGAATAAAATTCTTCTTATCTTAAACCAGTATAAAATAATTTCAATTCATATAAAATAACAACTTCCTTATTACTTGAACTATTAGTTGTTGGCATTTTGAAAAAAAATTAAATCTAATTTCGTATTGACCCGTTATCATATTATCTTTATTCTTTTGTTCAAGTCTGTGTAAATTGTTCCTCATTTATTCCCTCTCACAAAATCTTCTTGTTTCGTGAGAGTGAATCCTCTCACGTTAAAAATTCACATAATCTGATCATTTGAAATTTTTGTATTTGTCTACTTCTTTACATGTATTAAGACAGACACAAAAATTTTAATATGTAAAATTTTAGTATGAAAGGATACATCTCCCTCCGGGAACATTGACCTATCTGCCACATTTTCTAATAAAATGTACATATATGCCACACAGTTGAAAATTTTTACTAAAATGCCACACGGCCAAAGTCGTTGTATAATGTAGACATTATTGTTGGTTACGTGCAGTGGCGGACCTAGAAAAAAAAATTATGTCCGCACATTTAGTGACGGGGGTTCGGGGGGCAGCGCCCCAGGATTTTTTTTTTGTAAAGAAAGTTTAAATCAACGCTTGAACCCGCTCATAATCTAGTTGCTTCCGTAACAAGTTGCAGACAATAGTTTGACCAATTATTTTTCCCCCTAAATCTTACCAATCTTCCCAAACAAATATGAGAATATACTCCAGTACATCCATACATTATCATTCTATTTTATAGTGGTAAATAAAAAAGTCAACACTACCTATACAGAATGCAGGCAAAATCACAGTGAAGGTCTCGTCTCTAGATATTAACTATTTTGAGAATGTTAGACCTGCAATCAATCTTGTTTTATAAAAATGAAAAAGGAAACAAATGATGAAGAGAGCATGAGAATGAGTACGTGACAAGGGAGGAAGAATAAGTTCTCTCTCTAATCAATTTGTGTTGCTACGTTGTTTTAATCATCTCCGTACGTTGCTACGTTTCTAACTAATATAAGAATAAATATCATTTTTTGTTTCTAACAAAAAATTCGGTCCCCACTTTAGTCCATTATAAAAAATATTAGTCACTTGGTCCCTATGAAATTCAAAGTGGATCCATTTTGGTCTTTTTGAGGGACTAATGTAGGTCTTTTTTGAATTTATGAGAGACCATGATTTTAACTAAATTGATCCACTTTAAATTTTTTACGGAACTCGAGATTAATTTTTTTTATAATGGACTAAAATGGGGATTAAATTTTTTTGTTAGAGACTTAAAATGACATTTACTCATAATATATATATTCAATCAAAAAACAAATAAAAACCTGCAACCAAAAAAAAAAAAAAAAAAATTTTTTCATGTCCGCAAGTGGGTTAGCCACTAGTCACGTGGCATGACAATTGAGGCTAGAATACTCGCCTTATTGACCAGCGACTAAAGCAATCAACGTTGCAGTCTTTTTCTGCATGCTTTTCTGAGAACTAAAGTAGCTGAATAATCTAAAGATTATAGTGCAACGTGTTAGACCATTCCATAGTCATTGTATTGTGCAGTATGTACTATTCTAACCCGGTACACTATAGTTTTTACATTGTCGAGCTACTTTACTTCAGTATAAATCCTTTAAAATTTTAAATATCGAATTAAAAGTTTATGTATTATGTTAGAAAAATTATAAATCTAAAAACTAAACAAATGATAATTGATCTATATAAGGATAAATATGAGATTAACTAATTATTTAAACAAATTTTAATTAATTCAATTTAAATTACCAAATTCAACGACTCATCACGATCCAATGAACACGGTCCAAATGCTAACTTCCAAGTTCCAAGTACTGCTTTGGCTAATTTGTATTAAACTTTTTTTTTTATTTTGTATTGAAATTTAGACAACTGTTATTCTTGTCTTTTAAAAATATATTAGATATTTATTTAGACAACTGTTATCGTACTATTTTTCACATATATATTAAGCCGTAATTAATTATATTATTTTGACATTAATTATTTTAAATTTTAAAGAAGTTATTTATTATATATTTTAAAAAATTAAATAAATATCTAATATATTTTTAAAATACAAGAATAACAGTTATCTCAAGTTCAATACAAATTAATAAAAAAGTTCAATACAAATTGGCCAAAGCAGTACTGGGAAGTTAGCGTTTGATTTGGACCGTGTTCATTGGATCGTGATGAGCCGTTGAATTCGGCAATTTAAATTGAATTAATTAAATTTTCTTTAAATAATTAGCTAATTTCATATTAATCCTTATATAGATCAATTATCATTTGTTTAGTTTTTAAATTTATAATTTTTCTAACATGATACACAAACTTTTAATTCAATAACGTTTTAAAATTTTAAAGGCTGAACATAGAGACTATAGGGCAATGTGTCCGAAAAGTACACGCTTCACATCAACTATGAATTGATCTAACACGTCGCACTGTAATCTCTACACTGTTCACTTATTTTTGTTCTGTGATGTATCAAAAAATGCAGAAAAAGACTGCAACATTGACCGCTTTAGTCAATGATCAATGAGTCGAGTATTACGGCCTCAATTGATGTGCCACATGCTAAATAATACTTTTGACAGCATACAATTACTTTGACATCATGCCACTTTGAAAAAAAAATTATGTCGCATAACATATAGGAAGGGTAGTAAAATAGGCCCGGCTTAATAGGTCGACTCGCTCTGTTCGTTAAATGGGGCGGGACGAGCTAAGTTTTATATCATACTTTGACACTGAGCGGGTTGGTTCATTTTTTGATGAGTTAATTGTTGGGTATATTAATAATATAATCCAATTGTATGTTCACATATAAGCCCAATAGGTGAAAGCATGTTTATTTGGGTCCATATGAGCGGGAGCTCAATAGCTTGCATTATATCTAGGGTTTCCTAAGCTGGAGGTAACATTGTTGAGCATTCCAAACTTGATGTCTCTTGGTGTAATACTTCAAGCATCTCTAAACATTTCTCTCTCAACCTCGTAACCTCCAACAATCTTGAAGTATTAACTTCGTGTGTCAGATTTGAGCGAGTAAGGTGTCTATTCGAAGATCTCATCGAGTGGAACTCATATTTTAAATCACTTTCGCGATTCGGCGGAAGGATTTTTCGGGATCTGAGTTTGAAGAAACTGGAGCCGCAACTTATCGGTCCATATCTCAAAAATTTCGGCCATTTCCAGAAACTGAAACCTAATGGGCTTTAGATACGATCGTTTTGAGTGGTCACTCGCTTTAAACGGAGATCGGACGAAAGAGATATGATCGTTTGAAGTTTTAGTACACTTTTATGCGAAAAAGAATATTCCAAGGGAATATTCTGTTAGCTGGGGAATATTATGCAGGAGACATTTTAAAAATCAGAAAATGTTCCGGTGAGTTTCTGGCAAGAGGGATAGTCTATCTTAAGGTTTTTGAGCACTCTGGATATGTTTTTGGGGTCTGTTTTGTCAAATTCCAAGTCTACAGAGCAGTTTGACGAAAGTTGGAGCCTTTGCTTTAATTTGCGAAGTCTGAGAGATCTATAAGGTGCACTCTTTTTAACTCTTAGCTCTGATTAAAATGCCTAAATATAGTTCCTATGATATTATGAAATAAAATCATTTGATGTTATTGAATTTTATGGTTGGAAATTACATGTTCAATTTGGCATAGAAGAACATGAAATATTACATAATGTATTAAATGATTTTGCATTTATCATTGGAAATTGTGGATTAATATCAATGGAACAAAGATGGATATTTTTGTAGGGATTACTTGCTAAATTCTCTAAATATTCATCTAGCTATGACTTGTAGTGAATATAAGACGATGAAAAAAGATATGAAATCACTTGAATGCTTAGTTCTAAAACAAGAGGGGCTCTCCAATACTCTCACAGCTGAGAAGTTCTTTGACTTCAAATTTAATACGAATTCAGTTAATTAAACTTGAGAACATAAGGAACATGCTAAAAGATGATAAATCTGATATATATGATAATCTTTTTGTCGATCTTGCATTGAGTAAACTACCTGCTGAATGGAAATCTTTCAAGACTGAAAGAACAAAGTGAACTAGATATATTAAAGAGGTTTATTTATATTTGGGATCAAAACTATTCTAGAAAGAGTTTGGAACAAATAGGACAATAAAAGTTAATTGCCTATTTAGTTTCACATTCCAATAAACCTCAGAAGAAGTCCAAGTCACCAAAAAATGAATCATCTTCATAGTTAGAGGCCAAAAAGACTATCTTCAAAAGAAGAAGAAGGACAAGTGCCATAACTGTGGAAAGTGGGATCACTGGGCAGTAGAGTGTAAGCTACCAAATAAGTTAAAGAATAACACACCACAAAATAAGGCTAATATGTGTTAACTAATGAACCTGAGCCTTAAGCTTTCATTGGAATGATGAAGAATGCAAAGGCCAATGTCTCTTCTGAGTGGTGGTTGGAGAGCGGTGCTACCTGTCATACTACAAATTATAGGAATTTACTCACTAAAGTCATAGGAACGGGAGACATAATGGAAAATTGCAGTGGTGATGAGACAGATGTGACTCATGTTGGAACTGTAAATTTGGTGTTTCCTTTAAGTAAATTACTAACTCTAAAACAAGTTAGAGTAATACTTTTACTTAAAAGAAAATTGATGTCTTTGCTTGATAATTCTTGTATGCCTTTCTCAACAATGAATGATAGAGTAACTTTATTTGTTAACTCTTGTTATTTTGGTTGTGCATTCATGATAAATGGTATGTATAGATTGAGTTTAGATACTGTGAGCATAAATCATGTGAGTTCAACTTTGATTGATCCAAAGTTGTTACATAATAGACTTGGACATGTGAACTACAGGAAAATGCAACATCTAGCTAAAACTCTTGATACTCCATTAAATGCTTCTATTCGATTTGACAAATGTGAAGTATGTGCACAAACTAAGATCACAAGAAAACCTGTTAAGTCAGTTTCTAAAAGCACACAACTTCTTGATTTGATACATTATGACCTTTGTCACTTTAGGAATTATATTACTAGAGGTGGTCAGAAGTACTTAATAACATTCATAGACAATCTTTTTTAGATATTGTCATGTCTATCTGTGTTAAAGGTTCTAGATTTTTTAGTCAAGAGTAGAAAATCAACTCAACTTGAAAATTAAGAGGTTTAGGAGTGATAGAGGAGGAGAGTACACAATGACAGGGTTCAAGGAATTTTGCGCTTCGGAGGGCATAATACTTGAAACTACTGTTCCTTACTCACCCCAATCAAATGGTGTTGATGAGCGCAAGAATATGACATTAACTGAAATGTTTAACTCTATGTTACTTACAGCTGGCATGCCTTCCTCCTATTGTGGAGAAGTAGTTCTAACTGCCAATCACATCCTGAACAGGCTGCCGCACTCTAAGTTGTCTATGACTCCTTATGAGATATGGCATAAGCGCTCTTGTGGATATGATACTCTTAAGACTTGGGGATGTATTGCTTATGTAAGAATACAAGATCCTAAGAGACATAAGGTGGGACCTAGAACCATTACTTGTGTATATCTAGGAAGTGCAGGAGACAGTGCTGCAAATAGATTTTTGGATATATTTACAACTACGGTGATAGAATCCATAGATGCATAATTCTTTGAGAATAAGTTTATCAAAGATCATGACTTGAGTCTTTCTGGATCTACAGATATGATTTTAGAATCTCCTATAGAATCTGAAGCAAGCCCTTCTGACACTTACTCCACATAACTGGTTGTTAAATTAGTTCCAGTTAGAGTATCTACAAGAGAGAGAGTTCCTAAAGACTTTGGCGAGGACTTTGTCACTTAACATCTAGAGGATGATCCATTCTTCTATCAGGAAGCAATGAGATCTAGGGAATCTCTACTGTGGGCGGAAGCCATAGATGATGAAATGAGTTCTCTGCTGCATAATCATACTTGACATCTAGTCAATTTGCCGAAAGGGGCTAAGGCTATAGGTTGTAAGTTGGTAGTGAAGAAGAAATTGAATAGTGATGGATCGATAGCCAGATACAAAGCACATTTTGTAGTTAAAGGCTATAGACAACAAAGTAAAGTAGACTATTTTGGTGTCGACTCACCTGTGTGTTATCTATCAACTATAAGAATTCTTCTTGCTTTGACATCTATTGAACACTATGTAGTGCATGAAATGGATGTAAAGACAACTAGTGGATGACATGTTAATTCTTGGTTTTTGATCATTCTGTAGTGTGTGACATGAAAGCTAATTTAGCTAAAGAATTTGACATGAAAGATCTTAGTATTGCAAATACCATTCTTGGTATGAAAGTAAGCTTTGATAGGCAAGTTATCTCTTTTAGCCAGACTCATTATATTGAGCAGCTACTTTCTACATGGGGATACAGTGAGTGCAAACTGAGTGAGACACCATGTGATTATAATAATAGACTGAGTCCTCATGAAGGGACCAGTGTGGATTAAATAAAGTATTCAAAACTGATTGATAGTCTCATATATGCTGCAAGTTGCACTAGACCTGACATAGCCTTTACAGTTGGCATGCTGAGTCATTTCACTAGTAATCCTAGTAAAGAGCATTAGGATGCCCTCGATAGGCTGATGTGATATCTTAAAGGTACTAAAGATTATGCTCTACACTACTCTGGTTATCCTTCAATTGTGGATTAATATTCTGATACGTCATGGTGTTCAGAAATCAGAAATAGTAAGTTCACCAGTGGATATGTATTCACTTTGGGTGGAGCTACTATTGCTTGGAAATCCAAAATTTAGACTTGTATTGCATTGTCGTCTATGGAATCAGAACTTTTTGTTTTAGCTTTAGCCGGCGAAGAGGCAAAGTGGATAAAGAATCTGATTATGGATATTCCTTTGACTCGGCTAAAGATTAATTCTTTAAGCCTATTTTGTGATAATCAAGCAGCTGTCCAATTTGTTAAAAATGCTCTCTTTAATTCAAAGAGAAGACATATAAGATTGAGACATGAGTTGTTGAATTATTTGAGAAAACAAGGAGTTATCACCATGATCGATGTCAGATCGAAGGATAACTTGGCTAATGCTCTCACAAAAGATATGCCTAAAGATCGATTATTCAAAACAGTGAGG
The DNA here is from genome assembly GCF_033153095.1 of Gastrolobium bilobum. Taxonomy (NCBI): domain Eukaryota; kingdom Viridiplantae; phylum Streptophyta; class Magnoliopsida; order Fabales; family Fabaceae; genus Gastrolobium; species Gastrolobium bilobum. The sequence continues at coordinate 329,828 of NW_026897558.1, forward strand.
GAAATGAGGTTAAAGACTATATAGACAGGTCTTAATTACCATTTACTTACCTTTTAATTGTGTGTTTTGAATTATCGAATCTTTCTTTTGTTGGCCAAAATGATAAGCATTGTTTATATGTTTCATCGATGTTCATAGTTGCTGATTAATTTGAAAATGGTAAGTTGTCTCATTCCAAACTTGATGAAGATAACTTAAACCTGATTCAAAGGTTCTACCTGGGAAACTTGTGTCATTCCAATCTTGATGATACAATCCAACCTGGTTAGACCATCCTTTTGGTTAAATGATCTCATTCCAAACTTGATGCTAGATTATTTGACTTTGAGGAATAAGTAATTGTGACATTCCAAATTGAAACATTGAAATAGTTGTTTGCATAAGAAGCCTAGGGGTCATGTTCTTAATTGAAACTTGACATCACATGACTAGGTTATTGTAAGTAGCTTGACTATTGGTTTTGTTCATTGAAACTAGACAATAGTTATTCTCTTACAAATAAACTTAAGTTGATGGCTCTTTGCAAAACAAACTGTTTAGGCCTTGTTCATAATTTATGAAACTGGCTTGATGCTTATGAACATAATATTGCGATGCTTTATGACATTAATATATGTTCTTCTTTGCCTTATGATATGATGTTAAGTCCTTTTAGTAAAACTAGACATCTTTGGTATATTATTCAACTGATTGAATTCATAATAATATGAAATTCATACTTGATATTCTACAGAGGATGGCAGAGATGGAGGAGAGCTTAATGAGAGGGATCTTGACTAAGATCACCTCCTTGATGAATGAATATATCATTTAGAGTATGTGGAGATTTGACAGTTCACCTGCTATTGCCCATTTTGATGGAATCCATTTATTTGAGACTTACATTTTGCTATCTTTAATTTATGAACATTGTTGATTGTGAACTGATTTTGAGACTTATTTTGGATGTTGGGATTTGGATGAGTTTATATTGAATCTAAAACTCTGAATATTTACTTTGGTATGTTGGTCTCAGAACAGATTCATGATAATGATGATTTATTTATTTAGATTGAAAATGACTATTGAGTTTAATGTTTTACAGTTAAAACTCTTTGATTGATCCGAGTTAGTTGTCTTGGACTGGATATGAATGATTCATATTTGTTTGAACATTACATTGATCACTCTATTGGATTGTGCTATATGGTGAACATAAGAGGAGATTGTTGGGTATATTAATAATATAATCCAATTGTATGTTCACATATAAACTCAATAGGCGAAAACATGGTTATTTGGGTCCATATGGGCTGGAGCCCAATAGCTTGCATTATATTTAGGGTTTCCTAAGCTGGAGGTAACACTGTTGAGCATTCCAAACTTGATGTCTCTTGTTGTAATACTTCAAGTATTTCTAAACCCTTCTCTCTCAACTTCATAACCTCCAACATTAATAACGGAGAGGGTGGTGCAAAGCGGGTTAGTGTAAAACATATTTGGGTCGGCGAGCCAACCCACCTCACCCATCAAATAAGACGAAGCTGGTTAAATTTTTCAGCCAACTCCTAAAAATGGGAGGGGTTAACTTATTTTTTTACGGATTAATAATAAAATGTGCACGCTGTTCACTTGCCACCTCTACTTATAGGTACATTTTATTAGAAAATGTGATAGATGAGTCAATGTCCCTTCCCCTCCGTCATTGGATTCAATAATTTGATTTTTGGTGCACGATCACATCAAGCCTCCAACATAGACTGAATGATTATTCCCTTCAAAGACAAACGTCCAACAAAATAACTGGAAGTTCAGAAGTTGTGGGGAACGCGCATTTAAGCGTGCATGCTGATACAAAATAAAAAATTATAATGTATAATAATTAGAGGTCGTAAAGTAAGCGACGCATTTAAGCATGCATGCTGATACAAAATTATAAATTCTATTTATAATAAGTAATAACCCTCTTAATGTGATGGACATGGCAACTAGTCAGTCTCAGTCCTGCCTTCATGTCCAATAAAAACTGGGATTGATTTCTCAAGCAAAGGACAATAAGTTTCAAATGTTGTTTTCATATAAAACTTTTAGGCAATATTTTTCTTCTGCTACAAAAAAAAAAAAAAACAAAAGTTATTGTCTTATGCTGAAACATAAAAAATGAGGTCCACCAATTAATTTTTTTTTGAAAAGAGATAGCATAATTTTTTAGGGTTCTTTTTTCTAAAATTATTTTAGATAATTTTGTCTAATGTACGACATTGTTTTAGAGTGAAAATCTTGGTGTGTTTGTAATTTTAATTTATTTTATAGTTATAACAGTTTTTATCATTCAATTTTTTTACCCAAAACGATATCGTTTCAATGAACATTAAATAAAGTTGTTTAAAGTAATATTAGATATTTTTTTCTCCAAATTTTTATGTAACTACGGGAGAAAAATAGTTTCTCCCAAAACAGGAGAAACTATTTCCACAAATATTTTCTATATAAAATCATGGGAACAGAAATCAGAAGAGACTATTATTGTATTTTCATAATTATAATAAAAATATATCCACTAAAATAAAAATAAGAAAAAAATCAACTACGATCTTAGGTTCTTAGACAATATAATACATCATCATGTGCTCAAACATGTTTTTTTCATTTTTTTAAATCTTTTTAATGTAAGTTCAGTTAAATTAATTAAATTTACGTTTATTAAATTGAAGTATTTAATTCTTAAAATTTTAAAGTGATATTATGTATGTATACATATATATATATATATATATATATATATATATATTAAGATTTAATTTTAAACCATTATTAGTATAAAAAATATATAATATTATTAAATTTTGACTATTACTGTAATAATGAATAATCGTATATAAATTATCTAATTTGGTTTTTAAACATTTTTTTTTTATCTTGTGAGATTCAATTCAACAACTAGTACAGACTCAACGGTTGAATCATGAATCACTTTTTATTTTTAGTCCTTCAGTTATAACATTTTTTAAAATATTGTTCATAGAATCAAATAGGAAATTATCAACATTTATCTTAATTTAATTATGTAAATTTCCCTATGATTTTTGTAATAAAAATTTATTTCAAAAGATATAAATTTCTCTATCAAATAAAGTCTAAATGCCGATTTGCTTATTTAAAATCAGTTTGTATTGAAATCAATTATTAAATTAGTTATTGATGCCTTTTTAATAATGAATATTTTGCAACTGTAAAAAATTAGACTTTTATGTGTTTTTGTTTACTGTAACACAAATTATAGAGCAAGATCACATTTTATTAATATGTCTATGTGGGAACTATTTAAAAGCCTGGCCAACCTAAAAATAAGACTATTCAACCTCCAAGGGTAACTCAGTTGGCAGCTGAGCTCCCAAGGGATTGCTTGGTGCAGGGGATCAAACCCTGCCTCAAGCAGTTTCTTGGAAAATCTTTGGGGGCCAGAGGATAAGCCAAAAATCTTCGGTTGGGGGATTAGTCTCGTCCTTTCTCCGGTTGCGAAGCTTAGTGCACCCACTGTTACAATGAAGGGCTAACCCAAAACGGGCCGTACCTCGAGGGCATGGTGCCCGGAGAAGGTTGAATGGGGATATCTCCTGGCAATGTACCAAAAAAAAAATAAAAAAAATAAGACTATTCAATTAAAGCTAGGCTAAGAAATTAAACTTAAAAGTGATTAAATAGAGTAACACAGACAGAAAGGGTATGTCAATAGGCAATAGCCACGAGCATATATATTTTTTTTTTTGGTAAATGACGAACATATCTTTTGTATCACAGGAATAGGTATTTTTTTATTAAAAAAAAAATAGAGCTTAGTCGACAATAATAATAAAAAAGTGAGTAAAATAAATAGAGTCGGTTATATTATTTTTTCAATTTTAATAAAAGATGTAATACAAAGATATAGAAGATATTTTCATAGCCCCACACTCTCTCACGTTATATTATCTGGAACTTCTTGTTCGACTTGTTCTTTTCTACTTGAAAGTTGGAAATTTGAGATACATCGAGACAAATTAAAGGCCACTCCAATTTTAACTTGTAGTTAGAGGAGTATTTAACAGAACTTGGACTTTTCTTTGGTTAATACTTCATTCATTCATAATATTACTTGGATCAACCAACACATATAACTAGAACTGCCATGATGCATAATACTTATTTAAATGATAATCAATTATTATCCAATAAGCAATAACTGATAAAAATGGTAAGGAGAAGCGTGTGATAAAAATGGTAAGGAGAAGCGTGTGAGATTATACGTTGCCAAACAGGTATTGTTTCAACCACTCATTCTGTTTGACTTTATGCCCAAGTAGAGAGTGACGGGGAAACATTGATCAATACTAGTATATCATGTTTTAATCAAATTTTACTAAAATATTAAAATATTAAGTCATATTCTCGCTATGCCAACAAGCAAGATTGGACTTAGACACGTGATAACTTCTGCATAGACAGCCATTCTCGTTGAGCTGTGTAGCGAGCATGTTTGGTCAATGTGACAGATTGCCACATCTGCAAAAGCTATCCAGGTGGCTAATTTAGTTGGGCTGTTCAGTGAGAATACTTGTACTTTTGTCACGTGTCAGCACCATGTCATTATCGCTGAGATGCTAAGCTAGAATGGTTATTTATGCAGACTCTATCACGTGTCCACTCCATTCTCGCTTGTTGATGTAGCGAAAATGTGACAAGATATTTTAACAAAATTTGATTGTAACGTGACATTTATGTAAATAGTATTTATAAGAGTGACATTATAGTCAATATCCGAGTGATGGGTGTGATTTTAGCGCTGAAATAACACTGGAGTGGGTGCACACCAAAAATATACTATAAAATACTAAATGTGCCACAGTGCAGTAGGAAGAAAAAATTGTTTGATGGGAGGTTGGAGATATTTTGAGTGGTGTTCAGAAAATCTGAACAATCATTAGTTTCCTCTCTCTCTACTTGAGTTCTTTCCTCGTCCTTCTTTCCTAAAGTAACAGCTCGAATATTCATGAACATTGTTGGGAAAAGAGAGACAGGCATAGAGACTATGGAGAAAAATGAGATGGAAAGTGTGAAAAGCAATGAGAAAAGTGTGACGGATGATGATCCAAAGATTAACTACAAAGGATGGAAGGTCATGCCCTTCATCATTGGTAAGCAACTTGTGAATTTTACATGACTCTTTGTTAATCTGTCTCACTTGCTCTCCTTTCGTTGTTCAACATGAATTTTAAGTGACTCATCTGCATCATGCAGGGAATGAAACTTTTGAGAAGCTAGGAACCATTGGCACCTTAGCCAACCTCTTAGTCTATCTTACAACTGTCTTCAACCTGAGCAATATTACAGCTACAAATATTGTCAACATCTTCAGTGGCAGCGCCAATCTAGCTACCTTGGCAGGAGCTTTTCTTTGTGACACATATTTTGGTCGTTACAAGACACTGGCATTCAGCACATTTGCTTCCTTTCTGGTATTATTCTTGAGATTGGAAACTATATAGGCTCTTAAACATTAACGACCACAAAAGAATTTACAGAAACATATATCAGTTAATCCAAACAACTAATTGTTGGAATAATAATTCCTCTTGACCATGCGGTGGAATATAATTTCACCTTTGGGTGGAGGCATACCTATCTCCATAGCAGCAAAATAATTTCGATCTTCATCTTTGGGGTATGCGATCTTCTTCAGTCAAATAAGCTTATGATCTTATTTTTGGGGTACGTGATCTTCGTCAGTCAAATAACCTTAATCCTTATTCTTTAGTGTGTTGTCTCTCTCTTGATGGAGAAGAGAAACTAGGGTTGTTCTTTGACATCTTGGGGACCATAACCCTTTATAGTGTTTTTCTTTATTGTTGGGCCAGTAAGTTACCATTATACCTAGTTGGTTCAACACTGTTATCCACTCGTTTGTCCCACACTTACTTAAGAATTTATTTGGCCATCTTTATTTGATTAGTTTAATTTACCCAATATATATTAAATAACATAATATAATTATGGGAAAAGTGTTTGTTCTTTTAAATGACACAACTTGTATCATTTCACTCTCACAAAAAAGTGAGATCCGCATCTTTATTTTTTTTCCCCACTTTCTGTCCCCCATAATCTATCTCTTTCTCTCACGACACAACTTTATATCCTTTAAAATGAAACACACTTTTTCTTATAATTATTTATACAATATATAGCTCACAAACATATTAAGAAATATAATTTCCTAACACTAATAACCAAAGCTACCAATTTTCGTAGAAGAATTTACCCGATATAACCTCAAGACAAATTCTGATTGTAAGGAATAAAGATCTTTCAGTTGAGTCAGACATCTAATTCTTGTATCTCCTTGCTTTTTAAACAGGGGTTGCTTGTTATACAATTAACAGCATGGATCAAGAATATGCATCCACCTCAATGTGGAAAGGAGAGCAGTACATGCATAGGGCCAACTACGGGGCAAATGGCATTTCTACTGGTTGGATTTGGATTTCTGATCGTAGGAGCTGCAGGGATCCGACCTTGTAACTTGGCATTTGGGGCTGATCAGTTTAACCCCAAGACTGAGTCTGGCAAGAAGGGAATCAACAGCTTCTTCAATTGGTACTTCTTTACCTTCACTTTTGCCCAGATGGTTTCCTTATCACTGATCGTCTACATACAGTCAAACGTGAGCTGGTCAATAGGTTTGGGAATTCCTGCTGCTTTGATGCTGTTGTCATGCGTAGTCTTTTTTGTGGGAAGCAAATCATATGTGAAAGTTAAAGCAACAGGTAGTCCAGTAACAAGTATAGTTCAAGTTATAGTTGCAGCTATAAAGAAAAGGCGACTAAATCTACAAGAATATCCATTGGTTTCACTCTTTATCTATATCTCTCCCCAATCTATTAACTCCAAGCTTCCTTACACGTCTCAATTCAGGTAAACGTCAAGTATTTAACATTTGCTTATTTCTTCGTAGAAATTGTAAAGGATCAATTCAACCCAAAAACTTAAGTTGGTGGGTGAGGTTACATTAATGATTTTACATATCTCTAATATGCCCTCTTACAAGAGAGTTCATTGGGCTTAAAAGACGGATGATGCATCAGGCATAGCTCTGATACTATGTAAAAAACCAATTCAACCTAAAATCTTAAGGTATTAGTTGAGGGTTTTTTTTAATGTTTTATATATATTATTCTCTAATACACCCTCTCACATAAGAGCTCTTTGGGTTTGAAGCGAGAATATTGTACGTGCTCAATTTTTGGTTTACTTTTTGCTTATTTTAATTCCACTAAAAAATGCATGAGAGCGGTGAGGATCGAACTCGTGACCTTGCGCTCATTGAAGCTCTATACCATATAAATAATCTATTCAACCCAAAAGCTTAAGCTTTTGGGTAAGAGGCTTTTCGATGGTTTATATTATATTCTATCATAAATGATTGGTTCTAAAATGTTTATATTAACAGGTTCCTTGACAAAGCTGCTATTATAACCCCACAAGATCATATAAACCCGGACGGGTCTGCATTTGATCCCTGGAATCTTTGCAGTATGCAGCAAGTGGAAGAGGTGAAATGCTTGCTAAGAGTAATCCCCATTTGGGTTTCGGGCATTTTCTACTATGTTGCTATTGTGCAACAGAACACAGTGTCAGTGTTCCAAGCCCTTCAAGCTGATAGACGCATTTTTAACACTAATTTCAAGATCCCAGCAGCTTCTTATATTATCTTCATGATGCTGAGCTTGACTATATGGTTACCCATCTATGACCGAAAAATTGTACCTACTTTCCAAAGGCTCACTAAAAGAGAGGGCGGCATTACTCTTCTTCAAAGGATGGGCATTGGCATGTTTATCTCTATAATCTGCATGATAGTATCTGGTGTGGTTGAAGAGCGCCGAAGGACTATGGCTCTTACCAAGCCTGTTGGAGTAGAACCAAGAAAAGGTGCCATTTCTTCAATGTCAGGTCTATGGTTGATTCCTCAGCTAACGTTGGCAGGACTATCTGATGCATTTACGTTGGTGGGACAAGTTGAATTTTACTATAAACAATTCCCTGAAAACATGAGAAGCCTTGCAGGGTCTCTTTTTTTCTGTGGTCTGGCAGGATCAAGTTATTTGAGTAGTTTGCTGATTTCCATTATCCATCAGATGACAGCCAATTCTGCTACAGGGAATTGGTTACCACAGGATCTCAACAAGGGGAGATTAGATTACTTTTATTACATAATAACTGGTCTAGAAGTCATTAATTTTGGTTACTTCTTATTATGTGCAAAGTGGTATAAGTACAAAGGGGTTGGTACTAGCAGTAGTAGCCTAGAACTCAATCAAGCTAGTATGAAACAATCTGAAATGAACTGTTAATGTTATCTATGATAAGGTCCATAGTTACTGTCTGAACTTTGAAATAGAGCTTCTACAATAATATTTCTTTACCAAGAAGAATAATGTAGTTTTTTTTTTTTCTTGTTTTTAAAAAAAAAAAAGAAATTGAATATTAATTATGCTACTTTTAGGATGGGGTTTGAAAATTATTTAACTGTAAACCTTCTAATTTTAGTATTGAAAGCTTTATTGAATTGTACTTTGATTTAGACGCAGTTGCAGTATTAAATGGAAATAAATGTTTTGACTGAGATGTATTTAAATAATATTATTAATAGAAAGAAAAAGTGGGGCTTTCACTAAATAAGTTGATCTAGAGTACTTACTACTTAACGGCTCTACTAAATAAGAGAATGCTTTTCAACCTGGTACTTGTAAAGATAAAACGAAACTGAAACTGAAAATATTATGGTAGTGTTTTATGTACGGACAAATCAAAACGTACGGAATGTTACAGCAGGTTCTGTTTATGTTCTACTTTTAAGATGCACCAAACATAGAATATAACTTATATGTCATTGTTCTGTCCCGTTCTATTATATTTATCAAACAATGCTTCAGAAAAAGTCCATTACAGATCGACATGTTTAACTCAACTTTCCTTTCTAATCAATCATGAAGTGAATGATAAAACCAAACTCATGCAATCTGTTTCTAAAAAAATAAGTGATGATATCACTATTAATATTACGCTGATAAATTTATCAATATTGAAGGATTACTGGACATGCGCCACCAAGATTGTACAAAAAATTTTCTTCCAAAATTTGTATCAGAGAAAAATACCAGAAAAATAATAATTATGAATAATGATCAACATAATGGTAATGCTGAGTCATAAGAAATTTTCTTCTCAAAATGCAAGAGTAAAGTTGTGTAGAATTAGCCTTTACCCCGACTTTCGCAAAGTGTAGGAGCTTTTGAGCGATAGGGTTAGAACTCTGCAAAGTTATCGATTCGGTTGAGGTATTGGGTCACTGGTTGAACTGTATACCTAAATAAAAGTCTATATTCCATTCTCAAAATTCCAAAAATATAGATCTGTATTCTTGAAATTTTAATCGGGGAGCACGGCAGGTTCAGTATAAGTTCAACACAGAAAAATGTTGTGATAGAAGTCCCCTATGCCATGATGAAAAACTGGAATGAGGACCCCAGCAAAAAAGCTGAAAGGAACAAAAAGGAAAGTAGACATTGTAAATAATGCCTAACGAAGACTGATATTGGACAATGCCTAATGTTTTAGTATTTGGCAAGATTTCTGTGCTGATCAGTGAATATCAGATAACAAATTCTCTGTTATATGAGGCTTGGCTGAATTGTAGAGAAGTATCAAACATCATTGACAAAGTCACGACTCATATTGATCAAGTAGGAAAATATATATATATTTTGATCCCATAAGTTTATGATATTCAGGTCTCGTTGTAGCATAGAAAGTAGATAGAGAAAAATTATATTTACAAATTTTTTGTTTATAAATTACATTAAATATGACCGGATCATACAAATGTATGACCCATCATACTTAGTGTAATTTATAAAAAAAAAGATTCCTCCCCTATAAAGTATGTTCCAGTGAAGTCACTACATTGCTGAAGCAGGCTAAGACAAACATTATACCGTTATTTCAAATGTTCAACTTACATAACGGAATTAAATAAGAGTATGAACCTATGTAGAATAAGTTTTATCATACTTCTGTCCTATTTCAGTGATCTTGTTCACCACAGGTTGGAGCTGCAAAATAAGCGTTATGTCTAATGTATTATATAAATGAAGATTTATGTCTCCCATGTCACACCGCTTCAATTATTTATATCTCTTAAAAAAAAACAAGCTTATAAAAGTTATTGGTTTCAAATATTTTTGTAATTTGAGCTTAAAAAATAATTTAATTAAATTGATTCAAATTTTAAAATTATTAATTATTTATTTTAATTCAGTGATTAGTTGATGGTTTTAATTATTGGTTTTAATTGCTAGAAAACTTCAAGAAAAGACCCATTAGCATGTTACCTTGCTCAAGTCAACGCGAATTTTACCGCATTCGTTTTTACTCACAATTTTTTTTTTCTCTGTCATTGTATTCAATCATTTGATTGTTAGTGCACGGTATCATCAAGCCTCCAACATGCACTAAGAGCTTGTTTGGTGTAACGTATAAGGTATGATAGTATAAGTTTATACTATACGTTATGACATTTTCAGTTGTTTGGTGTGACCATCGTATAGGATAAGCTTATACACCATAATCCCTTAATACATCAAAATAATGTATAACTTAATCCGGCCTAAGGGTGAAGAATAAGACCTGATAAAATATTGATGTATTAACATTGTTGACCAATGTAATTCTAAAAAAGTACTATATTATTTTAATATTAATCTATTAAAATAAAAATTAATTTTTCAATATATTAATTTTTAAAATATTGAATAATTTTTTTATAAAATTTAATTTATATTTTGGACACAATGATCAATGAATTTTTATAAAAATTAATATCATATGACATTTTTTGAAGAATTATATAAATTCTTTATTAAGGGATATTTTTATTAAAAATATTTATTTTTATCATATATAGTATTATACAGTGCATTATCAAATACTAGATGATATTATCTTATACAATATATTATTTTATACAATACCGTTCCAAACGCTGGATAATATTAAAATTCAATCAGGTCTTATACAATCAGGCCTTATACTATCAGATTTTATACTATCAGGCATTATCCTATACTATGTATCAAACATGCCCTAAATGATTGTTTCCCTTCAAAGACAAACGTCCAACGCTTAAAATCACGTATTTAAGAGCCTATTTGTTTGGACTTCTCAATTTTTTTTATAAAAGTTAAAGCTATTTATATTTAGAAAAAATGTTTCTGCAGTTAATAAAGATAAGTTATCTGCATTTAGGGGTGAAAGTGGGCTGGGTAGGGCCAAACTTTGCCCCGAAAGCTCAAGCCTACGCCAAAAAATTTCTGGCCCAAGCCTAGTACAAGTCTAATTGTTAATCTGGTTTGACCCGTTTATAAAAAAATAAATAGTCTGGCCTAGCCCATTAGCCTGTTAATTTTTAACTTCCAAGCAGAACCATGAATCAACTTTACAAAATACTCAAATTCTGTTGTTAAACCAAAAATCATAATTTCAACATCCAAACAGAATCATGAATCACAACGAAACTCATACAATCTGCATTTAAGTCACTTTCAAAAGCAAAATGCTCAAACTAAATAACATATATTTCATTAGATCCAATAAACAAATTCATACTATGTAAATTAAAATAATTACATGAATCCAACAAACGAATCATGATGATTGTAGTAAGTATAACATTTTTCAAAAATCTTTTAATATACTCATATATAGGGGTGGCAAAAATGAGCCAACCCGTCGGGTTGGCTCGTAACCCGCACAAAACGAGCCGGATTGGGTTGGCAAAAATGAGCTGCCAGCTCGATTTAGCTCGACCCGAGCCAACCCGGGCTCAAACGAGCCAGCTCGCAGGTTGAACGAGCCAGCTCGCGGGTTACTCTTTTTTAATAAAATACAATGGACTTTACTGAAGGATTCTCCACTGATGGACTTTACTATATTGGTCGCTTTTGCAGGTCCTTTTTTTCATGATTGGCTTTTGATTCTAGATGCTTATCGTTGAAATATATAATGAATTTCTTTTATTTTTTATTTTTTGGCTTTATATACGTTTTATGGTTATCGTGAGTTAGAGTAATTCAGAAAATCATGATAACTGACTCGTGTGATTCGTGGAGTGGTTTGTGTTTCATTTAATGTTTTTGGATTTTGTAAACTACTCTATTTGTAGTTGGACTGCAAAATACAATAATTTTATACAGAAGAACAAACCACAAAAATTAAATTTTTTGAGCCAACCCGCGAGCCAATATTTTGAGCTAACCAACCCGCGAGCCAACCCACTAGCATCATTTCGAGCTAACTTGCGAGCTTTTTTTGAGTCAACCCGCGAGCCAACCCTAACCCGGCTCGGGTCGAGCCAGGTTGGGTTTTCTGGCTCGTTTTTTTTCTGAGCCAACCCGACCCGACCCATTTTTTTCGGGCTGAATGCGGGTTGGGCCGGGTCGAGCCGGGTTGGTGCGTTTTTCCAACCCTCCTCATATACACAATCTAACATGCAGAGATGTTGGTTCCTCCTACATAACAAATAAAGTCAGATTTCTATTAAAATATAATTGAATATAATTAAGTTATAAACAATTGTAATTGATTAAATTTATATCTTTTATTTTTTCTTCAAGGCATACTTATTCTATTTTATTTTATTTAAAATAAATTGCACAATATAGGCCGGCCTGTAGGCTTATAGGCCAAGCCTTGTGAAAGTGGGCCTATGGCCTTTTTATTAAACAATCTTTTACGAAACATACTAGGTCAAGTCTGGCCTGACGTAGGCCGAGCCGTAGGCCCCTGTAGACCGGGCCGGCCCAGTTTCACCCCTATATGCATTTATTCCCAAAACGACGTCGTTTTGGTATTGAAATCTTAAAAAATTATAAATATAAAGACTATTATAATCTGAAATAAATTAAAATTACAAAAACACCATGATTTCTGCCCAAAACGGCGTCGTATTGAGTTTACTGTAGATAACTTATCTGCAGTAACTGCAGAAAAAGCTAACCCTTTATATTTTTATAAAAGTATTTAGTTTTTGAAAAAAAAAATTGCCTTTTGATTTCTGTTTTTTTTAGAATTTAAAATTTTTAGCTTCTGAAAAAAGTAAGTTTTTAATTTTTTTTGTGACTTCTGCTTTTTTTTAAAACAACCATCCAAAGAACTAAAAACGAGAAGTGTTTTTTTCTTAAAAAAATAACTTTTGAAGAAAAAAAAATCATCCAAATAAACGCTGAGCGTGCGCGGGAGAGTGACCATTTTGTCACGTTTGGACAAAAAAATTACCAGACTGCCACGCGGCATAACTCGCTACACAGTGTAGCGAATTATGTATGCAAGTAATTCGCTACACAGTGTAGCGAAATATGCCACGTCAGAACCAAAAATGCCACATGTCAAATTTTGCAAAATTCGCTACTGTAGCGAATTTTGCAAAATTTGACATGTGGCATTTTTGGTTCTGACGTGGCATATTTCGCTACACTGTGTAGCGAATTACTTGCATACATAATTCGTTACACTGTGTAGCGAATTATGCCGCGTGACATTTTGACAAAATTTACTGTTGACGTGGCAGTCTGATAAATTTTTTATCCAAACGTGACACTTTGGTCATTGTTCCAGCGTGCGCGCTGATACAAAATTGAAAATTGTATGCATATTAACCCTCTGAATGCGATGGACATAGCGAGTAATCAGTCATGCCTTCTTGTCCATGAAAAACTGGGATTGATTTCTTAAGCAAAAGGACTATAAGTTTCAAATGTTGTTTTCATAGAAATTTTTTCTACATAAAATCATGGGAACAGGAATCAGAAGGAATATTATTGTATTTTCATAATTACAATACAAATATATCCACTAAAAATAAAAACAAGAAAACAAACCAACTACGATCTTTTTAATCTTTGTAATCAGAAGGAATATTTTTTTTTTTTTTTTGTAAATAAAGAGGGGCTAAGCCCCAGAAACAGAAAGAAATTACAAATCAGAAACTAACAAGCTAGACATATTTCTAGCATCAGCAACTATAAGTTCCATCAACTGAGGAGGAGGATCTTTAAAAATCTTGAAATGGAGATTATTAGTCTGCCCAGCTTCAGCTAACCAATGAGCACATTTGTTGTTTTCTCTCTTGGTATGAACAAGATGAATAGTCCAATCTGCTTTTAACCATAATCTCAATCTGCTAGTGACTTGAGAGTCCCTAGGATCTTCATGCTGCTCCTTTAACATCTGGATGGCTTGGCTAGAATCACATTCTAGCTCTATTCTTTTTAATCCTGTTCCCCAAAGCAGTTCCAATTCAGTAATCCCCATAATTCTGCATCAAGAGGATTGCAGGAACCTAAATTACAATAGAAGCTTCCCAAAAAGGATCCATTGTGATCTCTTAATATACCACCACAACTAGCTTTTTTCATGCCACTAGAAGAAGCTCCATCACAATTCAACTTAACCCACCCTTGCTTGGGGGCTGTCCAAACGCTATCGTTGGAATCACCACGGCGCTGATAAATTCGGGCTTGCAGAATCTGTTGGACAAACATCCAAATTGAAGCCTGTGATTGCTCATCATGACAGAAATGATCTTCATGGATCTCCAAATTTCTCCACTTCCACAAAAACCAACAAGTAGTAAAGAAAATATCCCTCCAGTCCTTCACTTTATCGGAGGACCACATGTTATCGATATTTAAAGTCAACAAATCCTGCAAATTCGAATTCATAAAGGAATTGGGAATCGAACCTGTAAACCAAGATTGCCAAATTTTCCTAGCATGTCTACAATCACGAAGAACATGAATAATAGTTTCCTCATGATTTGGACAACTGGGACAGACATTTGAACCTCCGCTCCACTTACTGGTTCTGCTGCGCACTGAAAGTTTAGCAAGCAAAGTCATCCACATAAACACTTTCACTCGTTCTGGTCCATTCCACGACCAAACTTTTTTCCATAAGCTAGTGTGAACATCTGCTGGGAAGTTCATAAGATTACAGTAAGCGACCTTAACCAAAGAAGTTGAGTGATGATTATTGATCCAAACTAATCTATCCTCCCCATTCCTTGGAATAAGCCTGAGATGATTTGTTACTGCATCAGCCAAATCTGACTCCAGAAATTGATGAACAACTTCAAGACGGAAACCATCATCCACCATGTAATCTGCAATTGATTTCTGACTCTCCTCCCACGGCACCTGATTGCTCGACAACTGCTGCAAATTTTCCTCCCATCCCAACCAGTTATCAGTCCAAAGCTTTACTTCAGAACCATCTGTTATTTCCCATCTAAGACCAGCAAGGAAATTACTCCAACATTTAGCAAGATCACGCCAAAGTTTAGAGTCATATGATTTTGCCTTTATACCTCTCCTTAAGTCTTGACCTCTACCATACTTGGCTACTAAAATCTTAACCCATAAATCATCTTTCTTAGTTAACACCTTCCACGCCAGTTTATGAATATAAGCTTCATTTTGGAGTCGAAGGTTAATTATTCCCAAACCACCTCTATCTTTGGGTTTATACATTTGATCCCAAGCTACTAAATGAGCCCGCCTTCTGCTATCCTGATCTCCCCAAATGAAAGCCCTTTGTATCTGCTCAATTTCATCACAAAACGTTACTGGTAAAAGACCATTCTGCATATGGAAAGAAGGGATTGCAGCAATGACCGATTTCACCAAAGTAACTCGACCAGCAAAAGAAAGGCAATGGCTTTTCCAACCATCCAGTTTTGAACGTATCCTATCCTTGATAGCTCCATAGTCTGCTTTAATATATCTCCCTTGTTTAACAATAGAGCCTAAATATCTGCCAATACTAGAAGTGCGCTTAAAGCCCATTCTGTTGACAATCCTTGTAGCAACTTGAGTATCAGTATTCGGGGAAAAATAAATCAAAGATTTATTTGCACTAACACTTTGCCCCGACATCTCACAAAAGAGATTAATACAATCCATAATCACCTTAGCTTGCTCCATATCTGCTTCCGCAAAGAGAATGATATCATCTGCAAATAAAAGGTGGGATACACTCGGCCCTCTTCTGCAGACTCTAATAGGCTTCCACGAACCCATAGTCACTTTTTCAGCGATCAAGTGGGAAAGCTTCTCAACACACAACACAAAAATATAAGGAGATATTGGATCCCCTTGACGAATTCCTCTCTGAGGAACTATGCAATCCGAAGCCACACCATTTATCAAGACCCTCGAACGATTAGAAGTTATAGAAGCCATTATAACACCAATCATCCAATCAGGAAACTGAACTTCAATAAGCACTTTATAGATAAAACTCCAACTGAGTTTATCATAAGCTTTTTCAAGGTCCAGTTTGATTGCCATTGTACCTTTCTTTCCTTTTACTCTCCCCATAGAATGAACCAGCTCCTTTGCTACTATAATATTATCCTGAAGCTGACGATTTGGCACGAAGCTAGCTTGGTAAGGAGAAACTAAATTCTCCATTGTAAGCTTAAGCCTATCCACAATGATCTTGCTCATACCCTTATAAATGACATTACACAAAGAAATAGGCCTGAATTGAGAAACATACATTGGCTTAGGAACTTTGGGGATCAAAGTGATCAGAGTACCGTTGACTTCCTCAATGCTGGAAGGGTTTTCTGCATAATACTTGATATCTCTCCAAATCTGTTCACCAATAAATTCCCAGTTCTTTTTGTAGAATGCCGCGGTATAGCCATCCTCCCCTGGAGCTTTCGAATCTTTCATAGAAAAGAAAGCTCGTCTGACTTCATCTTTTGAAATTGGAGCACCTAAGTTAACAGCAGTCTCATCGTCCACCTTTGGCCAAAGAGTCTGGACCCAAGGACGATCATGGTTTTCTTCAGAAAATAGTTTAGAGAAGTAAGCATTTATTACCCGTGCAATGTTGTGATCTTCTCTAATCAAGTTTCCAGCATCATCTTTCAACTCCAAGATCTTGCTCCTTCTACGTCTAACAATTGTTTTCGTATGATAGTACTTTGTATTCCTATCTCCTTGAGCTATCCAAGTAGCACGAGACTTTTCAAACCACAAAAGTTCCTCCTGTTCTAAAACTTGTTCAAGTTCACCCCTTATCTTGCCTTCAATCTTTTCCAAATGGCTTTTATTCTGCTCAGAAATTGCCCTCTGGATACCTTCAAGCCTACCAATCAACCTGTTCTTCTTATGATGGATATTACCAAACACATCTTTATTCCACTGCTTAATAAGAGGAGTGAAATCACGAAGACTATCAACTGTTCTTTGATCCTGACGCCAGTTTTCCTTGATGAAATTGTTAAAAAATTGATGATCCAACCAAAAAGAATGAAAACGGAAAGGGCGTTCCACCCCATCAACTTTGCTTGGCTCTAAGGTAATAAGGATAGGATTATGGTCACTGTTAATACGAGGAAGCACTCGAACCTGGCCTTCATGAAACATCAACCTCCATTCAGCATTGCTACAAGCTCGATCTAAACGTTTAAAGACTCTATCTAAATGAAGAAATCTTGGTCCTCGCCATGTAAATTTAGAACCTATTCCTTCAAGATCAATCATCTTTATATCAGTTAGAAGAGAAGCAAATTTATTACATCTGCTAGTATCAACTGGAGCACCACCACGTTTCTCACTTGGAAAGGCAATTTCATTAAAATCACCTGCAATTAACCAAGGAACCGAGATATCTTCTGATAACTGAAGTAAATCATCCCAAAGTCTCTTCCGAATTTCTTCTCTAGGACTTGCATAGATAACAGTATAAAGAAAAGCTTGATGATCTGCCAATGTAACACGAACATGAATAAATTGATGGGTCTGTTTTAATGCTTGAACCTGACACCTATCATTATTCCATAGTAACCAAAGACCTCCCGTAAATCCATGAGCATCCTCCACTATTGAATTATTAAAACCCAGCTTTTTTATTATCTGTTTTGCTTTTGAACCACTTACTCGAGGTTCAAGAATAGCTGCCACCTCAATCTTATGCCTTCGAACCATCATTTGAAACGTTGATTTGAAGCACTTTTTAGCCGCCCCGCGGCAATTCCATGTAACTAAAGACATTAATCAATGGTAATTTGGCAGGATTGTGGGTCCACTGCCATCCCATTGTCATTGCACTGAGTTTCAGATTCTGAAATCATCTCCACCTCAATATTGAGCTTATGGTTTATTGGGAATCCCACTTAACG